>NC_139627.1:35648830-35656330 GCF_964638095.1 Poromitra crassiceps | reverse complement strand
AACTGAGAACAAAGTAACATTTCAGAGTGATAGCCTACACCTCCTCAGGTAAAACTGAGAACAAAGTAACATTTCAGAGTGATAGCCTACACCTCCTCAGGTAAACTGAGAACAAAGTAACATTACAGACGGATAGCCTACACCTCCTCAGGTAAAACTGAGAACAAAGTAACATTACAGACGGATAGCCTACACCTCCTCAGGTAAAACTGAGAACAAAGTAACATTTCAGAGTGATAGCCTACACCTCCTCAGGTAAAACTGAGAACAAAGTAACATTTCAGAGTGATAGCCTACACCTCCTCAGGTAAAACTGAGAACAAAGTAACATTACAGACAGATAGCCTACACCTCCGCAGGTAAAACTGAGAACAAAGTAACATTACAGACAGATAGCCTACACCTCCTCAGGTAAAACTGAGAACAAAGTAACATTACAGAGTGATAGCCTACACCTCCTCAGGTAAAACTGAGAACAAAGTAACATTACAGACGGCTAGCCTACACCTCCTCAGGTAAAACTGAGAACAAAGTAACATTACAGATGGATAGCCTACACCTCCTCAGATGAGTCCATCAGGTAAAACTGAGAACAAAGTAACATTACAGACAGATAGCCTACACCTCCTCAGGTAAAACTGAGAACAAAGTAACATTACAGAGTGATAGCCTACACCTCCTCAGGTAAAACTGAGAACAAAGTAACATTACAGACAGATAGCCTACACCTCCTCAGGTAAAACTGAGAACAAAGTAACATTACAGACGGATAGCCTACACCTCCTCAGGTAAAACTGAGAACAAAGTAACATTACAGACAGATAGCCTACACCTCCTCAGGTAAAACTGAGAACAAAGTAACATTACAGACGGCTAGCCTACACCTCCTCAGATGAGTCCATCAGGTAAAACTGAGAACAAAGTAACATTACAGACGGATAGCCTACACCTCCTTAGATGAGTCCAATCAGGGATCATGAGCCCACAGGCAATTAGTCCCACATGCACTTTGACAAATGAAGAGGGCACAGCCAATCACCAAACAAAAAAGCCAAAGGACATATCACACTATATGATGGCATCTACATAGTTTAAAAATTATTTCTCCAAAATAATCTTTTCCATAATGACTGAAGGTGTGCATTAGCCTTTAATGTCAATAAAGGCAGGCATAGACATTATAAAAAGTAGGGGTGTCAGAAAAAAAATCACATAAAAATAATCGCAATTCTTAACTTCCAAGATTCTGAATCTATTAATTCGATCGAATCAATAGTTTTTTTTTATGTTACCTTTTGTCTTAGGTGTGTCTCTTACGTTAATGCAATCATTTGATAAACTTTCAAATATAAAAACTACATCATTTTATACAGTTGATTCTGCCTTCATGCCATAATTTGCTACACCCCCTTTCTTAGCACACAGCGGACTGGAGAAGATCCTGAAACCCCCCTATATGTACTGAATTCAGAATCCTTTTTCTTTTTTCTTAGCTTGGCCTTCGCATATCTCGTGAACTGTTGATCGGATCGACTTCAAACTTTGGGAGTGTGCTAAGGAGTACGTGGCGGAGTGCAGTGACGTGTTTTCGTGCAATTCGGCATAGCGCCACCTACTGGCTTCTTTTTTTTAATCTCAACAACTTATCTCAACAACCGTTCGTCCGTCGACTTAAACATGGTGAATTCTGCCCATACAGTGCTCTACATTCCCACCTTTCTTTTTGTACGAGGAAGCTTCCACTACAGGCAACATGGACGGAAGTTATTCATTTATCCTACTGATTTTGGAATGATACAAAGCTGGTTGGAAATCACTAAAGTAGCCCTTTAAATGAACATAGGAACATTGCTAAATGGCTTGGTTTCAATAAAGAAAGTGATTACAATAAACAAAATACCCTCTCACATAATAGAAACTAGAAATGAGTGCGCTTTGCATGGTCATTTCTAGGGTGGAGACTCTGGAGATGATGTGCCATGGGCACACTTTTTTTTGGGGTGTGACCAAACTCATGCCGAAATTTGGCACTGCACTCTGTCAGGACCCCAGCAGCACCCCCCCACCCCCAACTTTGAAGTCAATCAGTTGAACAGTTATTGAGATCCGTGAAAGCCATGTTTTGATTGGTCAAACGGTTCTCGAGATAAACTTTTTTGTGTGTGTTCCCAGTAGGTGGCACGTGTCCGAAATTGGGCACCGCACTCCATCGGGTTCCCCGCAGCGCACTCCCCAAGGTTGAAGTCGATCAGATGAACGGTTCTCAAGATAAACCACTTTTTGTGTTGCCAGTACAAATACCTGCCACGATCGGATTTGTGAAACATGCATTTAAAGAAATCATGATTTGCCTCTCCCTGGAGCTCCAGGTTGCTCCCCCGACCGCTCCTCAACTGGAGCCCGACTGCTGACACTCCGCTCTGGCTGAGTCGTGCGGTGGAGGCTGCACAGCCATTGCGCAGACATCGCAAATTCGGCCATTACTCTGCGCATTTGGCCATTAATCTGCTCTAATTACCTAATTAAAAAATGCTTTAGGTCACCCGAAGGGCTGCTCTTTACACTCACACACAGACACTTTGCATTCTTATTATAATATGATGCACCCTTTTGTAGGAATGACTCTCCTGCCCTCCCTCCTGACCGGCCTGTGTGCTCCACAGGCTGTTTAGCCTATCTGCTCCCTACTTCCTTGTCTGGCATGATGTCTGTTCTTTCACTCCTGAGTCTAAAGTTCAGCCAGAGACAACAGGAGGAGAGCATCACATCACACACTCTCAGCATTTTGCAGCACACACTTTTTTTTTTCTTTTTTTTTTGCTGAGTCAAATACAGGCTTCCTTTGCCCACTAAGAATGCTTGGTGTGGACATAAAATGTACATACATACTGTACAATGTTCTGAGAATGTGATTTCTATCTATTTCTATCTATCTATTTCTGTCTTATATATATACTGTACTTATTGCCCCTAGGTCACATCCTGGCAAACCACAACATGTCCTTCTACTGCTTCCCCCATCATCTACAGATGTACCTCCCCCTAAACTCTACAGGTAAGACTGCACTACAGCCACTTTTAGACTGTTTGGCCGATGTCAAAACCTGGTTGAGCGAAAACTTTTTAAACCTAAACGAGGGCAAAAAAGTAATTTTATTTAGTAGTTCCCGAGCCCCTGCTGTCGATGCCCTATAGTCCCTCTGGGCTCAAACATCCGTTTCTCCGTCAGGAACCTTGGAGTGGTTTTTGACAATAGTTTTAGATTTGATAAACAGGTTAGCTCCGTGGTCAAAACCAGCTTCTTCCAGCTCCGTCTTTTACCAAAGACCAAACCCTACCTCTCCCAGAAGGATCTGGAGAGGGCTTTTTAGTGCTCACCAGCACTAAAAAGTGTGAACACATCACACCGGTCCTGGCCTCTCTCCATTGGCTCCCCGTCTGTTACCGCATTGATTTGAAACTGTTGCTGATTGTTTTTAAAGCTCTTAATGGGCTAGCTCCATCATACCTCGCGGAGCTCCTGGTCCACCACACCCCATCCAGAGCCTTAAGGTCTGCCGACCAGTCGCTGGCTGCTGGTGGTACCCAGGACCAAACTTAAGACCAGAGGAGATCGAGCATTTGCTGCAGCTGCCCCCAGGCTCTGGAACGCCCTCCCCCTCCCTATCCGATCAGCCCAGAGCCTAGAGGCCTTCACGTCCCTGCTCAAGACCCACTTTTTCTCCCTGGCCTTCAACACTAGTTAGCTGCTATTCTGCGCCTTTTATTTATCTTATTACCGTAAATTCCGGACTATAAGCCGCGGCTTTTTTCCCGTTTTTTGGCCTTTTTTGGCCCCTGCGGCTTATATAACGGTGCAGCTTATCTATGGATTTAAAAAAAAAAAAAACTGAATTCTCTCTTCTTTAGCACTCTTTCTAACTATAAATCCACTTCTGTTTTAATTTCCTCTCTTGCCCTCTTTTCACCACACTGTATGACACTGTATGACACTGTGTGCACTGTAAAAAAGAAACACAGGTGGTGTTGTGTTATGTTGTTTTGTTGAAATGTTAATAAATGGGAGCTTCCTCAAACAGCCATCTCTTTCCCGACAATCCCCTCTGTGCATGAACCCTTACATATGGTAATTAAACATTAAAACACAATAAAAAAAAAAAAAAATACCATTAAAACACCCGCGGCTTATAGTCCGGTGCGGCTTATATATGTAAAAAACAGTCAACTTTGCAGGTGCGGCTTATACACCGGTGCGGCTTATAGCCCGGACTTTACGGTACTTTTATCTATTTTATTACTTACTGCTATTCTGGTCTATCTTCTCTATTTTTATATTTTTATTATTTGTTCTGCTGCACTTTATTGCACCTTGCGCCATAGTGTATTGTTTCTACCTGCCTTTACATTTGTGTTTTTACTTGTTAAGCACTTTGGTCGGCTGCCTGTCGTTGTAAATGTGCTCTATAAATAAAGTTGACTTGACTTGACTTGACTATTCTAAATGATGAATGAGGTTAATTTGATGAGTGCGATTTGACCAGGCATTTGATGCAAACATCTCCCTGAATAATGATTATGCTCTTCTTATGATGATCTTACATCTCATGAACAATCTCCCAAACCCCCCAACCTCTCATTTGAACTGCTGTCTCCCCAAGGGCAATGTGTGGGGAACCTGTCCGGAGCTGGCATGGCCTTGGGAGAGGCCTTCGTATAACGGGGGTGTTTAATAAGCTCTTTTGGGGAACTATGGACTGAGTCGAGTCGAGAGCCCTGGTTTGAGCCCAATGCCCCAGCAGCACACCTCATCCCTTAGAGCAGGGATACTCAACTTGCTTTGCCCGGGGGCCACTTTCGTGAAATGATAGGAGGCCAGGGGCCAGTTAATAAACAAATAATATAAATGTTTCTGTAGCGGATTGTAGGTTTTTCGGGTGTCAGCCGGAGTTTAGTCTGACAATGTTGTGCACACCGGATAATTAGATAGGTTAAGTTAGTTAGGTTAAGTATACATACATAAGTGCCTGGGTAGCGAGCAGACGGTGATATTTTTTTTGTGTGAACATTTTTTAATGAGAATGGCGAATATCTGTACATTACAGTACTATTACAAATACGGTTACAGTATTATGTCAGACACCATCTCTTTTCTATAACGAACAAAAGACAAACATCAACACCATGTGACGGATAGGGGGACAAAAACAAAACAACAATAACAACGACAACTGAAAAACACAGAAAAAACGGCAGTGTACGATATATGGATTGATCGATACAACAAGTAATAACAGTAATAATAAATAGTAAATAACAGAGAAAATAAGAATAAAGAAAATATTGTTACATAAAGCCCCTAGCCCTCACCCCACCCACCCCAAAAAACGTGGATCCAACAATATGACAGAGAAACTTAAATAATAAAGTAGTGTTCAACATTATTTCGTGTTTTTTTCCAGGTGCAGAATGAGAGGTTGCCAGATGGAGTCAAATAGATCTACTTGATCCTTTCTGATATATCTAATCCTCTCCACTTCAAGGGTACTGACAAGATCGCAGACGGTGATATTTGACAATTTAGCTGGAGCTCAGTCAAACTTTATTTCACGTTATTTTGTATTGTGAATTAGATTCTAATTCACAATGAAAACTAATGTGAAATTATTAGAAAATGGTCGGGGGGCCACTCTGCACCCTGTCGCGGGCCGCATCTGGCCCCCGGGCCGCAAGTTGAATATCACTGCCTTAGAGACTTCCCTCCCTCAGCCCCCCTGTACGAGGCATACCAGGCGGCCATCCCCTCCTGTGACCCCCCCCAACCCCCCTTCATCCCTCAGACCATTTCTCCTCCTCCTCCTCCTCTCTCACGTCTCCTTCTATACATTCTCTTCAACACATCTGAGCGGCTCTCTACGCCTCTCCTCCCTCATCCCTCACTCCTCCCATGTCCACCTCCCTCGAAGCTCCTGCTCGCGCTCCTCCCCGCCTGGCTCCCTTCATCACATGCCAGGACTCCTGGGGCGCCAGTTAGAGAGTGAGGATTTCATCTGAAAGCGCTCCTCAGGACGTCATTATCACGATCATCAGCAGGCCTTACAGCTGATGTTACATTACTGTTCCATCACACACGCTGCCTATATTAACTATAGCCGGTCCTCTCATCGCGCAAAATCAAAATGAATGTGACTCAAATTTGCGAGTGATGAGGTGAAACTGATTTTCTCGTTTGTCTCGTAGATTGGCAATGACTAGGGGTGTCACGATACACTCAGTTCACGATACGATACGTATCACGATACTGGGTTCACGATAACGATACGATACGATACGATTTTAACAATATTTTTTTAAACTTGAATAATGACAATATATGACTGGAAAAGTAGTATTTTATTTGAAATGCACAAATACAAAACATGCTGTTGTGGGAAATTGTTATTACAATAACAACTAGAAAAAACATGAGATTGGAGATAAGGCTTATCTTGAAATAGAATGAGTTACACCGTCACTTAGATTTACTTTGAACTAAAAGGTTTCTCAGCAGTATAAATTCTCATTATGCATCTTCAGTTTTTCTTCAAACTCAAACAACAAGACTTTTCTTAGTCTATTTTTTATGCATCTTCAGTTTTTCCTGTCAAGTAAACAGTTTTGCCAGAAACTCAATTGAATGGTTTCTCTCCTGTATAACTTCTCATGTGTCTCTTCAGAGACTTGTTCAACTGAACTACTTTCCACACATTGAACTTCAACAAACAAAGACGTTTCTTTGTCTATTTTTGGATTTTTTTTTTTTTTTTTTTTTTCACGATATGAGATTTCATCTCAACGATACATATCGTGACGTTTTACTATCGCGAAATTTCGTGGGACGATATATTGTGACACCCCTAGCAATGACCTATTCATCTGTTGGCTAACACTGTATTTCATGATCATTCTGATGCAACCACGCACACAAGGCTTTGAGATGAGTATTTGAGTAACCATCATGTACTGTATATTTTAGTAATTTGGAGTCTGAATGTTATATAGCCTGTATATCTTCCAAAGGCAGTCTCTCTAGCTATGCTTTTCAGACACATATCCTTAAGATGCTGCGCAGAGATTTCAAATTGTCAAGTCTTCTGAAAATACATTTATAATGTTCTTTGTCCAAAAGCTTGGGAAGGGGGGGGGGCTCTTTAAAGTTCCATTTAACCCAAACCACTACATCTGAACTTGCCTGTATCCAGCCTGCAATTACATGACATTACAATTAACACCACTTCCAGATCCTCAAGAGAAGATCCTCCCTCTCTTTCCACCCGTTCATCCATCCATCCATCCATCTAACCCCCTCTTCATCCTTTGGACACCTCCTCCCATCATCCCCTATATCCAGCCAGCCATATAATACACTTCCTTAATTCACCCCTATCCACTCAGCCCTCTATCCAGCCAAGCCTATCAATCTATTCTTTCCCCCTCCGTCCCTCTCGTTCCATCCTCTCCTCT
>NC_139627.1:35621330-35638830 GCF_964638095.1 Poromitra crassiceps | reverse complement strand
GTGACAGACATATGAATTGGCCAACCACTGATCTTGTGGGCGGTGCATTCGGAATGTGTGTATGACGTAACTTCCTCACAGCCCAGCCAATCAGATGACATGTGATTCAGACCCTCCGTCGCTGGAAGCTTGCTGATGTCGACCTTGGGTCTGACCACGTGAGACTACCCCTGCACTAACCCACAGGCCTTTCACAATAACTACTGTTTGTTGTATATATTATTGGCATTTTAAGAAATTTTTGCCACTGATATAATGATACTAGCGTAAAAGGCTAATGCAAGTACACCCTTTCAAATAGCAAGGTACTTTTAAGTCTTAACACTCTAGATCCCAGTAGAATTCTAGAATGTCGCTGCAGTTCACTGGAGGGGAAGTCTCACATTTTCTTATACTCATTCCAAACAAACAGCTGAAAAACACAAAATGACGGTTCTCGAGTAATTGAGTAACACGTTATCGTCACCTGGTTCATTGTCTGTGTGTGTGTGTGTGTGTGTGTGTGTGTGTGTGTGTGTGTGTAACAAATTACAATGGGCAATTATTATTGGGGTCATAAAAATGATTGAGGTCATGTCCATATATCACGATAAGTCGATTAAGTGATTGTCGTGGCAGGCCTACTAACCCATCCTCTGTTTGGTTTAAATTGCCATGCTTGGATTGGTGTGTTTTTGTTGTTGGCAAAAAATGGCAACATGAGAAATGTGCCTGTTATAAAGTATGTAGCTGTGTTTCCCTAGAATCTAGTCTACCCCACGGTGTTTTATTAGCAACTGTACATTTGTTTGTTTTGGAGTAATACTTGTGGTGCTGTACGCAATGCCGACTCAGTAGAGTGTTTATACTAATTATTTACATGTGTGTGTGTGCGTGCGTGCGCGCGAGTGTGTGCGTGTGCGTCTGTGTGTGCGCGCGCGCGCGCGCGTGTGTGTGTGTGTGTGTGTGTGTGTGTGTGTGTGTGTGTGTGTGTGTGTGTGTGTGTGTGTGTGCTGGTGAAGGCAGTAGACTTGAGCTGCATCCGGCGATCTCATCCCGACAGGATTACTGACACAGGATCCCCCTGCCCCTGGCAGAAATAGCTAGGACCCAAGGGCAATCCACCAGAATATGGGAACTTCCGTGGGCCTGTGTGTGTGTGTGTGTGTGTGTGTGTGTGTGTGTGTGTGTGTGTGTGTGTGTGTGTGTGTGTGTGTGTGTGTGTGTGTGTGTGTGTGTGTGTGTGTGTGTGTGTGTGTGTGTGTGTGTGTGTGTGTGTGTGTGTGTGCGTGCGCGTGCGTGCGTGCGTGCGTGCGCGCATGTGTGTGTGTCTCCATGTGGGTGTGTTGTCTCTGTGTTTACATGGGTATCATTTCTCTATAGATGGAGCTGGTTTCCTCCAGGTGCCGAGGTCCCTGGCTCAGGCACTGAGGACAATTGAGGACCCTCTCAGTTCAGTTCAATTCACCTCAGTTCGGCTCAGTTCTTTATTGGCATGACAGAGAGAGGATCTTGCAAAAGATCCTCTCAAAGGATAGGATAGGATAGGATAGGATAGGATAGGATAGGAAGTGAAATAAATAAGAATTGACTGTTGTTGCGCTCATTTAAGTTTACATTAGGTCACCAAACACCACGAGGACTCATTATACTACAAGAAACCCATTCTACATTCAAGCAACTACGAGCAACATTTGCGCATATTATGAAACGGTCTAAATGTAATAGTGATGCCTCACATCTTACCTATAACAGCAGATGAGACCTACGTACAGTAAGCTGAGTGAATCGGCGAGTGCTCTCTTGTTGTTTATAAAGTCTCTCTCCGGGACAGAAAGACGCGGCAGTGAAACGAAACGGTTTACGGCAGCCAGTTTGGCCATAACCAAAACATTACAAAATGACTTCCAAACAAACTGTTAGAATATAACGAGAGATGTTCGCGAGAGTAGAAAGCCCCTGGAAGTAGCGAGGAAAGCCGTTCTTCTTGTTTAGGGTCTGTTGCTAGGCCGTAAACCATTTCACTCTGCCTAGCAACGGTTTACGGCTGCCGTAAACCGTTTCGCTCTGCCTAGCAACAGACCCTAAACAAGAAGAATGGCTTTCCTCACTGCTTCCAGGGGCTTTCTACTCTCGCGAACATCTCTCGTTATATTCTAACAGTTTGTTTGGAAGTCATTTTGTAATTTTGTGGTTATGCTGCCGTAAACCGTTTCGTTTCACTGCCGCGTCTTTCCGTCCCGGAGAGAGACTCTATAAACAAGAGAGCACTCGCCGATTCACTCGGCTTTGGTCTCATCTGCTGTTATAGGTAAGATGTGAGGCATCACTATTCAATTTAGACTGTTTCATAACAAACGAAAATGTTGCTCGTAGTTGCTTTAAAAAAAAAGTCAAAATGAACTATTTGGATTGAATAATTAATTTATTGTCCACTGCTATGTAATATACAATTTTATACTAAGTGCAAAGGTTGATAAATGAAAAACAACAACAAACACGTGTAGCTCCCACAATGTGTCTGTTTTTCCATGTTGTCAGTTGTCACATGTGTGTGTGTTGAGGTTTGATGTCACATGTGTGTGTGTTGAGGTTTGATGTTGTCTTGAGCCGGAGTTTCAATATCCCGTGCTCTTCTGCATTCTGACACACTGTAGCTATAGATCAGTCACATCAATATTCAGCCTTTACTCTGCATTCAGCCTGCGCTAACGGCTTAGCTTAGCTTCTGTGTGTGGAGCTGTCTCCCTCTTCCTCTGCGTCATCAGCTGTGACAAATGCCTCGTTTTTCTGTAAGTGACATGTTGACGAGCAGATTGTAGATAATAGCCGCTGACAAACAGTGAGGCCAGCTTTAAAAATGTTCATGCAACGTATAAGTGATGGGTCAGTCAGGGGGTATGCAGTACAGTCAGTACCTTATTATGTTTCTGGTGACAGAAACTTCAAATGACCATGCATTATGTCTTTATATTGCTGGTGAGTGAGTGTTGTAACATCAAGCGATCAAAAGCTTTTTACATGCAGGCTGCATGTCAGAGTGTGAGAGCAAACGCAGCCATTGAAGTACAGTATGTGTTCCACATCACCTACAAGAGAATCCAAAGCCCACATGTGTTCCACATCACCTACAAGAGAACCCGAAGCCCACATGTGTTCCACATCACCTACAAGAGAATCCAAAGCCCACATGTGTTCCACATCACCTACAAGAGAACCCGAAGCCCACATGTGTTCCACATCACCTACAAGAGAACCCGAAGCCCACATGTGTTCCACATCACCTACAAGAGAACCCGAAGCCCACATGTGTTCCACATCACCTACAAGAGAATCCAAAGCCCACATGTGTTCCACATCACCTACAAGAGAACCCGAAGCCCACATGTGTTCCACATCACCTACAAGGGAACCCGAAGCCCACATGTGTTCCACATCACCTACAAGAGAACCCGAAGCCCACATGTGTTCCACATCACCTACAAGGGAACCCGAAGCCCACATGTGTTCCACATCACCTACAAGAGAACCCGAAGCCCACATGTGTTCCACATCACCTACAAGGGAACCCGAAGCCCACATGTGTTCCACATCACCTACAAGAGAACCCGAAGCCCACATGTGTTCCACATCACCTACAAGAGAACCCGAAGCCCACATGTGTTCCACATCACCTACAAGAGAACCCGAAGCCCACATGTGTTCCACATCACCTACAAGAGAACCCAAAGCCCACATGTGTTCCACATCACCCACAAGAGAACCCGAAGCCCACATGTGTTCCACATCACCTACAAGAGAATCCAAAGCCCACGTGTTCCACATCACCTACAAGCAAACCCGAAACCCACATGTGTTCCACATCACCTACAAGAGAACCCGAAGCCTACATGTGTTCCACATCACCTACAAGAGAACCCGAAGCCCACATGTGTTCCACATCACCTACAAGCAAACCCGAAGCCCACATGTGTTCCACATCACCTACAAGAGAATCCAAAGCCCACATGTGTTCCACATCACCTACAAGAGAATCCAAAGCCCACATGTGTTCCACATCACCTACAAGAGAATCCAAAGCCCACATGTGTTCCACATCACCTACAAGAGAATCCAAAGCCCACATGTGTTCCACATCACCCACAAGAGAATCCAAAGCCCACATGTGTTCCACATCACCTACAAGAGAATCCAAAGCCCACATGTGTTCCACATCACCCACAAGAGAATCCAAAGCCCACATGTGTTCCACATCACCTACAAGAGAACCCGAAGCCTACATGTGTTCCACATCACCTACAAGAGAACCCGAAGCCCACATGTGTTCCACATCACCTACAAGCAAACCCGAAGCCCACATGTGTTCCACATCACCTACAAGAGAACCCGAAGCCCACATGTGTTCCACATCACCTACAAGCAAACCCGAAGCCCACATGTGTTCCACATCACCTACAAGAGAATCCAAAGCCCACATGTGTTCCACATCACCTACAAGCAAACCCGAAGCCCACATGTGTTCCACATCACCTACAAGAGAACCCGAAGCCCACATGTGTTCCACATCACCTACAAGGGAACCCGAAGCCCACATGTGTTCCACATCACCTACAAGAGAATCCAAAGCCCACATGTGTTCCACATCACCTACAAGAGAACCCGAAGCCCACATGTGTTCCACATCACCTACAAGAGAATCCAAAGCCCACATGTGTTCCACATCACCTACAAGAGAACCCAAAGCCCACATGTGTTCCACATCACCTACAAGCAAACCCGAAACCCACATGTGTTCCACATCACCTACAAGCAAACCCGAAACCCACATGTGTTCCACATCACCTACAAGCAAACCCGAAGCCCACATGTGTTCCACATCACCTACAAGAGAATCCAAAGCCCACATGTGTTCCACATCACCTACAAGCAAACCCGAAACCCACATGTGTTCCACATCACCTACAAGAGAACCTGAAGCCCACATGTGTTCCACATCACCTACAAGAGAACCTGAAGCCCACATGTGTTCCACATCACCTACAAGAGAATCCAAAGCCCACGTGTTCCACATCACCTACAAGCAAACCCGAAGCCCACATGTGTTCCACATCACCTACAAGAGAACCCGAAGCCCACATGTGTTCCACATCACCTACAAGGGAACCTGAAGCCCACATGTGTTCCACATCACCTACAAGCAAACCCGAAGCCCACATGTGTTCCACATCACCTACAAGCAAACCCGAAGCCCACATGTGTTCCACATCACCTACAAGGGAACCCGAAGCCCACATGTGTTCCACATCACCTACAAGGGAACCTGAAGCCCACATGTGTTCCACATCACCTACAAGCAAACCCGAAGCCCACGTGTGTTCCACATCACCTACAAGAGAACCCGAAGCCCACATGTGTTCCACATCACCTACAAGGGAACCCGAAGCCCACATGTGTTCCACATCATATACAAGAGAACCCGAAGCCCACATGTGTTCCACATCACCTACAAGCAAACCCGAAGCCCACATGTGTTCCACATCACCTACAAGCGAACCCGAAGCCCACATGTGTTCCACATCACCTACAAGGGAACCCGAAGCCCACATGTGTTCCACATCACCTACAAGGGAACCCGAAGCCCACATGTGTTCCACATCACCTACAAGGGAACCCGAAGCCCACATGTGTTCCACATCACCTACAAGGGAACCCGAAGCCCACATGTGTTCCACATCACCTACAAGGGAACCCGAAGCCCACATGTGGAATCACCTACAAGAGAACCCGAAGCCCACATGTGTTCCACATCACCTACAAGGGAACCCGAAGCCCACATGTGTTCCACATCACCTACAAGAGAACCCGAAGCCCACATGTGTTCCACATCACCTACAAGAGAACCCGAAGCCCACATGTGTTCCACATCACCTACAAGAGAACCCGAAGCCCACATGTGTTCCACATCACCTACAAGAGAACCCAAAGCCCACATGTGTTCCACATCACCCACAAGAGAACCCGAAGCCCACATGTGTTCCACATCACCTACAAGAGAATCCAAAGCCCACGTGTTCCACATCACCTACAAGCAAACCCGAAACCCACATGTGTTCCACATCACCTACAAGAGAACCCGAAGCCTACATGTGTTCCACATCACCTACAAGAGAACCCGAAGCCCACATGTGTTCCACATCACCTACAAGCAAACCCGAAGCCCACATGTGTTCCACATCACCTACAAGAGAATCCAAAGCCCACATGTGTTCCACATCACCTACAAGCAAACCCGAAACCCACATGTGTTCCACATCACCTACAAGAGAACCTGAAGCCCACATGTGTTCCACATCACCTACAAGAGAACCTGAAGCCCACATGTGTTCCACATCACCTACAAGAGAATCCAAAGCCCACGTGTTCCACATCACCTACAAGCAAACCCGAAGCCCACATGTGTTCCACATCACCTACAAGAGAACCCGAAGCCCACATGTGTTCCACATCACCTACAAGGGAACCTGAAGCCCACATGTGTTCCACATCACCTACAAGCAAACCCGAAGCCCACATGTGTTCCACATCACCTACAAGCAAACCCGAAGCCCACATGTGTTCCACATCACCTACAAGGGAACCCGAAGCCCACATGTGTTCCACATCACCTACAAGGGAACCTGAAGCCCACATGTGTTCCACATCACCTACAAGCAAACCCGAAGCCCACGTGTGTTCCACATCACCTACAAGAGAACCCGAAGCCCACATGTGTTCCACATCACCTACAAGGGAACCCGAAGCCCACATGTGTTCCACATCATATACAAGAGAACCCGAAGCCCACATGTGTTCCACATCACCTACAAGCAAACCCGAAGCCCACATGTGTTCCACATCACCTACAAGCGAACCCGAAGCCCACATGTGTTCCACATCACCTACAAGGGAACCCGAAGCCCACATGTGTTCCACATCACCTACAAGGGAACCCGAAGCCCACATGTGTTCCACATCACCTACAAGGGAACCCGAAGCCCACATGTGTTCCACATCACCTACAAGGGAACCCGAAGCCCACATGTGTTCCACATCACCTACAAGGGAACCCGAAGCCCACATGTGGAATCACCTACAAGAGAACCCGAAGCCCACATGTGTTCCACATCACCTACAAGGGAACCCGAAGCCCACATGTGTTCCACATCATATACAAGAGAACCCGAAGCCCACATGTGTTCCACATCACCTACAAGCAAACCCGAAGCCCACATGTGTTCCACATCACCTACAAGCAAACACGAAGCCCACATGTGTTCCACATCACCTACAAGGGAACCCGAAGCCCACATGTGTTCCACATCACCTACAAGAGAACCCGAAGCCTACATGTGTTCCACATCACCTACAAGGGAACCCGAAGCCCACGTGTTCCACACCTACAAGGGAACCCGAAGCCCACATGTGTTCCACATCACCCACAAGGGAACCCGAAGCCCACATGTGTTCCACACCTACAAGGGAACTCAAAGCCCACATGTGTTCCACATCACCTGCAAGGGAACCCGAAGCCCACATGTGTTCCACATCACCTACAAGAGAACCTGAAGCCCACATGTGTTCCACATCACATACAAGAGAACCCGAAGCCCACATGTGTTCCACATCACCTACAAGGGACCTCGAAGCCCACCTGTGTTCCACATCACCCACAAGAGAACCCAAAGCCCAGATGTGTTCCACATCACATACAAGAGAACCCGAAGCCCACATGTGTTCCACATCACATACAAGAGAACCCGAAGCCCACGTGTTCCATATCACCTACAAGAGAACCCGAAGCCCACATGTGTTCCACATCACATACAAGAGAACCCGAAGCCTACATGTGCTCCACATCACATAGAAGAGAACCCGAAGCCTACATGTGTTCCACATCACATACAAGAGAACCCAAAGCCCACATGTTTTCCACATCACATACAAGAGAACCCGAAGCCCACATGTGTTCCACATCACATACAAGAGAACCCAAAGCCCACATGTGTTCCACATCACCGACAAGAGAACCCGAAGCCTACATGTGTTCCACATCACCTACAAGAGAACCCGAAGCCTACATGTGTTCCACATCACATACAAGAGAACCCAAAGCCCACATGTGTTCCACATCACCGACAAGAGAACCCGAAGCCTACATGTGTTCCACATCACATACAAGAGAACCCGAAGCCTACATGTGTTCCACATCACATACAAGAGAACTCAAAGCCTACATGGAATCAGAGAGATCACATGGAATCAGAGAGATCACATGGAATCAGAGAGATCGGGGGGCTGTATGAAGTGATGGCATCTGATAAGCTCCCCATGTTGGGCTGTCTGTCCCAGAGATGGAAACAACAAAAGCATGTGGAGCCTATTCTGTCTAATAATAGCTGTGTGTTCAAGAAGAGAGATGTGTTTTCCTCCCTGCGGATCTGATTTATTCCCAGAGGAAAAGGCCAGGGTGTCCTGAGGTAAAGTGCATCAGTTGAATGCATCTCTAAGGGGGTTTTAACCTTAAAGGGAACCTTTTTTTCCCTTTTTCTTTTTTGTGTGCAAAAGACCGGGGGTTTGATCGATGTCACTGTGCTTGTCGGGGGTTTGATCCATGTCACTGTGCTTGTCGGGGGTTTGATCCATGTCACTGTGCTTGTCGGGGGTTTGATCCATGTCACTGTGCTTGTTGTGGGGTTTGATCGATGTCACTGTGCTTGTCATGGGGTTTGATCCATGTCACTGTGCTTGTTGTGGGGTTTGATCCATGTCACTGTGCTTGTTGTGGGGTTTGATCCATGTCACTGTGGTTGTCGGGGGTTTGATCCATGTCACTGTGCTTGTTGTGGGGTTTGATCCATGTCACTGTGCTTGTCGGGGGTTTGATCGATGTCACTGTGCTTGTTGTGGGGTTTGATCCATGTCACTGTGCTTGTCGGGGGTTTGATCCATGTCACTGTGCTTGTCGGGGGTTTGATCTATGTCACTGTGCTTGTTGTGGGGTTTGATCCATGTCACTGTGCTTGTCGGGGGTTTGATCCATGTCACTGTGGTTGTCGTGGGGTTTGATCGATGTCACTGTGCTTGTCGGGGGTTTGATCCATGTCACTGTGCTTGTCGTGGGTTTGACAGATGTCACTGTGCTTGTCGGGGGTTTGACAGATGTCACTGTGCTTGTCGGGGGTTTGATCAATGTCACTGTGCTTGTCGGGGGTTTGATCGATGTCACTGTGCTTGTCGTGGGGTTTGATCAATGTCACTGTGCTTGTCGTGGGGTTTGATCAATGTCACTGTGCTTGTCGTGGGGTTTGATCGATGTCACTGTGCTTGTCGTGGGGTTTGATCGATGTCACTGTGCTTATCGTGGCTTTGATCGATGTCACTGTGCTTGTCGTGGGGTTTGATCGATGTCACTGTGTTTGTCATGGACCGCGGGTTTGATTGATGTCACTGAGCTTGTCGGGGGGCCAGAGGGAGTCCATGCCACTGTCAGCAGGGAGGTAGCAGCACTCTGCTCTCTTGAGCCTCGTTCAAAAATATCCCAGAAGCATCCAAAAGACTTTGCCGAGACGCTCCTGCCAAGGAAAATATGCGGCTTATGAAATGGAAATTCTGAGACCATTCACAGAGTGCCAGGAATGATTAGAAAAGAAAAAAACCACTATGTCCATCTCAGTACATCCAGGCCTGAAGGCTGAGGGAAAACGCACGCACGCACAGACGCATACACACTCTCTCTCTCTCTCTCTCTCTCTCTCTCTCTCACACACACACACACACGCACACACGCACGCACGCACACACACACACACACACACACACACACACTCACACTCACACGCACACACACACACACACACACACACACACACACACACACACACACACACAATGAACACTATTTCCCTGGCACGTACTGTTTGGGGTGAGAAACAGAAGTTTAGTCAGCCATTTTTGGAGCTGTCCACTTGGAGCTAAGAGGTAACCCTACAGGAGACGCTTTGAATGGGCTGTCAAGGCAAGAATAAAGCTAACAAGGTACAGTAAGGTCATGATCAGACACAGCTTAACATGAAGCAGCCACAGCTTGAATTGTAGTTCAAATCAGCTGTGATTCAGGTCAGTTCTCCGCTCCAGGCTAACCTTTGGTTTTGGTTGCACTGATGCCCCATAACTTTTTCATTTAGGTGCACTAGGGATGTAGGTACTACCGGTACTACCCCCGAACCGCGGTACTATTGCTGTAGAACAGGTTCTATACTAAGATTTAAAAAGACCCGGTACTTTTCCGACCGCTGCTATGACTGATAATGGTCAATATGAGCCTGTCTCTTTAAGAAATGCGCTGGAGTGAGTGACGTCATATCCACATGTCAAGCGGTGAGGAAAAGAGTTTGAGGAAAAAAAGCAGCTGAGCACTGAGCAGACCCGCGCACATTAAAAGCAAACTAGCAAAGTAGGCTATGGCTAAACACAAAGCCTCTCCCAGCCCAGTTAGTAGCAGCAGCCAGCCGATCTACTATGAATCACCTCATTCAATGGAAAGGAATTGCTTCAAAATGTCCCCATTCGATGGGGTGGAGTAGATCGGGTGCAGCAGCTGTGCCCTTTCACAGTTTACATCTAACGTTATGTAGGCTACTTTCACGCATACTTCAGTCAGGGTTATCGACAGTCCATATTATTGCCTCTGCACGTTTCCCGACGCTACAGTGAGAAAATGCGCTCGTTAACTAACGTTACAGCGGACTCCGCTGTACTAACGTTACAGCGGACTCCGCTGTACTAACGTTTACGCCTACATTCCACTAGGTCCGTGTTCGGTCCGTCTGCGCTGCGGTACGGCATCGGAGCCGATACGTTTCCACTCTAATCATTGTGTCAACTCCCACCTACTCCGCTGCGTTGCGTGTCTACTCCGTCCCAGCTCCGACGATCCGGAGCTCTCCGAAAAAGATACGCAAGGGTTCTATTTTTCACGGATGACGGAGCAAAGCCGCAGCAAGTTGGGCGGAGCCAGGCATGAAATCAACAGGGCAGAGGTGTTTACAGCATTCAATATCAAGCCAGAGGACAAATATGTATGAGGAAAAGTTCATAATTGAAGTGGAAAACCACAAAATAATATATGACACAACACATCCTTTTTACAAGGACAACACCAAGCAAGTCCACCCCTCCTCTGCTCCTCCAGTTGGGAACAATGATCTTCTGCCTGTTTGTCGTTGTATTTATCCCACATACAAATTGTCTCGCTCGATTTTACAGTGATAACCTGTCGGTCTCGTCACTCTAGCTGTCTGGCGCAGCTGAGCCGTGACGTGCTCTACACGCAGCCAGTGAGTGTTGCCGCAGCACAGAGCACGGAGTAAAACCGGAGATCAGCCGCAAAGCAACGCAATGCAACCAGTGGAATGCCGGCGTACAGCGGACTCCGCAGTAACGTTAGTTAACGAGCGCTCACTGTAGCGTCGGGAAACGTGCAGAGGCAATAATATAGACTGTCGATAACCCTGACTGAAGTATGCGTGAAAGTAGCCTACATAACGTTAGATGTAAACTGTGAGTAATACTGCCTGAATGCCCCACCCATGACAAGAAGTGCTAAACTGGAAGTTGAGATTACTGAGTATAAACAATTTAGAGACATCAGCCCTGCAGAGGATCCCCTGGCATGGTGGAAGCAACACCAGACAGACCTGCCCATCTTAGCTCAGTTTGCTAGACAATATCTCTGTATTCCAGCATCAAGCTGTGCATCTGAACGTGTTTTCAGTACTTCTGGGAATATCTGCAGTCCAACAAGATCTAGACTGACCGAGGAACATGTTGACACCCTCGTTTTCTTGGCTAGGAACCTGAAGAAGACATTGGGATGGGAGGGACTGAGTGAGTAAACTGAGAGTCAGCCAAACAGTGAGTCTGTCTACCACCCATAGGAGAACTAGGGTTTAGACTGAGTAGGCTGGGGGACAGAATGGGAATATGAAGCCAGTTATGCTGCTTGTTGAAGAAAAAAAGATTTGAGTTTCTGCTGCTATAGTGTTTTATTATATTATTATTTATTTTATTTATTTTACTTATTCCCATTTCCCACTGTTCAAAAGATTTGTGTTATGTTACTGAGTGTGTACTTATTTGACAAGTAAAAGTTAGACAGAATTTAAATGCCACCAATTATTTATTTATTGTTGTTATTGGTGTTTCTCTGAGTTTTTGCTGCTATAGGCTAGTGTTTTATGGTCATTTTATTTTCACTGGCATTACTTTATTTTACTTACCGGTATTCTCACTGCTCAAAAGGTTTGTTTTGTTCAGCATTTAAATGCCACACCAATTTATTGGTGTAATTGTTCCCAAACTCTTAAAATAAAGCCAAATCTTGACATTGGACAGTTTCACTTTTTTTTTACAAAAAGTATCGAAAAGTATCGAAAAGTATCGAAATACAAATTGGTACCGGCACCGAAACAGAAATTTAGTACCGCTACAACCCTAAGGTGCACCAGCACATAATTTAGGTGCATCCAAAAAAATTCACCAGACATGAAAAATATGAATGGTGGTGAAAGCCGAATGATGATACTTTTTTTGGTCCCGTTTGAAACATGTACATTTTGTCAATTTCAAAGATAACTGCATGTCAAGAAAGTTGCAGTTTGGTCGTAAAAGCGAAGCATATAATGTTTAGTTTTGTATGAAACCGCTCAATCAACTAGATCTCTTGTCTCACACAATAGTACGTCACACCAACAGCAACATGACCTTGTGGGAGAGACGTCACTTTTGCGACTGGTTGTGTGTAGACTTTCTGATTTATAACTTAACAGTGCAACAATTTTATGACATTATTTTCGTGACTTGCAAAGTTATCTTTTAAATTGACAAACCTCATATGTGTACCTCATGGCACAATTCAAACGGGATCAAAAAATCCTTGTCTCTCGCCGTTCACCACCATCCATATTTTTCCCGCGGCTGGTTTGCATAGGGTCCGACAGGAAGGGGAGGGACTTTGGCTCTCTATACAGAGACAGACCTACTAAATGTCAGGCGCACCGGTTTGACCAATGAAAATGTTTAGTCGTACTTGACAGATTTCTGCTCGCAACACTCTGGAGCCCTGCAGGTTGAACTTGAGTCAAAATCAGCTGTGATTCAGATGCGGCTCAACTGTTTCTACAGTGTGTTTATTTTTTTTACTACAAAACTTCACTGTCCATAGTCGTCCACTCACTCTCTCTTAATGAGAGACGGTCAGTCAGCCAGTTGTGTTTGTGTTCGTATGACTCTGGAGAGTTTCTTTGTTACCTGTGTAATGAGTATGTTGTGAGTGTGCGTCTGCCCTGTTATTATAGGCTCTAAAAACGTGTTGTTCTCCGCTAGTCAAAAGACAGGAAGTGGAGGCGTGTGCAGCAGCGGTGGGGTAGCTCTGTGGCCGGCGCGTCACACGGGGGTGTCCGTCCAGCCTCCAGGGGCACAGAAGAGGGAAGTGGGCGGCGGCAGAGAGTCCAGGGCAAAACGCAGGAACAGGAAATGCTCCTCTCACATCACTTAAAGCTTGATCCTTTTTTTTTTAAAGGACCTTATTTGCTCATGTTGCTGTAGCACCAGATACATCTGAATGGATTCAGTCGTGCTAACATGCTAACATGTCGTTAGCATGATATCAAAATGTAGAGGAATCTGAAACATTTGTTTCCAGTCAGTAACAGTGTAGAAACGCTATCAGTAGGGTTTCACTGCTGTTTTACTCCCTCTTTCTTTCTCTCTCTCTCCCCTTTGGTGAGGGGGTGGAGTGGGTTGGGTGGATGGGTGGTGGGGGGAGGGTCTGTTGGCATTCTTGCACCGTGTGCTCTGCGCTCGACCGGGCCTTGGCTCAGGTCCATATCCCCTCTCTACTCTACCCCCTCTCGCTCCTCTGCCTCGGCCCCTCCTCCTCCTCCATGAAACACCCCTCCCCCCCGCTCCCTCAACCTCTTCAACTCTCCTCGGTTGCTAACTGCCGCTACCGCCAGCAACTCCACTGTGCTCTTCAACATCACACCACCACCCCCCCCCCCCCTCCATTACCGTTTCTCTTGCTATCACCTTCCTAAACCCTTCCTCACATATCCCCCCCCCCCCCCTTCTCCTCTTCCTCTCCCCCTCCCATGGCCGTGGCAGCAGGTCCAGCCTCTGTGACACAGATGCACACAGTTGCTCTGGGCGCTCGACATGGGAACAAAGCATTGGCGGTGGCCGAGTGGCTCCGTCTGTTGCAGTGTGTTTCAGGCCGTGTGCGTGCACGTGACCGTGTGCGTGCACGTGACGGGCCAGAGACTGAATATGGTTTCATGAGTTTATTCACGCTTAACGATCACGGCAAAAAAAAATAGTGTGTTGTGTTCCATCGCCCTGCGTGCCGCTAACACCAGGTTTGAAGTGGTCGGCTCTCACACTGAAGCAGTGGTATACATAAGCATGGCCTCGCTGTAACAGGCAGTGTGCTAAATCACACACACACACACACACACACACACACACACACACACACACACAATTTGACGTGAATTGAAGAGCCGCATAAGAATGAGCAAAGAGCCGCATGCAACTCGAGAGCCTCGGGTTGGCCATCGCTGCATTATGGTGACGTGTTCTTTATACTAATATGGCAGTTTCCCTAAAATTTTGATACAGAAAACCGCAATATAACGTTATCTTCTTGCTTACAGTATCGCAATAAATCACAATATATTTATTATATATTTATATATAATATATAATATATTTAACCCCTGTACAATTATGTATCACAATATCATATGGGCAGATTCTTGTCAATACACAGCCCTAGTTACCAAACTGTCAGTGTATTGGCAGCACAGGCATGTTAAAGATGATAGTATGGCGATGTCAACACTGTGCAATTATTGGAAACAGCACTTTTGCTGGCCTTGTAGATAGGTTGTGTCTGTTTTAGCATTTGCCTTTTGAGTCTGTGTGTGTGTGTGTGTGTGTGTGTGTGTGTGTGTGTGTGTGTGTGTGTGTGTGTGTGTGTGTGTGTGTGCGTGCGTGCGTGCGCGCGCATGTGTGTGAGTGCGTGTGTGTATGTGAGAGGGAGTGTATGATGTCAGTGGTATATGAGGTCAGTGTTGGGTCTTAGGGGGTCAAGGTTTGTTCTGGAGAGGCCTGTCACCTCTTATTGATCTTCTGCTCTGGTCTGCTCTGGCTTCGTTGGGCCGGGCCTTATCCTGTGCTGCAGCTATCGCTTCTGTCAGCACAGAGCTGATAGCCATCAGGGAGATGGGAGCTGGACCTGATAGTAACATGTGATGAGAAAGGCTCATGTGATGGTTCAGTTCATAACTCAAATAAACAGACACGTAAATACAGAAAACACAGAAACACAACGAGAGCGGGATTCGCAGAAAGATATTTCAAGCTTTTTTAGCTTTTTTTTGTTCTTTCGTCAGGACTGGCCTCATTCTTCACCTGGTCCCTTTCCCTGTTCTCCTGGGATTTCAGTGGGGATGGGAGGGCAGGGAGGAGGGAGAGATGAGATGCCTCAACACTCCACTGCCCTCCTCCCTCCCTCCCTTCCTCCCTCCCTCCCTCCCTTCCTCCCTCCATCCCTCCCTTCCTCCATTCCTCCCTCCATCCAACTCCCCCTCACACCTGGGATGGCCATTTCATTTCAGAGTGCAGCAAATGGAAAGGTGATCTTAATCTGCCCCGTTTCGCTCTCCTCTCTCTCTCTCTCTCCCTCTCTCCCTCTCTCTCTCTCCCTCTCTCTCTCTTCTTCTCTCTCTCTCTCTCCCTCTCCCCCCCCCCCCCCCCCCCCCCCCCCCCCCCCACACAGAGCCTCATACCGCTGATGGACACAACACACCGCTGGCTTCCTGAGCTGTGCTGCCAGCACACCAAATCTAGTGATAAAAAACAGTGTGTATAATGCTTAATTACCTTGACCAAATTCTCTTCATTTCAAACTCAATCTTTACTAATAATTTGATCCTCTTGGTTTCCATCTGATCCGGGAGAACTAAAAGTAGGCTACATGGCAGAGATAAGAATGTCATTGGAGCGAAAGTGGTTGACAATCGACTTTGGTCATAGTATTCCGATGTGACCTCAGTGCACAGCGCCGCTCCGTTAGCTCGTTACTCAGTGTTAACTCTCCTTCTCTGCTGTTAGCTCGTTGGTCGTTTGCAATCACAAGCAGAGGCATTCACCGACCATTGATTTTCTATGAGGGGCCCGCTGCAGGCCAGTTCATTAGGTGCACAAACCACTGGATTAACTGGACTGTAGACACACTTGGAGAAGCTAGGCTGTTGCCTTGCAGCAATGTGCTGTACTCACTGTACCATGATATCGAATAGACACCTGGGAGATTTCTGGATTTCTTTCTGGGAATTATCAGAATTCAATATGTGCACATTAAAAAAAGAGGTTTAATGAGTTTGGATGAGTTAAACCTTTGCGCTACAGTAGGAAATGATTCTCCTTTTGAATTAATCTGAACACAGTAGAGCACATTTTTGACAAAGTGAGCACGCCTGCGGGGAGATCAAGACTTATCTGAAAGGTAGCCTATATGGAAAATCTTTCTGTTTTTGTTTTCCTGAAGAGTGGAAAATGCCAGAGTGAATGGTCATCTTGAAGCAAACAAGCCTTCCTCTCTCCCTGGCTTAGTGCTCTCCTCTCTCCTCTTCTTCTCCATACCACATGGCTCCAGGCTGGACTGAGGCTGCAGCTCCACCCGCCCAGCCGTTGCCACGGCAACGCTATCTGGGCCTACCAAGACCTGAAGCCGAAGGACATCCTGGACAACAATACAATAGCAGCACAGCCAGGGTACCTGAGGGACTTAGACCTGAGAGGCCAGATCTGGGGGGTTGCAGATTGAGGGAGAAAATCCTCCCTCCCTCTTTCTCTACCTCCCTCACACACAAACACAATCAGGATTAGCCTTTTTGCTGGAGAATCTAGGAGGCAGTGCAACAAATGTGCAGCGCTAAGTGGTTTGGCTAGCACTTTTCAATGAATTTTGTCATAAGAATCGCATTCTTCGATAAATGTCCCGACTGGATTTTATGGTGAGTAAAAAATGACTTGGTTCTTGGATAGACCTTTTTGTTTTTGCCAGATGGATATCGTCATGATTGGGTTTCTGAATTATTTTGAGTTGCGTGGTTAAGGCGGTCAAGCAGCACAGTCAGGCTGTATTGAATAGAGGTGGGCCACGCTTGGCTGACTGCTCTCTCTCTGCAACAGAGCGGTCAGCATGGCCCTGCTGCTGCTGCTGCTGACTACAGTCTTGGGCCACTCATCTGGCTGCTGGTGCCAGCAGTGGAGAGTAATAGAGATGTTTAGAGTCTATTTGCCTTGCTTGCATTCCTCCATGAACTGCTGCTAAAATAATAAGAGGCTGGGTTACCTCAGGTCGGCCCCAGCTGAGGGATACGGAACATGCATTGTTGTCATTGGCTCCATCCGACGA
>NC_139627.1:35608830-35616330 GCF_964638095.1 Poromitra crassiceps | reverse complement strand
CGGTAGGGAGGGGAGGCTGGCCAGCGAGACTAATGCTCCGCTAATAAAGAAGGTCAAGAGTGACTCTGGTTATCTAGGAAATCTGAAGTGCACTGTTGCTATGCAATAGTGATAAAAACAACTGTGATGTGTAAGCAGAACAAATATCCCAATTCTTTCACAGCAAAACCATCAGTGTCAGTGTGGCAGTGTTGCCACTGCAAAATGCCAGTTTGTTTTTATACAAGTCCACAGCCATCATAGTAAATTTAACATGATCAATAGTTTTGACCACTTGCTCCTGCCATGCTATGAGTGGACAGACTCTCCAATCAGCACTTGTCAACTCAAAAATACTGCCAGTGGAAAATCAAGTTATTAACACAGGAAAATGTGCTTTGTCCCCATCAAAGAGAGATTATGATTTCTTTATCCACTTGCTCCAATCTTCACAAAGATTATGCTGAACCCTCCTCTGCTACAAGTTAATTATCAAATGCTATTCATTTTCTCATGCCATGGGAGAAAGTCTTAATCAAAACTGATTTGATTCATTTTAATTGCCCCCCCCCCCCAAGGTATCATCTGGATATTTTTTACATAGGCAAAAGCCATGTAAAGGACCCTACCCAAAATGCTTGGTAGGTGGTATTATGAAGCGTGCAAAATGTCCCATGAACCTCGACCTGACATCCCTGACTCTGAGTTGACCCCCACCAAGGTTCAGAGGTCACCGGAGGGCATATTTCATGGGGTAGGGTTTGTTTTCCGTCTCGGGGGGAGTATCACAGGGGAGAAGCGCTGCCGATTCATGGGGTCATAACATTTCCTGTAGGCTGAAAATGAGTGTACAAGTCTGGAGTAAAAATAGTAGCCTACTACATAAAAGCACACACACACACTAACTCCGTAATTCACTACAGATCCACACTCCGCCAGCATTACGGAAGGGCTAAGAAATGTGAGTGTAAAAAACAAAAGCGATACATGTCATACATTTTTCACATCTGCTGCGGCTGACTTTTTAAGGGTTTTCCCCCCTGGGCTTTAATGAGCTTTTCCTATATATGATTAGAAGAAATCCAGGATCTGACTCTGTCCCTGATGGACTGTGACTCAGCTAGACACACTGACAAGCTCCACTGTTCGGATCAACACCGCTCACCACAGACTCTTGCACCCCTCCCACACCGAACAGAGTACACCACATGTACTGTAACATGGTCCGTTTGACATTATGGCTATAGACACTTTGAAACCCAACTGATTACGCTGTAGCCTATAGCGCCGTACGTAGCAGGACAGCCAAATCGCCCATGTAGATATTCTTCCAAACAAGTGATAGTGAGCAGGTAAACAAAGATTGCATATCATCGTTATATATGAGGGATCAGCTGAGCAGCATTTTGGTAAACAAACCGCGTCACTGGGTGGCAACGACAATGGAACCCTATGGAGCGTGAGCTTTGGGAGGCTTCAGTGTCTGACTCTACTCAGCTGACACTGTTTACATTTTAAAAACTGCGACAGTGCATACAACTTTAATATGACATGCATATATTATACATCATACTCTTGAGCTACTTCTGCTCTCACTCAGAATGTCAAAATATAAGCGATGTGATGTATAGTTTTTGAGATATTAACGTTTGTTTGGCACAACTCATAATATTAACTGCCGCGGGGTTCCGCATTTCTGGGTGGCAAGTGATGTCACGCTGATTCGTCCTATAGAAGAATATCCAAAGTTTGGGAACTCTAAGGTGCAAATAGTAGCGTGGAGTGACTGGTGCTATTGTGCTGTGTATGTATGCTTTTCCAAGTTAACAGGTTGATGAAAGCTGCAGTCACAGACAGAGCAAGCGCTGGTGTTGCAGTGTGAGACAGTGTTAAGTGAAAGATGTGTTGGGGACACACTGAGCCACCGCCATTGGCCTTAAGAGGCCCATCGCTGCGAGACAGAGAGGAAGGGGGGGGGGGGGGGGGGGTGAGAGACGGTCAGGAAATTGGGCCCATATGATGTTTTTCCCCCGTCAAAAAAGCAGATTTAGGAGAGATATGAGTGGAGCCAAGAGAGCTGTGTTTCTGTGGGAATGATGGAAAGCAGCAGGAAAAGAGAGAGGGAGACTGGTCAAGACAGGAGAGAGAGCGAGAGGAGATGGTGATAGGGACAGGGAGTGAGAGAGACACCATCTTTACCCCTGCATTTCGTCTGCGTATGACATCAGGACATCATGCTAAGCGAGGACACTTCAGAGGAGGAGTGCTTTGCTTGGACGAGCAAGAGGAAATTACTGTTATTATGTTCCCGTCTCAGTAAATGTCACTGCATATACCTAACCTGCCTGCGATCGCAAGATATCTCCATCATACATGACTGTCCCCGCAGCTACCTGCACAAATAACATCTCCTTGACCTGAATTTATCAGCCTATCCTGCCTCACTGGTAGATGAGGTAGAGTTAAAATTATGCAGAACATGAGTGGTGATATCAAATCAGATTTTTGGCTGTGAGTAATTAATCTGCAGTGGTCATGAGTAGGCAAAGTGGGGAAAAAATATGTTTTACTCCTAGTTTTACTCCTGGTTTTCTTCCTCCATTACAGCTTACATTATTATTAGTATTGTCATTTTCCTGTGGCGGTGTAGCAGGACTTTAGCAGATAACACATAATGACTCAATGCTGAGCAAATCTAACGTCAGTGTCTCTTTCCCCCCTGCAGTCGCCCAAAGTGCGCCGTTACCCTGCGATGGACGGCGTGCCCCTCCGCCTCAGCAGAGTTAAACCTGAACCTCCGGAAGACCTGCTCGCCCACGACCCGCACTTCCACACGCAGACCGAGCCTGTCGACCTGTCAATCAACAAACCCCGCCCCCTCTCGACAACCACCTCGTCCTCCCCGCTCAGATCGGCTTTCTCCCTGTCATCATTATCGAGGTCATCCTCCTCTTCCTCTTCTCCGTCGGTCATCACCTCTGCCTCCTCGGTGCTCACGCCGGGCCCTCTGGTGGCCCCCGGCGCCGGGGTCAGAGGCCAGCAGTATTTGCACATCCTGCACTCTGTGCCGCCCCCTCCATCCAGCCCGCTGAGCCTGCACGGAGTGGGCAAGCTGGCCAGCCATGTGCACCGCATCCCGGTTGTGGTGCAGTCGCTGCCCCTCATGTACACCACTGCCTCCAGCCTCAACAGCGCCATCATGCTCCCTCTGCTGGAGGAGGCCAAGAGCCACGGCAAAGGTGAGACCAGGAGCTCTGAGTGTAATGACTGTATGTAGATGACGCTGTGCTGTTAGGAGTTCCCTGTATCTTCTCCATCAGTTTCAGTGGAAGAGCCATTCACCAGCAATTAGTCAAGCACGATGGTTTTGTAAATGATGCTACATTATGGTTTAGAGACTCTCGTCTATTCACGAGGCAATAATACCAGTATGATTCATGAATAGACTAATATGACATTAAGCACATAGTGAACATAAGGTGTTTGTCACAACAGGGAGCTCCCTGTTAGGTAGGTGGCTCCCACAAACAAACAGGCATAATGGTGTAGCCTCCCTGTGATCTCGCAAATGGATGGAACAAAAAAACACTTGCATAAGCTGTTATGTAAGGGTTAATGCACGCCAAGGTCCATCGTCGACGACGCGGAGGCATGAAGGTTGTCTCCGCGAAGTCCATTATTTTCTGATAATGGACACCTCGAAGTGCATTAACCCGCCTGTACCGTGGGCACTTGCCAAAGAAACGAAACAAGACCATTAATTTATATTTTCATGCGTTTTGCAATCAAAATCTAGTTTTCATAACCTTGGATGAGTTGAGAAGCGGAGGCAAAATAGTCTCCTCGGCTGCTCAAGATTTTCACATGAGAAAATGTTCGCTTAGAACTTTGGCAGAATTTCTAGCCCATAAACTAACTAATAACTTGGCCAATGGTATGTAACATACAAAATAAAGCAAACGGTAATGTCTAAGAATGCAAAGATATGTAACTGGCTGGTTAAACTCACATTCCAGGAATAACGTTAACGTAAGTGGCGCGAGACGTACTATATCAGCAGTGTAGCTTTCAATGTTGGAGTCCAGATTGTTTTGTACAAGGAAGTGTGTTGGTGTTAACTGCCCATTTTGTTGTTTTCTTTTTGTTGATCTCATCTTTTTCCTCTTCGATTTGATTTGTAAATTATCACAAAATAATGGACACCCTGCAGCCAATCAGAATCGAGTATTAACCCAGACCATGGTATAACGCTGTATAATTGCCTGCCCAACCCTGTTCACCCTCCTGTGCAGATAACGTCTTGAGTGAAAGAAGTTAAGGTCAGACATGAAAAGACACAACACTATAAAGACAGTCTGTGTATGTGTGTGTATGTACTGTATGTGTGTGTGTATGTACTGTATGTGTATGTGCGTGTGTGCGCGCGTGCTCTCTCAGAGACGGCCCCTCAGGCGATGATGCTCCCCCTCTGAGTGGAGATGAGATTTACAGGATGAAACACTCTCCCATTTGTTAGCCAGAGAGATTTGGCTTGGCTGTCCTACAGGGCCTACAGGGTCCAGGTAAGCCAGGCCAGGACAGCCGCTGTCTTCATGTCTTCTCCCCCAGACGCACACATCTGGGCCTGGTTGGCGAAACGCTAGTCCTCCCTCCCTGTCTGTGTTGTCAGACCTTGCTGGCCCGACCTAGACTGAGGCCTGTGTTATGGCGTCGGTTTACCCTCAGGGTGTGGCTTTACTGCAAACCACGGGGAGTGAGCCTGCGTGTTTGTGTCCGCGCGAGTGGACCTCGGAGCACAGGGAGATGTACACATGGGAGATGTACACAGGGAGATGTACACATGGGAGATGTACACAGGGAGATGTACACAGGGGAGATGTACACAGGGGAGATGTACACAGGGGAGATGTACACAGGGAGATGTACACAGGGGAGATGTACACAGGGAGATGTACACAGGGAGATGTACACAGGGGAGATGTACACAGGGAGATGTACACAGGGAGATGTACACAGGGAGATGTACACAGGGAGATGTACACAGGGGAGATGTACACAGGGAGATGTACACAGGGGAGATGTACACAGGGAGATGTACACAGGGAGATGTACACAGGGAGATGTACACAGGGGAGATGTACACAGGGGAGATGTACACAGGGAGATGTACACAGGGGAGATGTACACAGGGGAGATGTACACAGGGAGATGTACACAGGGGAGATGTACACAGGGAGATGTACACAGGGAGATGTACACAGGGGAGATGTACACAGGGGAGATGTACACAGGGAGATGTACACAGGGGAGATGTACACAGGGAGATGTACACAGGGGAGATGTACACAGGGGAGATGTACACAGGGAGATGTACACAGGGGAGATGTACACAGGGGAGATGTACACAGGGGAGATGTACACAGGGAGATGTACACAGGGAGATGTACACAGGGAGATGTACACAGGGAGATGTACACAGGGCAGATGTACACAGGGGAGATGTACACAGGGAGATGTACACAGGGAGATGTACACAGGGGAGATGTACACAGGGAGATGTACACAGGGGAGATGTACACAGGGAGATGTACACAGGGAGATGTACACAGGGAGATGTACACAGGGAGATGTACACAGGGCAGATGTACACAGGGGAGATGTACACAGGGAGATGTACACAGGGAGATGTACACAGGGGAGATGTACACAGGGAGATGTACACAGGGGAGATGTACACAGGGAGATGTACACAGGGAGATGTACACAGGGGAGATGTACACAGGGGAGATGTACACAGGGAGATGTACACAGGGAGATGTACACAGGGAGATGTACACAGGGAGATGTACACAGGGAGCCGTACACAGGGGAGCCGTACACAGGGAGATGTACACAGGGGAGATGTACACAGGGGAGATGTACACAGGGGAGATGTACACAGGGGAGATGTACACAGGGAGATGTACACAGGGGAGCCGTACACAGGGGAGATGTACACAGGGAGATGTACACAGGGGAGATGTACACAGGGGAGATGTACACAGGGGAGATGTACACAGGGAGATGTACACAGGGAAGCCAAAGACGCTGCTTGTTTATTGTAGGTTCTTGTCACTCCCTGTTGGACGGACAGACATGCTCAGATATGGACACAGGCCCGTGCATGTATGTACTGTACTATACTGTATGCATACAGACAAACAGGCACACTTTGCAGCATGTGCTACGGCTACACACACACACACACACACACACACACACACACACACACACACACACACACACACGGCTGGGTGGGTGGGGTGGTCCACTGAGATGGGCGTTTTAAACTCTGGGTGTCTGCTCCCTAGGAGAGGAGAGGAAGAAAGGAAGGGCAAGAAAAACAAGGCTTGCATAAGAGGGTGTGGACGGATATTGAAGATGGGTGGCACACACACATGCGAGAACCCACGCATGTGTGTGTGCATGCACGCACACGCGCACGCACACACACACACACACACACACACACACACACACACACACACACACACACACACACACACACACACACACACACACACAACAGCACAACGTCAGCTCTGCCCAGTCTGTCTGAAGGCGTCGAGCATGAAGGAAATAGGGTGAGTGCTGGGTGTGGTGGATATAGTCACTGTTAGTGAGACGGCAAGCAGCAAACACAACAGAGCATTTGACTTTAGTTTGCAGGATATATATATATATACCTGACCTTATATATATATATATATATATATATATATATATATATATATACAGTATATCACTCTGAAACAGAGTGTGAGACTGGAGAATGATATCAGGTATTATCTCATTGCTTAGGATAGCTCCCCCCCAGCACCACCAAATGTGGACTTTCCCCTTTCAGCGTTGACGTTACCTAATTGTTCAAATAAATTGTTAACATTGGAGACTTCACTTATCTTACTTTATGCCCACCTCTCCTGCCATGTTGAACATTCTCCTTTTTCAACCAAGTTTGTTCAGATTTTTCTCCTGTTTTCTCCCTAATCGTACTTGGGCAATTCCCCTTGCTGTCCTCGTCGTGGCTCCATGCCCTCTGCCGATCTGGGGAGAGTTCTAGGCTAGCACAACATGCCTCCTCCGATACATGTGCAGTCGCCAGCCACTTCTTTTCAGGTGAGAGCGAGGAATTTCACCGTCAAGACATAGCACATGGGAGGATCACACGATTCCCCCCAGTTTCTTTCCTCCTGACCAGAACACATGCCCCTAATATGGCTTCCCACCTGCACACACGGCCAGTTGTGCCTGTGTGGACGCCTGACCAAGCCGGAGGTAACACGGGGGCTCGAACCTGGGACCCTTGTGTTTGTAGCCAGGAAATCTACCGCTGCACTACCCGGGCACCCTATATGTTCAACATTCTCTGACATACAGTTTATTGTGATGAGCAAGAGGTCAGATATATCTACTGGGCGTGTGTGTGTGTGTGTGTGTGTGTGTGTGTGTGTGTGTGTGTGTGTGTGTGTGTGTGTGTGA
>NC_139627.1:35551330-35601330 GCF_964638095.1 Poromitra crassiceps | reverse complement strand
GCCGACAGTGCAGTGTTTGTCCTGCGGAAACCCCCTGTTACAGGTGACTCTCTCTCTCTCTCTCTCTCTCTCTCTCTCTCTCTCTCTCTCTCGCTCTCTCTCGCTCTCTCTCTCTCTCTCTCTCTCTCTCGCTCTCTCTCTCTCGCTCGCTCTCTCATGGACAGCGGATGAGGAGAGAAAAAGGGGAAACAAAGGAAGTAAAACAGAGGTCACTCTGTTTGAAATGCCTCTCAGCTGTACTTCCTATTTCTTTGGGCCGCTTTGAGAGACGCAAACAGACAGGTTCACACAGCCGGGATGCCAGGGTGACGCAGGGTTCAAGGTAGCGTGGCGTAGTTACTGGATGCCCCTGGGCTCACATGAGAAGGACCACCACATCAGGTCTCACACACACCCCCTATAGCAGTGGTTCCTAACCTTAGCGCCGCGACCTTAAGTGGGGTCGCCTGGAATTCAAATAGTCGCTGTTTTCTTTCTTTCTTTCTTTCTTTCTTTCTTTCTTTGTATTTTTTTTATACCACACACAATTTAATACTACCAAAGATGATTAGGGTCACTTGGATTTTTGTTTGTTTGTTCTGAGTTTAAAGTGATCATCTCTAAGATTTCAGCTTTGTTCTCTTGGGTGACACCTATGGCGATGAGTGGTAATTGCAGGTGACATCCAAAGAGTGTTGCATTACAGTATGTGACATTACTAATGTCACATAATGTCACTATATACTGCAAATGCTTCCATCAATGGACCATAGCCTCAATCAACATTGTGAGTGACTCTTAATTTTATTTGTTTTATTTAGATGAAAATCTTTGAGATTATAACTTTAAATCAGGATTCTGAGAATAACGTCAGAATTCTGCGGGGAAAAATAAACATACTATGTGACATCACTGACGATATTATCGATGGTGTACTGGAATTTGAATGTCTCGGGTCCCTAGATTTTTGTGATGTCAAAGTAGGGTCACGAGCCATAAAAGGTTGGGAACCCCTGCCTATAGTGACTTTCTGTATGTCGCTTTGAAGACCTTTTTCATTGTCAAATCATTTGATTATTCACCTGAGCTCATGATAAATGACAATGTCACCCATGAACATAACATTTTTCGAAAATTATGTTTTTACAAGCTTATACAATATAGCACATACGTAATATGTAAGCACTGCTACAGTAGCAAGCTGTAAGTGACAAGTGTAAGGAAATCCATAACATGTAAGAATCTGTACTCGTTCCCCAATGCACTCCAGTCTACTTAACATGTATTGAAATCGTAGGCTGCTTATGTATATATAACTAGATTATTATTGTAATGTATTGCTTTTATTGCTATATTTCTTTATTGGTTTTATTGTTATATATATAATTAGAATACTTATTATATTATATTATATTATATTATATATTTCAGTAAGGATGGGAGATTACTCTCTATCAGAATGTCACACCTTTTGACAATTCTATGCATACCCAAAATTAATGAACGCAAAACTCTGTTGCCGGGCTTTTAGGCTAAAATAGTAACAGAAATATCAACAACAGATCAAAAGCAATCGTAATAAGTGGATTAATTGATGAGGAATCAGGAGCCGTTGTTCTTCCTTTGTTTTAGAAGCTGTCTCATTCAGACCTTCGTAAATTATATCATCATCATGGACTCACTGAGTGTAAACATCCGCCTCTTCTGCTGGATGTCTGCTCAGAGTGTTTCCACTGTAAATCCTACCTCTCCTCTTCACTCCCCTGGACGTGCACGCACACACACACACACACACACACACACACACACACACACACACACACACACACACATGTGCGCGCATACCTTAGACTCACTCTAGTCTATCCTTCTCAGACTGTTAGATTATTAGATGGCCCAGTAATCTCATCATTCATTTGGGATGAAACCTTGCCATTTTCCTTCAGCTCTATGAATACACTTCTTTGTCTAAAGCTTCAGTTTTGACATCGTGCTGCTGTGTGGTATTTACTGAACTTCAACAGAGACAGAGAGAGAGACACATACAGAGAGAGAGAGACACAGAGAGAGAGAGAGAGACACAGAGAGAGAGAGAGACACAGAGAGAGAGAGAGAGACACATACAGAGAGAGAGAGACACAGAGAGAGAGAGAGACACAGAGAGAGAGAGAGACACAGAGAGAGAGAGAGAGACACATACAGAGAGAGAGAGACACAGAGAGAGATGAGAGGGGAGTTGGAGTTCAGTTCATATCTGACCCATGTGCTCATTTCCTGTACAGCTTCAGATTGGCAGGAAGCCAAGAGCAACAGGTGATCTGTATATAATGTGTGTGCTTTTCTGTATTTCTGCGTATTTGTGTATACAGGATGTGTGTGTGTGTGTGTGTGTGTGTGTGTGTGTGTGTGTGCGTGCGTATGCATGCGTGCGACCGAGCGTGCGCCTGAGAAAGTGTGCTTCGCTGCAGCAGAGAGACAGGAAGTGGGCTGTGTGTGGTGGAGACAGTTCACTGGCGGGCCCGTCTAGCAACGCCTGCTCCTCTTTCAAACCCCCCTCACATAGCCAGCCAGCCAGTGCAGCCGCTCCTCTCTCTCCCTCCTGCCCCTCGCCCCCCTCCGCCCCCTACCTGCTTCTCAATATCAAGCACAGCAGAGACTCTCCACCACCCTTCGCAGAGCCCCTTATATATGTCCATAATGTCCCACACATATTTGCTCCTCCCTCCTCTACACTGCTAGTAAACAGAGACTCCTCCCTCCTCTACACGGCTAGTAAACAGACTCCTCCCTCCTCTACATTGCTAGTAAACACACTCCTCCCTCCTCTACATTGCTAGTAAACAGACTCCTCCCTCCTCTACACTGCTAGTAAACAGACTCCTCCCTCCTCTACACTGCTAGTAAACAGAGACTCCTCCCTCCTCTACATTGCTAGTAAACAGACTCCTCCCTCCTCTACACTGCTAGTAAACAGAGACTCCTCCCTCCTCTACACTGCTAGTAAACATAGACTCCTCCCTCCTCTACACTGCTAGTAAACAGAGACTCCTCCCTCCTCTACACTGCTAGTAAACAGAGTCTCCTCCCTCCTCTACACTGCTAGTAAACAGAGTCTCCTCCCTCCTCTACACTGCTAGTAAACATAGACTCCTCCCTCCTCTACACTGCTAGTAAACAGAGACTTCACCCTCCTCTACACTGCTAGTAAACAGAGACTCCTCCCTCCTCTACACTGCTAGTAAACAGAGACTCCTCCCTCCTCTACACTGCTAGTAAACATAGACACCTCCCTCTTCTACACCGCTAGTAAACAGAGACTCCTCCCTCCTCTACACTGCTAGTAAAGAGAGACTCCTCCCTCCTCTACACCGCTAGTAAAGAGAGACTCCTCCCTCCTCTGCACCGCTAGTAAACAGAGACTCCTCCCTCCTCTACACCGCTAGTAAACAGAGACTCCTCCCTCCTCTACACCGCTAGTAAACAGAGACTCCTCCCTCCTCTACACTGCTAGTAAAGAGAGACTCCTCCCTCTTCTACACCGCTAGTAAAGAGAGACTCCTCCCTCCTCTACACCGCTAGTAAACAGAGACTCCTCCCTCCTCTACACCGCTAGTAAACAGAACTCCTCCCTCCTCTACACTGCTAGTAAACAGAGACTCCTCCCTCCTCTACACTGCTAGTAAAGAGAGACTCCTCCCTCCTCTACACTGCTAGTAAACAGAGACTCCTCCCTCCTCTACACTGCTAGTAAAGAGAGACTCCTCCCTCCTCTACACTGCTAGTAAAGAGAGAGACTCCTCCCTCCTCTACACTGCTAGTAAACAGAAACTCCTCCCTCCTCTACACTGCTAGTAAACAGAGACTCCTCCCTCCTCTACACTGCTAGTAAACAGAGACTCCTCCCTCCTCTACACTGCTAGTAAAGAGAGACTCCTCCCTCCTCTACACTGCTAGTAAACAGAGACTCCTCCCTCCTCTACACTGCTAGTAAACATAGACTCCTCCCTCCTCTACACTGCTAGTAAACAGAGACTCCTCCCTCCTCTACACTGCTAGTAAACAGAGACTCCTCCCTCCTCTACACTGCTAGTAAACAGAGACTCCTCCCTCCTCTACACCGCTAGTAAACAGAACTCCTCCCTCCTCTACACTGCTAGTAAACAGAGACTCCTCCCTCCTCTACACTGCTAGTAAAGAGAGACCTCCCTCCTCTACACTGCTAGTAAACAGAGACTCCTCCCTCCTCTACACTGCTAGTAAAGAGAGACTCCTCCCTCCTCTACACTGCTAGTAAAGAGAGAGACTCCTCCCTCCTCTACACTGCTAGTAAACAGAAACTCCTCCCTCCTCTACACTGCTAGTAAACAGAGACTCCTCCCTCCTCTACACTGCTAGTAAACAGAGACTCCTCCCTCCTCTACACTGCTAGTAAAGAGAGACTCCTCCCTCCTCTACACTGCTAGTAAACAGAGACTCCTCCCTCCTCTACACTGCTAGTAAACAGAGACATATTCGCTTTCAATCGCTACTTGATTTCCCTCTTGCTTGCTCATTTCCTACATGTGCATTCGTATGTTCACGCCTTCTTGTAGATGACATCACTACTGATGAGACATTGACTCAGGACACAAAATTAGCACCAGCCACCAGCCAAATGCTAGTAAAATATGCAAGTGGCTGGTAGAGTTACTTCACCCAAGCGGTCAACAATACAGTGGTAATCTCAATCTATTGAGTGGCTGGTACAATTTTAACATTCACTAGCCATTTGGCCGGTGGACAAAAAAGTTAGTTTTGCGCCCTGCATGGACTATTGACCATCTACCCCAACCCCCTTACTCCACCCTGGTTTCCTTCCTCATTTGCTTTTCATGTGTGTGTGTGTGTGTGTGTGTGTGTGTGTGTGTGTGTGTGTGTGTGTGTGTGTGTGTGTGTGTGTGTGTGTGTGTGTGTGTGTGTGTGTGTGTGTGTGTGTGTGTGTGTGTGTGTGTGTGTGTGTGTGTGTGTGTGTGTGTGTCTATATGTGAATGGAGGCACGTGTTTGCAACATTACATTTAGAGAGCAAGTGATGCACAGCCAAGATGAGAAGATTGACCACAAATCAGATATGACCGTTACAAACTCTGCAGAGCCATATCAATACTGTCTTTTCACACATTCGTGCAGACACACACACACACACACACACACACACACACACACACACACACACACACACACACACCCCTTCCTACACGGTTTCCTTGTAACCAGTGACAAATTGTATAATGTACAGTGATATTGATTATTCGAGAGGAAATGTCATACCAAATTTTATTGATGATACAAATAACTCATCGAACTTCATTGAGAAATACGACACTCCCTGCTTGTGATTGATGAAAGTATGGGAGTGATAGATCCTCTTGCCTCATCTGCCTCCCCAGACCCAAATGTAGTTAGACTGTAATGCAGTGTTGCACCACCATCTGCTGGCAGCACGGTGTCTCTGCAACCTTTGACTAACATGGTTGGTAGTTGTTCATTCACTGTCACCTCTTTTTAGTTCTTTCTTTATTAGCTACGATCAGCAGCTCTATAGGTCACTCTGTCCATCGGTCGGTCGGTCAGTCGGTCGGTTGGTCAGACCACAAAATGTTCACCACCCTTTAGCGGGCACACTTTTCGCCCTAGGAGGCTGACATTTGGCATTGGGGTCAAGTGTGTGTCACCTGTGTGTGTGTATGTGTGTGTGTGTGTGTGTGTGTGTGTGTGTGTGTGTGTGTGTGTGTGTGTGTGTGTGTGTGCGCGTGCGTGTGTGCGTGTGTGAAGGTGTGTGTTTGGCTGAAATGGGTGGGGAGTGGGCGCAAATTTGGAAATGCCCCTGCCATCCTGCATTTTCTGAAATTTGCATATGCGGTCACAGCATATGTGGTCACAGCATATGTGGTCACAGCATATGTGGTCACAGATATTGCGAATCTGCGCTTGTTTCAGATGTTTTTGGGACAGTGGGACAAAGTCATCTTCACAACCAAATGATGTGTTCATTTTGATTCTCCTGTTGCAGTTCCATGTCCCCGTTCAGTATTGACAGCATACGGCGCCCCAGGAGGTCCGAGTCTCCAGACTCCAAAAAGAGACGGATCCACAGGTGTGACTTTGAAGGCTGCAATAAGGTGTACACCAAGAGCTCCCATCTAAAAGCACACCGGAGGACGCATACAGGTCAGTACGTTTGAGTTTGGATGTTTGCATTCTGTGATTGAATTCTACAACCTGGTAAGGTTGTCCAACACTGCCTATGTTTAAATGCTCAGAGGATTCTGCTCTTGATAATGTTACTCCTGTAAGTAAACCGGTTTTGCTTTGACATTGCCTATGTAAATGTAAACGTCAGTCAGACTGAGTCGCTTCCAAGACCTGGCCCAGTTGAGTTTGAATCAAGACCAGGTCCAAAGGTGGTCGAGACCAAGTCAAGACAGCAAATCAAGTCCTATTCACAAATCAAACCCAAAATAGGTAATAATTTGATTGAACATAGATCTGTCGATTGTCAATCCACCTTGTGTGCTGTACACCCTTCAACATCCAATGAATCAATCAATTGACTAATCAGTGGATAGACATGTGAGGACCATTACATACATACAGGTGTTTGAGAGTTTCATTACATACAGGTGTTTGAGAGTTTCATTACATACAGGTGTTTGAGAGTTTCATTACATACGGGTGTTTGAGAGTTTCTACAGGTGAAATCCCTTAAATTGCATTTTTAATAGCTTATTATTAGATAGGAAGAAAAAGTACACATCATAGTGGCTGAGACCAAGACAAGTCCAAGATATTAAAAAAAAAGTATCGGGACTCTGGAAAGACTGAGACCAAACTCAAGTCCTGGCCTGTTCTCTGATCATGAGAAACCCAGTCATATTAAGATGCCTTGATTTATCTCTGATCATCCGGTTTAACCGGGCATGTAAACAACTTACTGCTTTCTCAGACTCACACGGCGTTATATGGTCACATTTCCTCGAAAAGGATAATTGCCTGTAAGACGAAGCAATGTGTGAGGCGTGCCAAGAAGATGACACCTTATTACTCCTGGGATCATCCTTTCTTCTCTGCATTTCAAAGCAACCTGCTGTTACTCATTCATAGAGGGAGGGGGTATCTGGTGGAAGGGGTCAGACTGTTCTACCTGTGGACAGTTAACTGGTTTATTCATGGGTCACAGGGATACTCAGTCACCAAGTATCGAAGGTTAACCCGACTCAGAAATGCGATCTCCAAGTTGCTGAGCACATGCTGTACTTTGTGTGTCCCTCTGCAGGGGAAAAGCCATACAAATGCACCTGGGACGGCTGCACGTGGAAGTTTGCCCGTTCTGACGAGCTGACCCGGCATTACAGGAAACACACGGGGGTCAAACCCTTCAAGTGTGCAGACTGCGACCGCAGCTTCTCCAGGTCTGACCACTTGGCCCTGCACCGGCGGAGACACATGCTGGTCTGAGCCAGATGGAGGGGGAGAGAGAGAGAGAGAGAGCGAGAGAAAGAGAGAGAGAGAGAGATACTGAACGCATGGATGGAATAGACACACACATTATACACAGGCAGCCGGGGGAGCGGGGTCTCCCTCCAAATGTGCTTCAGCGGGCCTGGACGCACACACACGCAAGCACACACACACACACACACACACACACGCATGCACGCACACACACACACACACACACACACACACACACACACACACACACACACTCATCTGTCGCAATGCGAGAAGAGGGAGCGGTGCACAGAGCTTGTCGAGCACAAAACAGGGTCGCTTCTGGATCCGCGCTGGGCTGGAAGGAACGGACCGGACGACAGGATCTTTTATTGTCGTTGTTGTTTGGAGTATCATGGAGATCTGTCTTTTACAGCACTGTTCGTAAATGTTTCACTTAGATTTTTAAGATGAACTCGTACTCTTCATTTGGACAAAAAAAATGCAATCGCAACCGTTTGTTCTTGGTATCTTTCTTTTGATTATCGTTCAAATGGCTGCTTTTCAGGCGTTCATAATGTGAAAGCCCCCGGTGTTTCCAATGGATTTGCTGTGCGCGCTCTTTTGAACCAGGCCAAACTGAGGCCTGGATTGGACCACAGGAAAAGGACTTTGGCCTTGTTCTATTGGCAACTAGTGTTGTTGCACAGTGCCCTGCTAGAGCGCTGCCCCCCCCCTCGTGAGTCTGAATCATGACCAGCAGAGGGCACTATCTCATCACAGATGGTTTTCTTGCCTGCTGGAACCTGCTGGTATATGGAAGTTCACCTGATAAGCTGGTGATATAGAGGCTAAAAGAAGGCTGGTATTTCACCTATCCCAAGGCCAGGCACACCAACCGATCAGATTGAATCATATAGCCACGACCAGAATAGAGCATCAGCAACCTCAACGCATAAACACATCCATACATAACACAAGATGTTGGCCTGCTTCTTATATTCGGTATGTTTTATTTCAAACAAGGGAAACTGGACATGCGTACCACCACACCAGCAGAGAAACCTGTTATTTGTGGTCCACTCACAGGGTTGGATAGACCCTCCCCCCCGCCAGATCACATCAATGCTATCCTTTATGTTGAGCCTCTTGAAAGCATTTTCTTAACAAACAAACAAAAGAAAAAGAAAAAAATCTTTGGTGCATTTTGTGCTGTGATTAGCAATCAGTAAAGTGCAATCTTATAGGGTAAATATTATTTGAGTATGACAACTTTTTGTTTATTGTATCTTGCTTTTTTTGGTTATGCCTGCTTTGATTACAGTATGTTTAACTCCGAAAAATCAGCCCCTCATGTACAATGAACTTTGAAACAATCAGTGAACATATCCAGTATGTGAAAAAACATAGAGGCACCTTACAGACTCACACTTTCATATTCTTTCCCATCCTATCTGCTTTATTGTTGAGCTCCGTTTTCCCAGCTGCTTTTTGACAGTGGAAGGAATTTGCGTTGTGGTCGTGTACAACAGCGTTGACTGAAGCTGACATTGAGCCCGGCTGCAGCATTACAGGGATAGTGTGGTTTCTGATGTACAATACAGAAGAGCAATACATTGTGAACAAGATGATGGGAAGGTAGACCGCCCTCCTCTGTGTTCTGTGTGCTGATGTCAATGAGGGCCGGCCATCCTGGACGACTTTCCTGTCGTGCCACCTCCTTTTACTCTACACCGCCACTCCCTCTGTTACTGATTGGTTGGTAGCTCCAGCACAAGTCTCTAGTCTGATGCTTCTGTCTACTTTGCACCTGAAAGCAGCACAGCCTTAGATAGGGAGTTACTCCAAATCATCTTACAATTATTTTCTTGGTCTCATCTACCAAAAAAAACAAAAAGTCACTTGAAATGTTGTCACCTCAGATCAGATTACTCTGATTTATCTGAGATTTGGGTATGATAAAATGCTGTAATGTAGAGGACTCACACAAACACACATTATGTACAACTTACATACAGTACAGGGATACTTGCATACAGTACACATGTTCATGTGTAGGCATGTGCAAAGTCTGGCCCGGGGGCCAGTTGCGGCTGCGGACCGATTGTTAATGGACTGCGGCGTGTCTCTCAAAACACACTATATGTGGCCCTCCACACAGTATTGGTTAATCAAGCAAGTTCACTTTGTGTTTTTCCATTCACATAACGATGACAGCACTATCATACCTTTTGTAGACAAGCACCAAGTAGGAACAACGAAGGCAGAACTAATGTTTTCAGATGGTAAATGAAATCTTTAGAGTAGGCAACAATTCTATTGTATGTGTTTTTGTTTATAACCCATATGATGCGAAAATCAGCTGGCCCCCAGGTATTTTCACATGATCTAATCTGGCCCCCATTTGAAAAGGTATGGACACCCCTGCTCATGTGCTTACAGGACATTTGGTAATGGTTTCATATCAGTTTATTGCCAGATAGAGATACTTCTAATGGCTAAAAACATCACTAAACATGAATCAAAGATTTGCATAAATATTCCGTTTTATGGTCATAATAACAGACATTTGACAAGTATATCCTGTTAAACACCTAATACTGTGTAAGAGCTGCAGACATAAACCTAGAGTACCAGACCAACCCATATAATGCGATAGTGCTGCTAAATGCAGTTTTTGGACTAAGGCCAGTAAATGAAAATCATAACCTTTTTGATAATAGCACATTGCAAACCATATGCACACACACATATACACACATACCCGCACACTCGAATACAATGTCCTCACTTTCAGTAACAAATCCAGGAAGTCTGTTCCACACATGCACCCATGTATGCGACTCCCCTTTGATATAATGAAGAATGTTGTCATATTTATGTATATTATTTGTGCACATGTCATTATGCCCAGTTGTATTATCATTTTGGCAAAAGCATATCAGCACCTTGTTTGTTTATTAGTATGATTTTCAAATTATTTTATTTCAGATGTCAATTTATACGCAAATAATCATCATCATATTTTATCATCCATATTCTGTGTAAAAGCATTTTATGATTGAGGGGCACTTCATCATTGCATATAACTCTTTTCTGTAAAAAGGATCTTTTGAAATGTTGTAATATATGTGATAGTGGAGATAAAACTTATTACCAAGTTCTACAGGCTGTATATACATTGGAAAAATAGGGCTTTTGATTAGTAGATGCAGGAAATACATTTATACATGTAAAGTCTTTTTCAGAGACTGTAATTTATCTAATTTGATATACAGTGAAATGGGGCTAATGGTATCCATCCTGTAAATTATCATATGTGATGTTATGTAACAGTTTGCTTATTTTGGGTTGTGGTTAACTAATTTCATGTTCATGTTTCAATCATTCTTTCCCAAGGCTGAACCAGTGTTTGCTATAATCAAAAAATAATTTATATACATTGACCATATCAAGGTACTCAATTCCCTGTGTTGCTACTTTGCCATACCTGGACAAGAAATTATATTGATCAAGCACATAACAACAACAACAACCCATGTACCCTTGTATTCAGTATATGACTTTGCATGCCTTAATCCAACAATTTTTTCTTAACAATTCAAATTGACTTGAAGATGGCTATGAGTGTGTCTAGTGTCTACAGGACAGGGTGTATTGTATTTTCCCTCCAGCATATTTCCTAATTTTAAAGCATAATTTTGTAACGGTAACCAGGGTCAAAGTTATGCAATAACAATTAATAGTGCCTCATATCACAAACTTGTAATATGAACTGCTCTGTGCAGCGTTTCCATTTCAGCACGTGTGCTCAAATTAATACATTTCAGATGGGAAACCATGAATTTTGGAAAAGCACATACACCATTATGCAAATCTGACCTCTAATGTTTCACTTTCTTTTGGCACTGAGCCTTATGCCATGTTTCAGATGCAGCATCCTCCCACAGCATTTTCACAGGCTGTTTATACCCACCATTATTACTTTGCTTGCAATAAGTCACTCCCTCTTAGGGGAACAACACCGAATGATGAAGGTCTCTTGATGTTTCAGATTCAACACAGTAATTCCATTGAAGATAATGAGGAATCTTCTACTGAATATACTGTGGCCTGGATCGTAGAGTGGCTCCTTTGTGAATGAATACTGATCTTACACGTCTCTATCAGTTCAATATCTATTGACTTTCTGTGTAACATCTGCCTTTCTTTTCCTGCTTTTGAAATTTTAAGTAGTGAAGCCAATGCCTATGTTTCAAGTTTTCTGATATTACGTACAGTAATCGTCGTTCCTGTATTTATGTAAAGTGAGTGTATTGTAAATATATTCAGATCTTTTCACTCTTACCGTAAAAATTGTGATATTGCTCAGCATTGCTTCAAAAGGGAGATTCTGCTCATGGAATTCCACGTCTGCAAAAGAAAATTTTTAATCCTAATATTTTTCAAACGTCCAAGAACAGGCGTCCTTCTCCGTTATGTTTTTCTTTTCTCCGAGAGTTGTTTAAGTATCCAGTCAGTGTTTTGCCTTTTTCTCTGTGTTTTTCATATGGATGGAGCTGTGAAATTAAAATAAGTTCAAACATATACATGTATATTAATATGAATGGAGGCATGAAGGTTAATAAAGTTGCATTTTGTATGTAACACGCTGGTATGAAGCTAGTTGCTATGTATGACTGATGTGGATGGCATGTGGTTTTGATGTCACTTAGACATGTGAGTACTGTACTCACATTCCCTGGCATTCAGAAACCTAATCTTAGTATTAGGGAAGCCATTTCAAATGATAGCTACATTTAGTTGTGCACAGCTTCCAGAGTGCATCTGATTACAACAGGGACAGGAAAACATCCTGGACTTACACCATAGGTCTACAAGACGCTCATTTCAATACCAGAAAACATGTTTGAGACCTTGAAATCCCCTCTCTCTCTCTCTCTCTCTCTCTCTCTCTCTCTCTCTCTCTCTCTCTCTCTCTCTCTCTCTCTCTCTCTCTCTCTCTCTCTCTCTCTCTCTCTCTCTCTCTCTCTCTCTCTCTCTCTCTCTCTCTCTCTCTCTCTCTCTCTCTCTCACACACACACATTTAGCATTATGCACACTTAAGTATCACAAGTCAAAAATGAAGATATAAGCTGTTTAAGCCCTGTCCTTTGTTGTTACCTGGTACCAACAGAGAATGTAATTCTAGGAACTGGCATGTTTTAACACAGCGTGTAGTGTGAACATCATTTCTGAGAATAAGGCACACTTTAAAGCAGTGGTCCTCAACATGGGCTCCGGGGACCACCAAGGGGTCCTTGAGGGGGTTCCAGGGGGTCCCCAGCAAATTGATGAATTGTTAAACTTCAGCATTATTTAATGTACATGACGTCAACACAGAGAATGTAGAAGAATTGATCATGGTTTCTCTGTTATCTCTCTGCCTGCAATACAGACATAGTCATGGAGTTCTGGACAGAATTATATGTAACAATAAAGAATGTCACATTTGGGTTCAAGAGACAAAACGTCATCAAATGGGGGGTCCGGGGCCCCAATGTGGACTAAAGTAGGGGTCCATGATAGGAAAAGGGTTGAGGATCACGGCTTTAAAGGGGCTTGCCTCCTGCATGCGTCCAGCACAGTCTCTACAGCGCCGCACTATAACCGGATCTGGATGAATGTATCTGTCAACTGGTAACGGATTCAGATGATTACAATAACAAGGGTTCAATTCCCAGGCCGCAAAGCGTTTTTGGTCTATATATCGCATGCGTGATTCATCACCCACATGAAAACTCCTGAGTATAGCCTCAGCCTGTGCTGTACAAGCAGAGCCCAATCAAAGGGAACATAATAGCAAGTAACAGCGATCCAACAACAACCTTTCCAATCCCCACAAGGAACTTTACCCGTTCTCGGGACAAGCTCAAACACCTTCCCTGGTTGGTGCAGCAGGCACGTCTTGGCACCCCCCATTGTCAGTTCTTTCCTCTATGACTCATTTCACTGACACTTTTCCAGAGCCATGAAGAAGAAAAGACAAAATGTTGGTTTGTTTTAATTGAGCACTCTAGAAAAGCCAACAAGCTGTGCCAATGGTGACCTCTTTTGCAAACACTGGGTCCAAATAGTGGGACAGAGTGATCCAAATAGTGAGACAGAGTTGGATAGAACTTCCAAAAACAACTGTACTGTGGGTGAGGTAAAACCGGGGCATCTGATAAAGGAATGGCTTTTGTGGATCAGTTTTTAATTTATATCAAGCTGAAACAGCAAACCTATCTATCGCTGTCAACTCCCACACACATTCCATCAAAAAGCTCAGCAGATTCTCTTCTCTTCTCTTCTCTTCTCTTCTCTTCTCTTCTCTTCTCTTCTCTCCTCTTCATCTAGTATTTATAATTCAGAATCATTTCTAATTCAGGACAGGACGGACAAACCTTGTCTTTATGTCACAATGCACCAATGCATGTACATATGCATTATATACACACAGAGGTGCAGTGAAATGTGCCCTCTGCATTTTTCCCATCCTGGCTCGTCCTCCTCCTCGGGCTGGCCAGGAGTGGTGGGCAGCTGCAGTGAAGCGGCCCGGGGACCAACTTCTTCCAACCACTGCTGGTCAGTCGACGATCTTCTTGCAGGTTTTTAGTGGGGGTCTAGTCTCTCAAGCCAGACTGTCTCTTCTACATTCTGCGAATGCATCGTAGACAGTCTGTACTTCAAGCTGGGAAAACTTGGCCAAAGCAGAAAGGGAAACTAATGAGCGATGATAGGCAGATGCCCCGGGTGTCCCGCCTAAACGCAGGTGATACGGGACATCTGCTCGTATTTCTCCAATCACCTGCATCGGTTCGAACTTCCTCCGGTCTGTTTCCCCCCCAACTTCCTTTGACCAGACTCTGTGGGTGTGAAGTACAGACTGTATATGATGCATTCGCAGAATGTAGAAGAAAAAGGGCCTTTTCAGTGCCAACAGCGTCCCAGGTGAGAACGGAATCCAGGACCTTCTTGCTGTGAGGCGAGAGTACAAGGCAAGAACGCTACCATTGCGCCACCGTGCCCCCAACTTAGCCCTTATAAGGTTAGTTTAGAGGGAATAACTATACTATATTATCATTCATATTCACTGGCTGAACTCTCAAGCCTTTGTCTACATCCTTGCCTAAATCCATTTATCCTACCTGCTATTTCTGTACAAGTTTATTCCACCTAGTATTTGCCAGCTTGCTACTACCCAGTTCTTCAGTGCTTCTGTTAGCAATGTCAAAACTGTAGGGCACCCAAAAAAAGTGCATAAACTGTAAAGCATAAATAACTGCAAACGCACGTCTGTTTTCCATGTAAATATTGATCAAATCAACATCAATACCACTAATAGGTCGTTTTTTTTTAGTCAGTCACCAATTACATTTAAGAGGTATCTGGTGTTGTGATGAGGACAGAAATGCATATGGAGTGATATAATGCAGTAAAAGTGTTGTAAAAAAAACTTCTCAGAGCAACAAAACATTATTTTACAAATCCGACATTCAAAAATAAATATTCAACACAAAACTTTTATTTGGAATTTCACTCGGATGGCCAGATGGCTGTATTACCACATATTGATTTAGGGCTACATCTTTATGTTCTCAAGCTACGACACAAAATAATGTAACACTTTACATGTGTTGTTGTCAACAATTATTGTGAGTATATCTTTAAAAAAAGTATGGCAATAATTCAATGGCACAGTCTACACTGAATCGTAACTGATGACAGTGTAGACTGTAACAATATTATTATAATTTGATCCTTCTTAGACTCTGCCTAAAAAAAATTATAACGAAACAGTCTCTGCAGTTTAAAATAGAACGTTTGAAATCTTACACCCAAATACAATCAGTGGATCTTATGCTTAAACAGCAGATACAAAATATATACATCTTAACAAATGATATGAACTTGAAATAATTATGCTCATACAGACTCAGATTATAAAGGAATTTGGTCATAAATAGAAATATTTTCTTACAACACCCAGAAATTGCTATATTTCGGGGAAATATTAAAGCCAAGAAAGGGCAGCAAACATCCAGTATCATTTTTGCAGTGTAGAGTACCCGATAAAACAAAATGGCCCGAAAGGGCAGATTTGTTTCTTCATTCATAAATAAAATATGAAAAGGCACTTTGAAAAGGTGGAAGAATAAATGATATTGTTTTCATATAGTATTCAAAAAAACCAAAAGCATGCACAGATGTACTGAAGGGCAGGTGTTCAGTCCAAAGACAGGCTAGTGTTATAATGTTTGCATTGTACACCGCTCCGAAACCACTTGTGAAGTCAACTATCTACCTAATGCTGCGACCCAATGCATGAAACCACAACATTCTCAAGATGAGTCATGATTATAGTACAAAATGGTCTATCGTAATAACTTTCACAACAGGGGAACGGTGATAAGTCAAACATATCATTGAAATGCATGTTCAGAAAACACGATATGGGAGTCTCGTACTCAGGACGTTTGTAGTTATCTTTCAGCAGTGACTATCACTTCTCCCATACCAGTTTTAAAATGACAGGTTTTGTTGTTGAAGCTTCTAGAGGACATGGATTAGTCTAAGCAAGACTAGGTGAAGATGTGCGAGGCAGTTCAATGCCAAGAGCTTCAGTAATTGCTCTCTTCATAAAATTAAAGTAAACTGAAATTCTAAAGAATGTAATTTTTCCATTGATGCCAAAAACGTTCATATTGAGTGTTCACGGGGGTCATGAAATAGCTTTAGAAGACAATCAGGCAGGTGCTTAAAATGCCATTTGGAATTATCCGTGCACCTGCCTGAAAGAAATGGAAACACTTTCTGTAATGACCATATCTGCGTTATATTATGAGGGCATTTACAAAGACATTGAATGTACTGAAGAGTAGCCATAAGGCAGTCAAAATGAACGTGATTACAGACACAAATATTATCTCAGTCCTATTATCTGATACCAATGTCTTCCAGTGCCATGGAAGACTTCTACATGTTGTTTTTCTTTGGGTAGAGTTGTCCTCAGTGGGAGCTGAACCCTGGCAGTGTTAGTGTCTTGCTGCATTTAGCTACTGAGCTGACCACATGGGCCACAAGCTCGCAAACTGTGTAAACTATTTATTCAACTATATTTATTCTTCAGAATCTGCAATCTTTGGGGCATCTGGGTAGGCCTACTGTAGGTAAAAGCACTCGCCTGTCACCGCGGAGACCCGGGTTCAATTCCCGGCTGCGGTACTTCCGGCTTGGTCAGATGTTCCTACCGACACAAACACAATTGGCCGTGTCTGCGGGTGGTAAGCCAGTCAGGTATGAGTCCTGGTCACTGCACTGGCGCCTCCTCTGGTCGGTCGGGGCGCCTGTTCAGGGGAGAAGGTAAGTGGGGGGAATAGCGTGATCCGCCCATGCGCTGCGTCCTGCTGGTGATCAAACTCCATTCTGTCAGGTGAAAAGAAGCAGCTGCCGATTGCACATGTATCGGAGGAAGCATGTGCTAGTCTACAACCCTCCTCAAATCAGCAGAGGGGGTGGAGCAACGACCGGGACAGCAGGGCGAATTGGCCAAGTACAATGGGGAGAAAATCGTAGAGAAAAAATATATATATAAAAAAGAACGAATCTGCAATCTTTGAGGAAATCCAGTAACTACTTGCTGTATTACCTACTCCTTATATTACACACATATCTCATTATTCCTTTGGCCTATTGGCCATACCAACATATCACTTGACCTTACAAATCGTAACAACAACAATTTATCCACTTCTGTGCTCACGACTATTTTCTTATGCAATTAAATGAATTATAGAAATGCCTTGATGATGCATTATGATCTATACAGAAAAAAAGAGATTGGCATTTATTCATGACCTTATTGGAGATAATGACTTAATCTATTATTTAATGTTATTCACTGCAAAGGAAGTTAAAAATATAATAAAAATGTACCAGATACGTCATTTCTGATTTTTGATGATTTCCTGAAAAATCCCCCCAACATTGGGGCACACATCTGAAAACACAAGACAAAGGCAACATTTGAGCTTTTTAAAAGAAAAGAAACAACAACTATTATTTGTGGGCCAGCACTGCTACGAATATCTCCACTGGGGAGTAAGTGGTCTATCCACAGTGTTCTGTTTGATTTCTTAATATTTAAGTGCCAGTTCTTTGTCAAATTATTTCATATCGCAATGAAAACAAATTGGTTACTGATGAACTTGAATTAGGGCAGGAGGGGGTTTCTAGCTCTGGTGCCTCTTCATGTGCAGGGCCAGGTGGTCGGAGCGGGAGAAGGAGCGGTTACACACGCCACACTGGAAAGGCTTGGCCCCGGTGTGTTTCCTGAAATGGCGCGTCAGCTCGTCAGAACGAGCAAAGCGCCACTCACACCCCTCCCAGGAGCACTGGTACGGCTTCTCTCCTGCAACGCAACAAACAAAATGAATCAGATAACACAGTCTTCAGATAAGACAGTTTCCCCTCTCGGATGCAATAAATAACATTATTCCCCACCACTGAATATTCCCTTCATACCTCAAATAACCATTCCAACTGATTTTGATATATAGTGAGGAAGCTCCCGCTGTACTTCAACATGCACTTCAACTGCGAGCCATAAATCATAGTGTTTCCAGTCTTTTCCTTTGCCCTCTTTAAGAGAGCTACAGGGGTGATATGATTTGACAGCATGCAAGATGTGGGCCAGGTCTGTCAGTCGGCCAGAATGCATCTGCATGCCAAGTGCATTCTTCTGCCTGGCAACACAACAAACGCACCCCAAAATAAGAGGTGAGTCTCAATAACACCCTTTTACATTGGCTTAATATGGATTGCTTTTACAGTACCTGTGTGGGTCCGTAGATGGGCTTTTAAATGAGAAGACTTGGTGTATACTTTCTTGCATCCTAAAGAAGAAAAAGGGAACCTCAGGTTATTATATACGTGATGATGTAGCTGGAGATGTCTTCAAATATGAACAACTTCTTTTTACATTTCAGCTCGCTAGTGCTAAAGAGATGTGAATTCAACTCTACTGTTACTGTGCTGCATTGATTATACGGTAGATTCACCTGGGACGTCACAGTGGTGAATCCTCCGTCTCTCCAGGTCAGGATTATTCCTGCGGTTATACTTGAGTGGTGCAGACTGGGCCATCACCGGGGACAGTGGGCCGACACCCAACGTGGTCGGGACTGGAGTTAAGCTTGAATTCTGGACAGGCCCACGACCTGAGCTCTGGACTAATCCAACATTGGAATTCAGGTCAGGAGCCAGATCTGGGCTTTGGATTGGCGCTAGACTGGAATTCTGGCCTGGACCGACATGGGTCTGAAAAGTCAATTTGGAGGCGATGCTGGCTTGGTAGGAGGGAGGCGGGGAGAGGTTGTGAAGTAGCTCTTTCCCCCTGTCTGGACTCGCGGGCTCAGAGTTGGGCGGAGAAGGTGGCAGATAGGTCGGCCTCCGATGATGGCTTAAACGTGGCGAAAACGGATAGCCATCGCTCTGCGGACCGCTTACGGGTTTAACAGAATTCTGCACTGGGCCAAGGTGGACGCTCCTAAGCGGAAGACTTAACGGAGCCATGGGGACGCCGCTGCCACGCAGGTCGGAGTTCACCTGTGATCCGTGAACGAGCTGCTCCAGGTCAGAGTTCAAAAGCTGAAACAGGGGGACCTCCTGAAAGTCCACAGAGGGCATCTCCTGTTTGATGAAAAAGTTACCGCTCGTTGCGTCTGCTGCACTGAAAACACCCGGGTACTCTGGGACTGTTGGCGGTACCCTGTTGCCCTGACAAGCAGGGTGGATCAGGGAGTGGGACAGAGGTTCTGTCTTGATGGGTCTCATAGGCCTGCAGAGACCGGGGTGCAGGTAGGTGACATCAGGGAGGAGCAGGCTCATGTTGACGCTGTAAGGGGACCCCAGGTCCTCGGTGAAAGAGGGCTCCATCATTAGTGCACCGTCCCTGCACAACCTCTTGGACTCTACCACCCCCTGTGGATGAGGAGCCAGGTAGCTGTCCATCTCTGATTGACCCTGGGAAGTAAGAGAGATCATAATTAGGTTTCTACAGTTACAGTATGTATGGCATTCCAAATGCAAGGACATTACAAAAATGGGATGATCAGCATGAAAAAGCATATCCACTTTACTATTATTGACTCAGGCTCCCATATGGCTTCCTGAAATAACCCAATCCAGGCATATTTCTTCCTTGCACACTTGATATTGTGACAGAAAGATGACCATGTTTATAGTCAGCAGTGAAACATTTATCATTGGACACTGAATTCCCCAATGGCCTTATGTTACATTCCTCTCCCGTAAAACCATTCATCCCAGGGCCCAAAAAAAGACCAGCTGACTAAGGCAAAACCAGGACCAGAATTGCTCACCAGTCTCCACTGATGCTGAAGCATCGTGCGACTTCACAAAACAACAAAGTATATCCAGCATTTTTTTTTTTGGTGGGGGCCTGCCTGAAGCTGTACTTGTGTACTCTAGCACATCAAAGAACTTCTCCCCTCCCCTGCCTCCGTCGCTTTTACAAGCAGCCGCCCTTCTGAAGCGCTCCTGCCTAAGCTGTATGGAAATCCATGGCTGAAATTAGAACATCCAGTTGCTCTTCTGCAGCGCAATGCATCTTCCTCCCAAGTTTCGGGAACGGGTGCAACGTTTCATATCCCAGCCACGCACTGCCTGCATACGATTAAAGCGAAGCCTATTCCAGTTTTGCCTGCTGGGCACACAACCTGCTTGTTCAGTGAACGGAAGGTCAGCATCGGCTCAGAGATCCTAAAGCTCACAATTTTGGCCACTGATGATGGGACAGTGGCCATGTTTATTACACCAAGAATCGCGCCTCTATATTAGGGCTATCCATTCTGACAACAAGCCTTGCTGTTAGTGCTGATCAGCTCTATCAATATGCCATCTCTCTACACCAGATCTCTATTTGTAAGGAGGTTAACAGTAATTACCACGACGACAGTGATGCTTTGGCACAGAATTCTATCTCGGGGAAAATGATAATGCAATTTCCTACCAAATTGTAATCGTGAAAGGAAGAAGTTTCCGTGGTCGCATCCCTCGTGTTGCAGCTGAGCACTTGTCCATGATCTTCACCTCTGAGCCCGTCAGTGGCTGTCAGTGGTGCGGCTTTACGGAGAGACGGCGCGTCCTGCTGGCCCGGAGCGACCCAAACATTATTCCTTAACACAGCGGCCATAAACGCAGAGGTACTGTCTAGCTACCCGAAATCTTTTAGAAAATAAACCGGGCATATGTATTTTCTTGTATGGAAACAAACTGTACGAGCCAGGCGCGGGCAGCTGTCAAGCGTTCATTCTCTCTATTTTGCGCTGGCTTGTCAAATTACGCAACTGCGTGATATCAGCGCGTCTGCAGGGCGGGGCTGAACATGGAGAAAATAAACAGGACAAGTAGACCATGATCGGGATACACCTAGCCTAGTGTTAATGAATACCTTTGCGAGTTTAGACGGCCGAGGCTAAAGCAAAGAGCAGGTGGGGATAAAGGAGTTATTTTGGGAGATTAACCTGTCAAGTGTTTGTGTCAATAAATGAGCCATTACATTATTCCACAATCAAAGGAAACCATATTGTGAGTCACTGGTTCAGCATCTCATGTGAGTGTTGCACATGGTGTTGCTGCACAGTCTCGTGTTGAACAGGCTATACCTCTTCTTCAACTTTGTCATGATGAATTGTTTCCATTGGTCACCTGGTCACACAGGCCCAGCAGACCTTTGAGAGTCATAGGCTATGTAGACAATTAATTGCGCTGTCTTCATTCTTTCAGGTGTTGAAAAGAGGGTGTAACTTGGGGGGTGGGGGTGGGGGGTATCATGGGTAACACTTTTTAATAAGGGTGCGTTAATTAAAGGTTAGGTAATGCTTAATCATGCTTATAACCCTTAGTTAAGGCTTATTAACTGTTAGTTAACCAACTCTAACCATAATACTAACCCTAAACCTATATTAAATAATGCACTACTACAAACATGAACACTAACAGTAGCCTAAAGGATTACTAACTTGACAAAATAGTTAACTGTTAATTAAGGGTTAGTTAACTAACCCTTAATTAATGTAGCTACCCTTATTGTTAAGTGTTACCAATGCTGGTTCTTTTGCTTATTTTTCTAAAACTGATTCAGCCTTGTTCAATCTCCACATTGCAAAACAAACACATAGGTGTTCCTAGAAACAGACTATACCTTTGTTTAAGGATATAGGCTGCAATACTCAAATGTATCGTTTTTGTTTATTTTCATTATTTTTTTAAAATTAGTATTAGTATTATTTTAAATCACATTAGCTTTATCCCATGCCTGCTGCCTCCACAGTGAAACAAGTCAGTATAGAGTTCCCCTGCGTCTTATACTTGTTATTTACACGGGTAGGAGTACTGTATGATGGTCTTTAGAGCCATCATTCAGTGGGTCCTGGTCTGGCATGTTAAAAACGCCACTGCAGTGCAGCTGTCTGTCAGGACTGCATACTTGATGCCAACATTCCAGGGCCAGCAGTGAAGTCTGCAGAGATACTGGCAGGGGATGTTTCAATCAAAATAGCATTTCACTCAAACACATTTGTGTGACATACTTACATTGGTCTATGATGGCCTGGACTGCGTCGTGCGGCCTTGAGTTAGAGTCCTATTGGGGAAATTAACTAAAATTGCATTCAATTTGGACTTCTCCTCCTTAGGCTACTTACCTCTTGTTGTGACTCTGGAGGAACGTTTAAGATGTGGTGTTTGTTTTGGAAGTTTTTTCTTAATGTCCTTGGATGCACTCTGAACATTTGGCTCAGCAATGAATAAGAATCAGTAATCCACCTCCAGCACTGTTGAGATCACAGTGACAGTGGCTTTGTACGTCAGCTTTGATTAAGACAACAAAATTGACTTGTCAGTGTTTTTTTTCCCACACAGGTGTATGGCAGTGTTGGCCCATGTCAGTGGTAGTGATGGTGCAACATGTTGGAACTGGAAACACAGGTATGCCTCTGTGTTGGCACGGCAAACAAAAGATGATGTGGAAAAGACAGGGTTAATCACCCCAAACACACACCGCACAATAGGTAGCTAATAGCACTTTAACATGCAGAAATGTGCATGAGAATGTGTGAAGAGGAATCGAAATCTCTCTATCTGTCTCTCTCTCTCTCTGTCTCCTACACACCCGCACACGCACACACACACACGAATGTACAGTACACACAAACATTCACATGCAAAAAATAAATGACTGTGTGTGTGTGTGTGTGTGTGTGTGTGAGAGAGAGAGAGAGAGAGGGAGAGAGAGAGGTGATTTTGAAACGTGACATTCAACGCCACTCCCTCTCATGTTTTTCTTCAGGCAGTTTTTGTTCTCTTTCTGCTATTCAAATATTGAACCTCTGTGCAGTTTACAATCATTAATAACAAGGTTGCCTCTTCCTTGACTGAACAAGTTTTATGTGTAAGCAACATTATGTGAAACCTGGAAAATGTCTTTATATAGGACATCCGGATAATGGAAAACAAAAATAGGCTTGATGCATTATACCTCGTACACCGGCTTAAGTGGTCTATAATCTGAAAATTTGTAGCCTTTTCATAAGAAGTATGAGATTTAAAAAATCCAATCATAACTACTTAGCCCTGAGATATTCTTATTTTGTGATTATTTATTTCATTTGATTAATGCTATTCAAAAAAGATTCAGATGAAAAAAACTGGATCGCATTAAATTTAGAATATTTAATAACAACAGCAGCAGCAACAACAACAACAACAACAACAACAACAACAACAACAATAATAATAATATGTATTCTGAATTCTAATTGAAACTAGGTTGATGTTAATTTAGGTTAAAAAAACAACTTTATTACGTTCATATTTTTCATGATAGTTTAAAGTTGAAACATATTCAAAATGGTTGCTGATCATCCAATTAGGCTCTCTGACTGATTGCCTGTCAGGTGACCTTTCAAAGTGCAATGTAAATCCACGGACGTCTCAGCTGCACGACGAGCAACTGTCATTCTTGGCCCTGGCTCTTCCTGTTCAGCGAATGTGAGCTGAGCCCTCCTCCATATCCCCCATATTAAAACCTCACAATATGCCCAACAACTGCCCAGCAGAGGAGAGGGAATGCACGGTATGTGCTTACAGCATCACAACTCACTCATCTCACATGGACTAATATGGCCAGGCCCAAGTGTGGATAGGATAATTAGCACATGCAGCACATTGCTACTGTAAGCGCAGTGTTTTTCATTTTGAAAGGATAAATGAGAATGAGAAGATCCCATTTTTTGGTGTGTATTTATGTTCAATTCTCACATGAGTGATACATGATATTGTGTGAGTATGTGTATGCAGTTATCTCATCTCTGTCTCTCTGTGAATGAAGTTACAGTAGCTACCGGTACATGTTTTCAGACACCAGTGTAACATAAGAAATAGAAACAAACCCTAGTTATGCTCTATATATAGGCTATCTTGCAGCAGGTGCTTGGCATACCCACCAGAGGGCAATGGTCAGCTGTAGTAGAGCTGCATTTTTGTAGCTCTGTACTAGAGGACAACTGCGGAGCATTCAAAGTAACTCTGTTAATTCACACCAGTGGTATGTTTAATAGCCAGTGAGGAGAACAGGTATGGGATGCTATTTTACGCAATAAACTGACAGTTACTTTTAGTAGGATTTAGATTTTTTTTAATCAGGCTTGATGACAAAATACATACAAGCTAGCCTATGAGAGCTGCCATAGGCAAAACTAATGCCTGTCATCAAACAAAATCACCTTTTGTATTAACATAATAAGAATGATTTAAAAAACCTTCATCTAATACACATTTTCTTTGACATCCTATGTTTTCTTTGGGGACGAGAGCACTCTGAATCATAATGAATGTATTAGATGCCAGCTATTATAAAGACTGCCCTTGAAAAAATACCAAGAATCAATAATTTCTTCTATGACTTTATTATTTCGTCTGAAGTTTGGCTGTGTTACAAGCCTGGCTTGTTGACTCTGTGCAGCATTTATCTGATCTGACACCATTTCATTAGGCACAGTAATCATTTCCATAGTCCGCAACATTAGAGTACTCCTGTTTGTAAAACAGCAGATGAGGCTAATGCCGTTCTCTGGGGAGAAATTCAATATAATTTGTTAATTAAATGGAATAATTTAATTACAGTAACTTAGAAAGCATTCATCAATATAATCGTTTCTGGAGCCACCATTATAATTGAGGTTTAAGTGAAAACAAGTCCGTTTCTAATGTTGGTAATGTGCTGACATACTTCTCATTTGTTCCTCTCTCTGATCTTCCACCATGCCATTTCTCCCGTGTTTTTGTTTGATATGCAGCCATACCACATCAGCAAGACCAAACCATTTATTACAGCCATTTAATTTAACCTCTCTACAGGCATGGACAAGAGGACAGAGATGATAGCACAGCCGCCCTGAAAGACTCGCTGTTCTAGCTTCTAATCTGATCCTCTCTGCTGCCCTTTCATAAAGACACCAGAGTATTACCCTGACTCCAAACATACCTCTGCCATTTAAACTGTCTTGGATTTCACCACAAAGACGACCAAATAGAGTCCAATTCATTCTCCTGGGCCCAAATAATAAAACATAATTTTAGTCTAATCTGCCTGAAGAATGTCCTCTGTTTGAAGTTGACAGTGGTCTATCTTCTGGGAGGAATAATGGGCTTTTGAGTGGAGCGGGAGAGGCCACTGAGGTAAGCCTGTCGAGGGTCTGCACCTTACAGGTGTGCCCTTGGACAGACAACCTGCTCGTTGTTCTAGAGAAAGAGGGGGGACAGCCAGACTGAAAGAATTCATCTGCCGGTTGAAACTTTACGAGGCGCTGGAATGAACAGTACCACTCTGGACTCTCAAATCACCTTGTAGAGAAATTGACCCGAACAAAGAGACACTGGTCTGTGGTAATTCTGCCTGTCTGATATAGCTGACAAAATTCTTGTCATTAAAGTTTTATCATTTTGTTTGACAAGTTTCTGAAAGTGGCCTTGGTGTAATCTGTTTGATTTGGAGAACTGCATTGGTGACAAACTTACTGACAGTTATTGTCTAGAAATGTAAACGCACACTCCTCATATAGTGTGGGCTTTGTGCTGTATGCCTGCAGGGATCTCAATAATACAAGCCTAGTTAGCCCACATGGACATTGAGATCTTGTGTGCCCATTGATTATGAAGTTAAACATTTATTTGCTAATCATTTTTGGTTAAAGTGTAGCTATTTATCAGCGATGTGAGATAGTTATTCAGTGTCCTCCAAAGACTAACTGAATCTCTGCTCCATTTGTCAAACTTCTCTCTGACTTTCATGGGGCCTATTAATTGAGCAGAGAAGTCTGTTCCTCTCTAAACATGGCGTTGAAAGCTGCTGAACAGCTGTCCCAGCTCTGGAGAATCATATGGAAGAATGCATTATCGGCCTTGTTTGAATATTCCCGTAGATTTGGAATAATCAGGCAGCTATTCAGCAGCGAGATGGCCAGGCACAGATGCCCAAGCACAGCTGAGGGGAGCGCTCGGGGTGTAATGCCACTGAATCAGGAGTAAACACGGGCATAATGGAGGTGTGCTGCTTTCTGCTTACTGTACTTACTGGACACAATGGCCAAGACATTTTTATTCTCCCTTTCTCCCTCTTCTTTTTTCCTGCCCGGTTCAAGGTGATCTGAGCTTTGCATATGGTTGATTAATCTTATTGCACAGTAGCAAACATTGATCACAGAAATGATTAGAAATGCATTAGTCAGCAGGCTGTGTGGAGTGGTTGGCTTTAAGTGCTGGTGCCAAGCCATTTTCCATAGGTGTCCATGTTTTTAATTCTGTTATATAGAATTTTGCAAATGGATGCATGCACGCCGCCCAAATACAGCATCAAAGCTTTAATGCAGACAGACGTAATTTAATCTCCTGGATGGCAGGCCTGATGGACTCTGTAGAGAAGGCATCCCTGCTAAATTCATTATGCTAAAAGTTGCTAGATCTCACTAGCTGATGAGAGGGAGACGGAATAGCATAACCTGTGTTTTGTGCTATACACCAAATCCTGGCCCTGAATTTGCTATGATGACTATGAAGGGAGCCTCTAACCTGAGTGTTTTACATTATTTCCCCACACAGTTTAGAGTTACCCAGGTGATTGGTGCCAACTTCTATACTGTATGCAGTAGCCGGCTACTTTAGATAATTTGATTTAATTTAAAATCTAAAGTTGTATTCTGTTTGTTTCCAGACTAATACAGTAAGTCACATACAGTACATTCAATGCATATTATAGCGGACCGCCGGACCCCTAATAACCCACATGAGGCACATTCATTCAAATACTGCCGTTAAGCATTTGAAAAGTGACACTGCCACCTAGTGAATCATCTTATCGAAGAGAAAATGTTTTCTGACACTCTTTAATTTGAGGGTGATCCATTATCCATTTGATCAAAATGCTGTTGCTTGCTCTCTATCAGCGGTACCGCTCTCTGCCTTGATCCCAAGCCCGCTTTTGAATGCATTCAGAATTTTCCCTGACCCGACTGAAAGCCCTTCTCCTCACTCAGTACTCATCTAACCATTAGCCAAAGTCCTTCTTTATTCGCCAACATTTCTTTGCTTCTCCTGGTTTCTGAGGTCATTATGCAAGTTCACTATACATGCCTTTAAGCTTTTAGATGCATTTTGGCCTCGAATGCCAATACCAAAGACATTAAGACACTCTAGGATAAAATTATATTTCGCAGGGATCATATAGGCATAGAGGGATGTCAGTCTAATGATGGTATCAGTTAATTACTCCATGATTTAATTACTAAAACGTGAAACCATTTATTGTAGTCAGTTTATAGCATAGAGAACTGTCTATCCAACTGTCTATCCAAACAGGTGTGTATATATATACTCAAAGTTTCTTCTTCTTTTTTTTGCTTTTTGCTTTAATCAATTAGTAGTTTAAATATAAACCATCTATCATGCAAATCAGTTGGTATGTCCAATTTTGCAAACAATAAAATGCACTTGATTAGTTAACAAAGGGACACCTTCACAATGAAAGAGCATGACATCCTTTTAGCAGCAGAGGTGCAAATCATAAGGGTCCTACGAAGACAACTCTCGCCACATGTTCCACATTCCCTATTAACAACCTGGGGAAATTAACAAGCCTCCATTGGCACCCTCACAACAAAGGGATCTATAAAGCTGCCTTAATGTTCTCAGGGAAACTTTACTCTTCAGTAGTTCCCAATCAACCGGTAGCAGCAGATTTGGTTTTATTTCCCTTGTAACCTACAATGGGCACTGAAAATGCAACTCACTGCAACTTTACATAAATGTTCTGCTTGATTGAAATAGTCTTAGCTCCTTCTTAATCAAAGATATGTCAATAATCATGTTTTCGCGACAAAATTAAATTATATTTTAAATAAACGCTGAGTGGTGTGCTTTCAAAAATCTATAAACCTATACAATAGCACACAACATTTGCTGGTTATTTGTTTGGAGCATACAAACGTTTTGGTTGATTTTAAACAATCGTAAAGGGTGTACCTGGAAAACAAAACCCTCTCATGTTATGTGATCACCATGGACTTGTACTTTCTACTTGCTTGTACACAATTAACAACACTTAAGAATCAAAGAGCGGAGAGGTTTGCAGAAAGGTATTAATTAGAACTTTATTTATGCAGATGCTTCGTAAATTTGCATAAAGAGCAATTCCACAGATGGGTTTATGGCAGTAATGACTGTTCCAGCCTGCAATAAAACATCTGCTTAATCACAACAGAGGCAGTCAATGGCTGCTGCGAAAACAGCCTGTCCAAGTACATATCAAAGAAAGTACTGAGGTGAGGTGCCAGTGTGGACAGGTTAGGACAAACATATTAAAGTGGATTGGGGAGGGGGGGGGGGGGATAACCTGTTCAAAAGCAGTGTTAGTTAAAAGAGACAGACTTTTCCACAAACATTTGCCGGTGCTACTTTGAGTGCTCTGATGTTGGGAAAAATACCCTTATCACACTGGCAGAACAATCCACTTACTGTGTCTAAAAGAGAAGAAAGAAGCTGTTCCAAGTCAAGCCAAGTCTTTGTCTATGTGAGCCAAATGTTTTGAAAAAATATTCCACTTTTAATCCATGAGAGCCACACACATACGAGTGTGCGCATGTACGAATGAACACACACGCATACACACACACACACACACACACACACACGCACGCACGCACGCACCACACACACACACACACACACACACACACACACACACACACACACACACACACACACACACACACACTCACTCTCTCTCTCTCTCACACTCTCTCACACACACACACACACACACACACACACACACACACACACACACACACACACACACACACTCTCTCTCTCTCTCGCTCTCTCTCTCACACACTCTCTCACACACACACACACACACACACACACACACGCACACACACACACACGCACGCACGCACGCACAACAGCAGTATGGCTGCAAGGTCACTCCAAGTATTGATAAATCACCCAGCTGTGATTCGCTCCTGACAGCTCAAACTAACATCAAGCTGGATGGGGGAGAACAAAAGACCATCAAGCGGCCCTTTTCCTGACACTTTTATTCAATCACGGCCAGATTGCTTACGACAGCACCAGCAGCTGTTTCGTCTTCATCTTTCCCCATTTGATAAAGCGTGTCAAGTCATATTTCTGTAAGTACTTCACCTCACCCCATACTGTGCAGATCCGCAGCGATTCGGCATATGCACATTCCACATGAGGGGATCGTCAAATGGGTCAGGGAGTAATGACACCCCTCTGAAGGTCGCGGCACATTGGGGTGGGTGGGTGGGGGAGCTAGGTGGGTGGTGGTGGGAGGGGGGGGGGGTTAGCGACAAAGCAACAAGCTGAAGGTCAAAGATAAGAACAGCAGCAGAGATATCTAAGATAGCCACCAGAAAATTAAACAATGAGGGAAAGGCGCTAGGGCTTTGATTGTGTGATTGTGTTGTTTAGGAGAGGGGGGAGGGGGGGGGTAGTGCTTCGGATTGTTATTTTGGGAACGCTATCCCATTCAGAGCTCTTCTGGTGACCTTGCTCCCCATGGGATGGAGGTTGATGATAGGCCGGAGAAATATTGCAGAGTGTCTATTGTTTGTTTATGATCAGACATCAGGCCCCCCTCAGAAATGAGATTTCCATTTCGCAACCTCCTTTTAATGTTTACATTTAGATTGGCTTTACAGGCGCTGGCTTTCCTGTGCGAGGATCCGATAACAATTACAGGTGTTTGAATTTGAGTTGGAGAAGGGATGCAGACCACGTTTGAAAATAATGACTGCATCCAAGGACAGAATATGCAACATCACCAAGCCTTAATTACATTTTATTCAATCATTTGAGGATATTAAATCGTTTAGGTGTTAAGGGTCAGGTCATCTCCTTCTCACCCAGTTTATCTATGTGATGATGTTAATGATGCATGGGGGTGTGTGGGCAAACTTAAAACTGTACAAGGTCTCAGAATCATAGGCTACTTTTAGCAAATCCAGCCAAAATAAAAAATAAAAATGCACCTGTTGTTTTCAGTCAAAGACAGACTGATTGGACAATCATATCTGTAACCTGGATTAGGAAACTCCCATCATACAACATAGAGCACTCTTATAGGTGGCTGGGAAGGTGCAGTAACACAGCTGTTCAAGTCACATGTCTGATAGTAGTTTGCTTGAAGTATGATCTTCTTCAGCATCTTCAGTCTGAAAAAATGATACTTTCTACGTCTGATGCTATTTTGGCCAGAATGAATGGACCCTAGCTTGCCTTTGTGTAAAAAGAGAGAGACATGTAAATCAGGTGGAATGTGGAAGATGCTTGCATCAAAATTGGGACAGCTCACTCCACTCAGACTTGGCCTGGCTCCCAGGAATGCAGTTAGCTAGCACACAATCACTGCCTATTCACGGTGGCACAGCTGCCGGGGACATATGTTCCCCACCAAAGGAGGAGGACATCAACCAGGCCCACCTTGCACAGGTTAGCAGATGAATGGCATTCACTCCTTTGACAGTCTGCCCTCGTCGCACTGCTTTTTCCCTTGCTCAACAAATAAGTTGTGGCCTAAACTTTACTTATTCACTCATCCGTGGCAAACTGTGGACATAAAAACATGACAGCGGCTCCATTTCGCTAACAACTATCCTCAAATTGCTCTGCGATTGTATGAGTGAATTGAATGGATATTGGTTAATGGTGAGTATTTAGAACTTTGCTTCGGTAAATAAAATATCTGAAATCACGGAAATTGCCGAAATCGTGTTATACTGGGGTTTTTCCAAGGGACAATGATTCTCGGGGAACAGGTAAAAAGAATATTAATAAGAGAGAGCATACAAAGACTTCCTGGCCCTCAGCAAATGACCACAAGTGAGAGAAAAGATTACATTTATTCATAGCTGTCTTTCATCAAAAAGCTTAAAACCCAAACTTTCAATGTAACCCCAAATTATATGCATATTGAGCTGACCTTTTTCACCCTTTCTCTTAAAGCCATAGAGGAGGTGTGATATGCAAAAGCCCACAGATCCTTTGGCTCATCATTTAGACGATTTCAGCACTTTTGCTTTTCCAGCGCCATCCAGAGTGATCACGCTAGTCGCTAACAGATAAAGGAGAGGCGTCTGCATTAGCATGGGACTCATACATCTAGGCCTAATGCGAAAATTCTCAAACCTTGCTGTTGTTGCAGTGGGAGAAAAAAAACAACGTGACCTACACTTAAAATGCACTCCATGCAATGTCAAACACTTTCCTATAGTGAGACAGAGAACGCACCAGATAACTGCAATCCATTCTCACATTATCCATTGTTAACACACATTCTTTTGTCACCCATCTCTACAACTATGACCTATTAGCTTTAGTGAAGTGCTCTGAGCCAATGGAGCCGCGTGAAGGTTGTTCACCCATCCAACAGGGCCATTTACAGGAGAGAGACCCCAGAGCCGTGCCGCTGCCGCTCTCTAATGACTCTATCAGCTACACTGATGGGAGCAAATGGCACCCAGAGATTTCAACACATTCCCTGAGCATGCATCACATTTGCTCTCCTTATTTCTGTTATTGTGCCCTAATGGTAATGCATAAGTATGCATGTAAGGGCATTGTAAAACATTTGCAGACTGTAGCACCATCTGACATTTTTTCCCCCAGAAATAATCAGCACTCCCCCTCCTCCTCCTCTCTCCCCATGTTCCCACCCTACAATCAGCATAGTATGAGGCCTCGTCATCTTCAGGTGCCCGCACAGATGCTCATAAACTTTTTGAATTTGTTGTCGTGAATTTCCGAATGATCTGTTGGCTCTTTAACCAAAACACAACCTCACCATAATTAGTGTGATTTCCAAGGGAATACTCGTAGGGAAAGTAGGGTTGATCTTGCACCTCAATCCAACAATTACAGGAAACCACGTGTAAGATAAAAACAGAATATGTGCTTCCCTTTGCGAGAGATGGTGCGAAGTCACAGGAGTATTCATTAAGGCCTCGTGTCCTGTTTGAAATAGTGCTGTTAAAGGCTTTAGCTGTGGGCATCTCTCTGCAAGAGATATAATGATCCCCCAATTAGAGACAGAATTATGAGACCTGTTTATTAGTCCTAATTCATCTCCCTATTGTGCTGAGCATATCAAATACCACAGAGGGGAAAAAATCAACAATTTGCCCACTATAATTATAGATCTATTAATAGTTTCACAACAATGACAAGCAGCGATATTCACATAATTTTATACTGTCAAGAACAATACTGGGGCATTGTCAATGTGTCCATTAAAGCCCGCATTTATACCAGCTCAGTGACATCTTGCATTTCAATGATGACTGTGAGCCTCTTCAGACAAATTGCACTTTTTTCATTAGCAAGAATGGTCTTAGCATTATTAATTTTAAATGGATTTTCAGACACCACTCTACATTTGTAGCTTATCATACAATAGCAGGCTTCCGCTGTTGTAAAGGTGTTTTCCATAATAAAAAATTATAATTCTGAAATGCATTGTTGAGGTTTCTGTTTCGTGAGTCTAAAGTTAAAAGAAAGGATACAACAAAACAGCAACTGTTAACCCCTGATATGTTCACCCAACTTGAAATAAACAAGCCTAACTGGCCAGAATTTCTTTTAATACATTCACATGTGATAGTTGTTATTATGTTAAATTTGAATCGACGTGTTTTATTTAGCCTATCTATCATTACCAATATCTTGTTTAGAACAATTTCTGGTAACGGAATAATGTAGAATTATTTTTATGAGTGCATCTCACAAAGCTGAAGATGTCCCATGAAGATTATTTTCCCAGTTCCTTTAATAATACAATAACTGATGCCATTAGCAGAAAAGAAGATGTCTAGCTATGCTTTGCTAAAAGGTCCAGTGATGACAGAGAGCAATATAAAATCCATAGGCTACACTACAACAGCCACAACCACAACCACAACAACAAACTCTCCAACATAGTTGAATGAAGAAAGTATCTCAGTGGTATATGAAAGTGTGAAAAAGTACAAGAAAAACACCATTCCTACTGTGATGATGGAGCAGACCAGTCAGCCAATCACAGGCGCACATACAGCTGCCAAGCGGAAACGACGCTACCGTCAGGTGCCAAGGAGAGAGAGAGAAAACAGAAAAAAAGAGGATGCGCAAGCACATGGTATGTGTTTGGTTGGATGACATGCATGTCAAATAGCATACCGTAGTTGTCATGACTGTCAAAAACAAACGTAGCTATGTTGCCACTTTAGCAAGCAGGCAATGAGCAAGGTGATGTTAGCTAACATTAACAAGCTAACGGAACTGACGCCTTACATGACCACTGACAATTAACCTCTTGAATAGCCCTCAAGAGGTTAATTGTCAGCTGTCGCAAGTTGCTTTTATTTGCAGATATCTGACAGTCTATATGTGTAAAGTTTCATATTAAAATGTGCATGAGAAAAGGTCCAAATACCTTATGAAAGTGCCTTTGATAAGAGAAAGTAGCAGTGAGCCGCTTGGGCGACGGTACCACAGAAGAAGAATATACCATCAAGAAGAAAGGCCCTGTAAAACTAGTTGCTAGTTGCTAGCATTGCCATTGTTGCTAACATTAGCCTAGCAAGAATATTGAAGGAGCATGTTGCCAAAGACAATGGGATTTCATGATGTTCCCAAAGTGGAGATGAAGGTGGGGGGTGAAGTTGCAACATTGTTGAGATTTTGATTTGGTTTGGTTCGCTTTCACACATGCAATTTGCCAAGTGCACCAAACTTTCTAAACAATGTCACGTGGTCTAAACAGTCACTCGTCTATTGGACAGAATAGAGAAGGGAAATCTCTCCTCTCCAGCAGGCTTCTTGCCTGGCTGAGGGCTGACTGAACAACACAAGTGAATCCGCAAAATACAAACCATGGAGCAACACCACCTGCGATATTGGGATTTCTGGTTTTACTTTGGTGTTACTATCAAATAATTATTTAACAAGAATGTGCCGAATATGAGCAGCAGATGAGGCAGCAAGCTGTTGAACATTTCATTCTGCAGAGAGTAGCCTACGTACCGAAGGAGATATGCAAGCCGGCCAGCTGACGACGTACGCCACGACGCGGCGCGCAGGTACTGTACACGTGTGCACGCCGCAGTGTTTGTTTTGCTCCCTTCTACCGTCTTCTACTCATGATGCTCTGCATGAGTGCATGAGATGCACTGGCGCTCTTGTGTTTAGTCCGTTTTGCTTTCACACAACAAACGAACCGCGCCAGGGTTCACTTGGAAGCGAACCGAGACCCACGTTTTCAAGCGGACCAGAGTTCATTTGCGCTTTCACACCACCCCAAACGAAGCGCACTATCCGAGGAAACAAACTCTGCCGTGGTTAAAGCGGACTAAACAGCTATATGTGAAAGCGACAACACAACAGGTGAGCCCAAGAGTAGCTACGTACATTCAGCTGCCACGGGAAGGTGTTAGAGCATAACTTACCAAGGAAACAAACCACACAAAACTAAAAGGTCTGTGCTCTACGGTGCAGCAAGTTGATGAGATGGTGAACGCATATCACGTCGCTGCTAGTCTGACTCACTGGAAGCAGGCTGCGGGTATAAGCTCTGCCATTGGCAGCGACCATTTCAGTCGGAGCCAATGGCAAGTCAAGTCAAATCGACGCACTTTCTGCATAACGAAGTAGGCAGACTCGGCAAAATAATTAAACAGACTCACCATTGGGACTTCTGTCCCATGGCCGCGGGTCTTGTTGTCCTCTAGTTGCTAACCGCATTAACCTCAGACTCAGCCTTCATTCTTCATTCTGAGTCTCGAAGTAGCACCCCAATATGGCGTTGCAGGCTCCGCTAAACTCTTCATACACATAGCAAACACAATAAAACAGTGCTTGCCTGACACAGAAGCTTGTTGTCCGGTGGATAGGTACTTGCCTGACACAGAAGCTTGTTGTCCGGTGGATAGGAGAATTGGTGTTCTGAAATTATTTTCTGTTCTTCCAGATGTATAATTAGGGGTTAACATTCGTAGACACAGCAGAGATGGCGCTGTTTCCCTGCTGAGAGGAACAACAATGGCCATTTTCAATGGAAAAGACAGAAATTACAGGCCTCTGGCATGATAACAAGGGCTCGGTATGGCAAACTACGCAATATTTCGTTACACAGATACAGATTCTATTTTTGTTTTATTGTGATTGCTACGTGTATGAAGATGTAGTGCTATTTTAGCCGGAGCCTGCAACGCCATATTGGGGTGCTACTTTGAGACTCAGAATGAAGAATGAAGGCTGAGTCTTGCGTCAAGGCTACTTCTGCATGTGAGACTCGAACCATGAAGTGGCTGAGATTTGTATGAAATAAACTGAAAAGAAAAAGAAAGGTTGCACACTGCAGGGCTCCAAATTAGAGTGTTTTATTCACACCGGTGGTAACCGTTTCGGGCAGCAACCTGCCCTTCCTCAGACAAACTGACAGACTGTGTCTGAGGAAGGGCAGGTTGCTGCCCGAAACGTTACCACCGGTGTGGATAAAACACTCCACTTTGGAGCCCTGCAGTGTGCGAACTGTCTTTTTCTTTACAGTTTCTACCTCTAGCTCTGCACCTGCCCTATTTTTTTTTTTTTTTTACTCTTTATTTTCCTTTTTTCCACACACATACATATCACTTCACACAACAGGTAAATAAAACAACTAGGTCGAACTTCGACAGCCTATCGGTGATATACATGAAATGACAGACATGGAACAAACAAATAAACAAATAAACAAACAAGAGCGCACTAGGGGGCGGGATCTCTGTTAACTCTCCTCTTCTTCGACTTACTTAGATGGCTCAGTTAGGGCCTTCAGTCATTTTGTGCCCAGTAAACTACCCACTTCAACCAACGGTTGTCGTGGGTTCTAGCCTTCGTTCTCAGGCGACAAGTCAGTTCTTCCATGGAGTGGATCTCCTCCACGATGTTTTTCCATATCTCTACCCCCGGGGGGTCTTCCTTTAACCAGCTCCTTGTAATGGCTTTTTTCCCGGCCAGGGTCATAATCTTAAACAAATAAATGTCATCCAGAGGGATACTTTCTTCAATTAGCCCTAAATACACAACCTGTGGTTCTCTTGGAAAGTCGTATCCCAACACCTTCTGTATGATCTGTGTAATATTCTCCCAAAATGGTTGAATTTTCATACATGCCCAGAAAACATGAGAGTGATTGGCATTCACCTGGCCACATTTTCTCCAGCATAATTGCTGTTCACGAATCACCTGCCCTATTTAGGTTTGGATGTGCGTGTCTCATATTTCTTTTAGCTGAGACTATAGAAGACGACTGTAATAAGGCAAATCTAGTTTGGTGCAACTCCGGCCCTTGTGTTGTTGTTGTTTTGTTTGTAAGGTTTGATATCGGTATGGATATCGATACCGATATCGATGTGGGGGGTGTCTGTGTTTGCGTGTGTGGGGGGCTATCTGTGTGGGGTGGCTGTCAGGGTGGGGGGCTGTGTGTGTATGTGTGTGTGTGTGGGGGGGGGGTCTGTGTGTGTGTGTGGGGGGGGTCTGTGTGTGTGTGTGTGTGTGGGGGGGGGGGTCTGTGTGTGTGTGTGTGTGGGGGGGGGGGGGGTGGAGTGGTATTGGTCTTGGCGTCTGCAACAATTAAGAAGAATGAGAACATGCTCTTGGTCTTGACAACAGTAACTGCTCATTTTTGTCTAGGAGATGTAGATGTGATATAAAGGAGATGCCATCTTGAATTTTCCTTTCTTATATGGAACAACAACTTGCAACAATTGTGTGACGTCCAAAGTCATATAATTGTTCCAAGGCTTATTCTAAGTGCATCAAACTGCCCACCCGACATAGCAAGCGCTTTCTTCTGTGCGTCATGGATCTATGTGCGCATCGGCAAGGCAACTGTCCCCGACATGCCGTGAATCAATATGACACAGGGTGACAACCAGGTCTCTCACTTTGTGTGGGAGTGCACAGCATTTTCATGCCTTTTTCCACAGACGATGTCTCACCTTTTGATTGGCTTTTCAAAGGTCAAACCACTGCAGGACAGAGAGAGAGAGAGAGAGAGAGAGAGAGAGAGAAAGAGAGATTGGTTCAACTATAAAACTTTAAATAACGTTAATATTATGCTGTTTTGAAGGCACAATAATTTAAAGTTGGACATATCCACACACTGTCTTTTACTTACAATAAACTGCACTAGTAGTTGACAATGTTTTGGTCCTTAGACCACATGTTTACCTGATGGTCTGAGGACCAAAATGTTGTCAACTAATAAAGTTTATTGCAAGTAAAGCACAGTGTAGTGTGCAGGAATCCTCTTTTCTCTGGCATATGGACTTCTCCTCTGACACACCTGTCCACAAGAAACTGAAGGTGCATTAGCTCCTTTTGTCAAAAGTTGGACATATCCAAATGTTAGACTACCTCTCAGCATTAGAGCTAAATCGATTAGTTTAGACTAATTTAAAAAAAACTCTTGTTCCAGCTTCTTAAATGTGAATCTTTTCTGGTTTCTTTAGTCTTCATGACAGTAAACTGATTGCTTTGTGGGTTGTGAACTTGGTCAGGAGATGAAGACATTTGAGGATCTCATCTTGGGCTTTGGGGTAAAAGTGATCGTCATTTTTCACCAATTTGTGACATTTTATAGACCAAATGACTAATCGATTTAGTAAAAAAATTGTTTTGACAGATTAACCGATAATGTGTCCCACACAAATATACTCTTTGTCCCATATTTGGTTTGTTGGGATCTGGTCACAATTTGATCTGTGACAAATTAATCAAAATATGACTGACAGACAGACAATCCTATAACATTACCTTGGTTAGCCAGCACCGGTGCTACATACACCGACACAAGACAGCACAGCTAGCTCAACAGTACAGCTAGCATGAGCTATCTGGCTAACAGATACCAGCTAATGGCTAGCCAATCTGGGAACCCATCGGTTAAACACCATTGACCTATATATAATGGACCAACATAGCTCATTGACTTTGACACAGCAAAATGAAGCTCACTTCCGGATATTGTTTGATTTCGTTTGATTGGTTGAATGAATTATGCTACACGGAAGTACGAGGGGAGGGGGCGGCTGCCCCTAGGGGCTGCCGGGGGAGTTTCCAAATTTGCCCTGTCTACCTTATCGCCGTAATGCATTATGGGTAGTCAGCTACTTTGGCTAATGTAGCGGCTAACGCTACTTACTTTACATTGCAGTAAAACGGCACTGAATGACCAAATTGATTTAACTTTTAACCATTTCGAGTAACACTGTTTCCATACGGACCCCCAGCTTTGGTTAGTTGTTTATAACATGACTATTTAAAACGTTATAACGTACTCCGGTTTCTGTGCTGAATCCAATGGTCTGAATACAGAGAAGGCTTAAGGCTTTATCTAACGGTATAAATAACGTTAAATGGTCCGCCATGTTATGGACGTTAGATGTATGGTATCTATATAGTTACGTGTGTCTACTAACATTATTAAAATATCATAAAGTAACGCTATTTTCTGATAATTTGCTCAACTATTACCGTACTTGCTACCTGATGCCTTGCGGCACATTGCTGCCTCTACCGGTCGGAAGTATTACTGTTCTTATTATCCGATATTTGTCGTCAATTTTCCTCGAAATGGGGCTATCATTTGGAAAACGGAGGGCGTTAGAGCATGAAAAAGACTTGAAATTGTTTTTTCAGACCATAAACTAATTTGGAAAGTGTTTATTTAAGACATAGACCGAGAGAGAAGTTGGCTCGTTTCCCATATAGTTGAATGGATGTTCCCGGGAGTGCTACACAAGCTGCGACCCCCACTGACCATTTGTAAAGAATGCAATTTCCGCATAGGCGTCAAAAATAGGCAGGCTGAATTGGGCACTGTTAAACACACACACAAAATATTTTTTTTTCTCTAACCTCTGGGGGCAGGCTCGTTTCATGGCTGTGTAAACGGAACTCAAGGGGCTATGTCGGCAGTGGAAGAAAATCCCTTTCCGCTCCCTGCAAGCTCTGCCATTGGCTCCAACCGACCGTCGCTATGAAACACCGGTCACGTCCACTCCATTTTGATTGGGTAAAGCGCAGCATGCGAGCCTGCCCCCTGCGAGCGCTAGATTTTCACTGAGCTTGCCGACAGATTGTCGAAAGTCTGTCTCGAGAGATTAATAGCTAGCTAATGTCAGAGACGGTCAATATCGGGGCGAGACACCGCGACTTCCAGTCACTTCTTGTATCTGTGCCACGGAGGTCTCGCCATCCTGCGTTTTATAATCAGTGATGGATTTCTTACGCACCAAAGGTGGGCTGGCCCTCCCTGACGGCTCGAAAGACACTGTCTTTTACTTATTTATAAAGCCCTAACTGGCAAGCTTCCTTTATATCTGTCCTCGCTTCTCAGTTTCAACGATACAAGTTATGGAACACGCTCGCGGTCATTTTTCACGGTTCATTTTGTTTATTCCACGTGTGCAGACTGCTCTTTCATTTTAGTGCTCCTTGAGGGTACCCTGCATGAGGAATACTCTTGCTTTACTTGATGTACTTTTATCTTCTTGTTTTGATTGTCTATATCTGTCTGTTTGTAATTCTGCAACCTCTGGAAATGTGTGTTTTTTTTTTATTGTAACAGGGCTCCCTTGAAAATGAGAGCGTGCTCTCAAGGGCCTTAACCCTGTATAAATAAAGGTAAAAAAAATAATAAGCAAGGGAAGGCTCATACTTGAACCATAACATAGCAGGCTAATTTAACTATTTTAGTCAGTCAGGTCAAATAAGTATACAGGCATGGTAACAATTTTTGCTATTTACTTTTGAAACCCATTGGGGGGAAAAGGTTATGCTTACCAATCAGCCATCACTGATTGCAATACAGCTGGAAAGTGTGTTAAAACTGCAACTGAAACCCCATGAGAGCCCTCAGTTTGTCTCATTCAGTCATTGCAAAAGTGTATTTGTAACGTTAACTGTGTTTACACAGGCAGTGATATAGATTGTGTGCGGTGGGAGTGGGGGTTTACTTACATGGCTTGGATGCAGCTCTGTCAAGACAGAAAGGCAAAAGTGACTTTGTATGAGCTAGGGATGCACAATATATCGGCAATCATATTGGTATCGGCCGATGTTAGTCATTTTCTAACATATCTGCATCGGTCCGATGTTGCAATGTTAATATCGGTTATCGGTATCAGCCAAAATGTTCACATTGAGAGGAAACAATGCGGTAAATTTATGATTTATGGGCTTTTCCAAATGTTTCGGAAATAAATAAATGCATTACTTACTTAAATCCAGTGTTTACATCTGTTTTACAGTATGTACAAAATTTGATTATCATAGAAATGTGTTTTTATACAGATAATATCGACATCGGTAAATATCGGTTATCCGCCATATCATATCGGTTATCGGTATATCGGCCAAATCTTTCATATCAATGCGTCCATAGTATGAGCATTTGACACATTTTAGGGCATTTCTTTCTAAATTCCATTTCCTGAAAACAATTCAATCAGGAGAGGCCAGTTGGTAGGATTAGACAAACTTTATTTAGCAATCGGCATGCATGGCAAATGCTTTGGCGCTTGACTCCATTGGCCAGTGGCGCTGCTCTTGAGGCAGAGGAGGGCACCTGCATAGGCTAGGAGATCCCCCCCCCGTGGGGGATCAGGAGTCAAGACTCGTTGGTGGCGGACTGGGGAGGTGGGTGGGGCAAAACAACGCTTCGGAGGCCGGCTTCAAGGGAGATGGGCTGCCGTGAGCTGCTGCTGCTATGATCGGCCAGAGAGAGAGAGGTGACGTAGAACCCTTGCTATATATATGAGGATTAACTGACGTCATAGCAGACGTCATAGCAGACGTCATGCTAGGACTTTTGACTGACCACGTTATGCTAGAACTTGACTGTCGTCAGGGGATGATCGGATTATGCGTGAGTGGCCTTCTGCTTGAACTATGGTCTGGAGACCTCACGAGCACATTGATTCAAAACAACAGGGAGAACATGAATGCCACAAAGAGAGATATGAATGAAGAACAAATGGGGGGGAAAGTACAGTATCCAACACTTAAGATGCACTATGAGGCATGGGGAAATAATATGAGTCAATTTAATTTCAAAGTTTAGTGATGGATGAACCTTAACATTATTGATTGCTACGCAAGAAAACAGGCAAGATGGCAAAAAAAAAAAATCAATAGTCAATGTTTGTACTCAACATTTTCAGATAAATGAAATAAAGTTTGCTTACATGATTTAATTAAAACAAAACAAAACATTGGATATCAGTCTGACTCCTCATACATTGCCATATAAGTGTTAAGTGTATGCATCAGTAGTAGTCTGATTGTATGGAGTTAGGGGTGCAAACTGTTTAACGCATACCTAGGAGTTGATTGTCCCGCTTATACCATGGTCATTTGCCAACAATATAAAATAAAAGCATTCACAAATGTTTGGTGCAAATTTAACGATCAAAATCTAAAGTTTTTCACAAGCCATAACTTTACCTACCAACCAGGGCTGGACTGGGATAAAAAATCTGCCCTGGCATGTTGGCCCCCTGACCGGCCCAGGGCCCACCACAATCGATCACACACCACCACCCATCTTCACGCTCCCCTGAATATGTATAAACCAACTGTGCCACTCCCTAAAAACACTGAAGCTGTGTAATGAGTAAGAGGGAATACATGGAGATTAAGAGAGAGGAAACATGATACTGTAAATACTTTAAAAAATGTCTATAACAGAAGGCTCAGGGCGGCCAAATGTCCTCCTGCTCCTTGCTCTCCTCTCTCTCCCCGACACTCCTCTGGGGATGCTAGCTCAACCTGGCTCAACGAGACATGAGGAGAGACACTACTGGGGGAGGTATTACATAATGACACAATCAGGTGCAGAATAATTGGAGCAAAAACAAAAAATAAAAAGCGTGGGGGGGAGATGTTTTATGGTCACTCACGATTCAGTAGGTCACTGGTTAGCTTGGTTCCAGCCTTAAAACTCATTATATAAGGATTTTTCTAAATGTCTGTATGGAGAAAATGAATGGGGAACTCTCTTCCCGGGCAGGAGACATCACGTGACTGCTCAGCTCTATAAAAGTATATCTACACTTGAACCGTGTGCTCCAGTGCCATACTTTGGACAAGTTATCTGAAGTCTCTCCTGAAACATTTTATTGAGTGTTTGAAGATCCAATCATCACTCAAGCATATGTCATGCCACAGAGCCAATAAAAGGTGCAATGGTCAAAGTTGTCACATTGACATTTAAGGTGTTGATGGAGTCATGGCATGTTGGGGACAGGTGCCTTGCCAATGCACACAGAGATCCACACAGAAGAAAACGCTGTGTCGGCTGGGCAGATCCATGCACTTGGAATAAGGCTTGCAACAATTGTTTGTGATTTCCAAAGTCACACAATTGATGCAAGGCTTATATTCCAAGTGCATGGATCTGCCCAGCCAGGCAGACAGCAGATACCCCTTCTGCTTACAGCAAGTTCTACTCTCCCTCCACTCTCACCTTCATCTCTCTCCCTCTCCTCATCTTCCTGAATGTGCACATGGGTGCTAACTTAACTTAGAGAAGGTGCTGCAGCAAACATACCAGTAAGTTTTTCACATTTGGCAGCATATGCTTATGCTTGACTTTTTTCGGCCCGCGATTTCGCCACACCTGTATTTTGTCATTATCCATTTTGACACTCTGCAGCAGAGCCGTATAATAGAAGAGTTCCGACATCTCCATTCACTCCAATGGACCAGTTTTTTTCCAGGAAGTAGAAAGTGGAACTCTTGAGTAAAAGAAGCAGCACTGTCGAGTTGCAGAAAAATAGACAGTGTTGTACTTTGAAAGGGTTTTTCATCCCTTGAAATGAATCAAATTGTACATTATCGGCTTTATTTTAGCATGCAAAAGTAGCGCGAGACCCATTCCTGGCTGTTCATTGGCTAATGAGTCTCGCATTTTGGTCCTCCGCTGACGCCACTCTCTCTCTAGAGGACACTACTCTGCAGGAAGGGGTTTAAAGATGTGATTGGGCCAGCCCAGTGTCTGTCAATTAAGGTGGGGGGGGGGGGGGGGGGGGTCAATGGGCCTATCTACCTGTTTTATGGGCTGGTCAGGCAAAAAATAAAATAATCGCCTGACCGGCCCATTAATCACATTCATAGAGCGATCATATGGCATCAGAAGATTTGGTTTATGCTGTACTGTATGGAGTAATCTGATGTAGTATTTTTTTATTTATTTTTACCTCCCTCTAAATAGTGGTACGCTGCGTAGCCTACGCAAATATTTCATTTGTTTTGGAGGCGGCTGCTATGGAGTCGTGCAGGGAAGCTCCGGGAACAAATTCAACTGTTTCAACTGGCATCAGGGTGAGTGAACTGGCATCACATCAGGGTGAGTGAAAATGACAGAATTTTCATTTTTGGGTGAACTATTCCTTTAAAGTGGACCTACTCCATAGCCATGAGTGCAGGAGTGTGCAGCTCCCATGCATAGGTGTGTGTGTGTGTGTGTGTGTGTGTGTGTGTGTGTGTGTGTGTGTGTGTGTGTGTGTGTGTGTGTGTGTGTGTGTGTGTGTGTGTGTGTGTGTGTGCGTGCGTGCGCGCATGCGTGCGCGCATGCCTGCGTGTGTGCGTGCGTGTGCGTGTGTGTGTGTGTAACTCCCTCCTCCTGCAATTGCTCCCCCCAGGCCATTCCTGTAAACTGTAAAACATTCCTATTCAACTTACCTACATAAATTAGGAAAATCAACGCAAAATTGTAAACTTAACCATTTACTCCATTCTCCATTTAGAAATGACTTTGAACAAACATCCGGGAATATGTGTAGTCATCCATGCAACAATTGTTTCTTCTTCTATGGATTGCAATTAACCAAACCCGTTTTCCTTGATTTTTGAATAACCCAAAATTCACTTGGCGGAAGAAAAGAAAAGAAAATCTTTGACCTTGTGAGATTTATTTTGGTTGTGTTTAATGATAGATTATATCAAAACCATTGATGACATTTTTATTCATTTTAACCCCACCAACCTCTGCTATAAAAGGTGATAGTGTAGGCGACCTTATCAAAGCTCACCAACTTTTGCGGGGAGCTACAAAAGATGAATCATGCTAATCATGTAACTTAAATTGCTATGTTATAAATGACATAGGTATTATGCAGTTCATTGTCATATCCCAGCAAATTCAAGTAAAAATGTTAGTCTGTTCTTCCCACTGGGGTAGCTTGTAGCTCCGTCCGTGAAGCCAATGCGGAAGTGTCTTAAACCTGCATTCTTTCGAATGGCCTGCAGGGGGAATCTCAACTGGCTGCAAAAAGAAGTCCGATTCTACGGAAGTCAATGGTAAAATGACTTCTCACTTGATTTATGGCCTCACTAAACACTTTCCTAATGAATTTATGCTCTCGATCGCTTGTTTCAAGTCTTCTTCAATACAGCATTTATGGTCCCATTTCGATAAACTAGACTATTGTTATGGGCGTGATTGACAGGTCACCTGTCCAGTGACTGCACAGCTCACGGATCACGGACCAATAGCAGGCCGCGCTGCAGCTCTTGTCGTCCAAATTTACATCACTTCTGGCTCAGAATAACCAAGATGATGATGGCGAAAATGCCACCCTCGAGGCTTCAAAACCGGAGTCCAAAAACCAATGGTTGACGTCACCGTAGCTACGTCCATATTCACGATATTATACAGTTTATGGTTCTTTCTCTTTTCATACATTGAATTATTATTTGTTAGTAGATGGATAGTGTGTTGCATTAATTCTCAGATGTTCTATACTTAAAAACAATTAAATGTCAACCTCATGATGACTTCATGTTACACTGTATGAAATGTACTAATTTAATCTCACTTTATATGTTAATTTTATGTAAAATATCCAACAATAGTGGATTGCTTGTGGCTCAAATATTTTTGAGAAAAAAATATTTTTTTTACAAAGCAGGTTGAATACCTTGAATTCAAGTTTGTAGTGGCACAATTATTACCGACACAACATGGTGTGGTAGTATAAGTAAATTATTTTCTATTGACTAAATTACTCTCACAGTACATCGAAATGTGCCAAGTTGGCCAACCATAGATCTTTTAGTGTAAATGAGACGGGTTAAAAACTCTGCAGTTTATGATGTACAAACACTGATAAGGAGAAACTATGTGCGCTCCAGACATCTAAGTGTGACAGACTGGGGCTCTGCTTTCTGTTGGGCCTGGGCAGCTCTCCTTTGGACAAATTAATCTCCAGTAAAGATGACTTAGATCAACTTTGAAAAACAGTAAGATGAAAACCCATAAAATGATTAGGAACGCCGGCCAGAATGACAAGTATTATCAACAAAAATTAATCAGGTGCATCTTTTCATGAACTCAATTAATAATGTGCAACAACGGGGTCTTTTTTCCCTGGAATGAAAATTAATTAGCAGGGGAAGGTCACTGGGAGATGCTGACATCACTCATCAGGCCGCTGTGGCAGTTCTAATTATTTGTCTTCCAGGCTTGGCTGATCAAAAATTATTGCCATACCTGAGCAACATTTCGAAAAAAAGCTTTGTTTAAAGCGCTTTTAATTAGACCTGCTATTTGATTAATGCCGTGTAAGCGCTCTGGATCGGCCCTCTTATCAGCCTTTCTGACAACTTGGCTGGCCGTTGTTGTGCGAAAGACGTTTTACTGACGCTAACCGACTGTTTAGTATCTAATTCGTTCACTTTACTTGCAATTAAAAAGCTATTTACTGTGTGAGCACTTGTTGATTTTAATAAAGATGTTGTAAACTTTGACAAAGCGCTCTGTATCAATACTTGAATGCACTGTGGCACATTAAAGAGACGTGGTAATGGCTAAAATAAACTTGCATTATGCGCATTAGCCCTCCTTGAAGAGCACAAGCCACAGCGGCGTGGTAAGAAAACACAAGTAGACACAAACAAATCTGGAACAAGCTGGGAGGCAACAAACGATACAACCCAACCAGACGGCTTTTGTTGGGTTGTGCAACGATCACCCGAGTTGCTCTCTGCACATTCTTAGAGCGAGTGAGCAGAGCTCTAAGGTCCCACAATTTATTGCCTTATTGTCAGCCATAATTAATAACAAGAGACAAAGGTCACACTATGCCAACATGATTACCTAACCCCGGCCTGATAACATATCTAGCCACTACTGGGCCCCTTGGTCACACAAAGGAAAGACATGTCACACAGAAGTGTTATGACCAAGGCTCTATCACGCTCTTAATATACGGGAGCTAGCGAATTCTTCTAGCGGGATGCCTTTCACATTTCCCCCCGCACACTTACTGTGTTGACTCGTCGCCTGAACTCTCTTCAACCCTCACTACATCAATTCACATTACCTGCAGATTAGCAAAGTTCTACTTTCAAGCTCACAGTACGTTTGATCCAAATAGACTCTAAATGCCATTTCTGTTCCTATTAACCTACGGATCGGTGTGGCACATATTTTCATGAGGTTGCTGGGGGAAAAAACACAAGGCTAATGGCTCGCTTGTGACAGCGCTATTCATGATGATTTATGATTCTGTGTTTAAGTTGATTACTCCACTGCTGACTCGGAATACTATTTCAATTAGTGCACTGAAGGTCACTCCACGAAATCCCTCCATAATCTATTCCTATTAACACTAATGCGCCGAGTATCCATATCTGTTCACCCTTGTTGATTCAAATCATCCCCACTCCTAACGGCCAGCTTGTTTACCAGTTTACTGGTTCGGACGTATCCTAGATGGTAATTTTCTCTCCTCCCTGTATCATTAATGTCTCCAGTCTTGACACATGGCTAGGAGGGACATCTCAATAGAGCTTGGGTGCATTGTTATGACTTTTATTGTTTCTAATTTGTTTTACAGATCAAGTGATATTTATGCTGAATGAAATTGATCCTGAAACCCCCATAGGCAAACATGGTAATACTGTGAGGTTAGGGTTGCGATATTACTTGTCATCATGAGAACCAAAATAGCCTCGGCGTGATCAAAATTTTAGAGGTCTAAATTAATTTTACATCACTTTCATTCATACTCCCACTCACCCATGCAGAGGAGGAAATTAGCTACCTGTATTTAATCTAATATGTTCCCACTGTAAGCGCTGGTGGACATGATAGACTTAATCAGTTCACTCGGGATCAAATAGCTTACTAAGACAGTGCTTAGCTATGTACAATACATGATGTTTTAAAGACAGTCCCAGAGTTAAGACTATACCGTAAACACCTCTGCAAAGTAGGGATGCACATTGATATCAACACATCATCGGTATCAGCCGGTAAATGCTTTCAAATTAAATATCTGCATCGGCCTGAAACGAACATTTCTGCCGATATGACGGGTCGATAAAATTAGGCTTTAATTATGCCCAATTGCTCGATGCTTGACTAAATGCTGACTAAATGCTTGACAATGACATGTTTTAAAATACCCTAACTTGAAGTAGTTTTCTGTATTTATGACTGCATCTGCCAGTGGGCCATCATGGTAAAAGTAGGCATAATAATGTGTTAATTCCACTACAGGAGAGACTTGATGTTCTCTGAAATTAGGTGGAAAGACATGCCTGCATATATCGGTATTGACATCGGCAATCGGCCAAAGGAGTTGGAAAATATCAGTATATCGGATATCGACGAAAAATCCAATATCTTGCATCCCTACTCCAAAGTCGTCGTGTAGTCAGATATTGGTAAGTGACTTTCTGAATATTTAATATGTACCACTAACATTCTAGTCTCTCAAACCAGTCTCTCTCTTCTACAATCTTCAAATGCTCCAGAGACAGTCTGTACTTCAGCCTGTTAAAATTTGGCCAGAGGAAGTTGTCATCTTCCAAAGAAGTTTGATGGTATTCGACCAATCACGACACATGTAAACAAAACCGATGCAGGTGATTGGAGAAATTAGCAGATGTCCCGCCTTACATCCGTTTTGACCAACTTTCTCCTCTATGAAGTGCAGACAGGTAGGCGGAAGCATTTTGCTAATTGTGGGAGCCAACACGTGTTTTAAGAGACGACTAACACTCTGACACTGGTAAATGTTAGGATTACTAGCAAAACATTCCATTTAAGACGAGTAAACAAAATAATCAGTATTAGAAAAAGGAGAGGACAAAAATAACTTTTATCAGCCACAACAGGCCTGTAGGCTTGAGGACAGAAACATCCTTTTTTTGAGAGAAGGGTAAAAGTGCTGACATTGTCACCAGTTGATGGGACTCTATCCGAGGGATAGGTGAAAACACTTGGGCATAGTGACATCAGTTTTCAAGATGATTTAACTCCATGCTCCTGTGTTGGAGGAAAGAAACTTCAGACCCCTGATTTACCTCCTATGACAGCCACGCGGCCCCCGAAACAATGTTTCCAAGGCTACTAGCGAATGACGAGTGGTCACGTCTGTACAGCCGTCCCCATTGGTTTGATTTATGTGACCGGGATCCAATAAAAATGGCAATCAAATCAACCCAGCCACTTTACAGGTAGAGGGCTGTCTGATTGAGTTGTCGAAGGCATGGCTGAGGCTCAGAATGATTATGCTGGGAAACGGAGAGGGGTCCATCTCTCCGCACCCAACAAGGACACCATACATCTCCCCATGCAGCTTTCCCACTCCACTGTGAAATGTATCCAAAATAACTGCACACCTACTGCTCGCCTGCCTCCCCTCTCTGAAGGTTATTTGTCGTCTGAAGGACTCTCGCTGTCAGCGCATGATGAATACCATGTACACAGACAAGAGCAGCGTCAGGTCCAGGATTAGCCGCAAAACTCACTGATCTGTGAATAACCTAAAAAAGAGGAGCTGAAGATTAGCAATGATGCTTTTAGGAATGATCCATCAAACTCAACTACCTCAGTCACTCAAATGAATCATCTCACTTGATTCTTTAACCCAGGCGAAGTACGCGCGACTGCGGCGCTACCTGCAGGTCACCGAGATCATTTTGAGGATGTTTATTAAATCAGTGCTATCAATTTTCTTACTGATCATCTTTTATCTGTCCTGTCCTTGGGGATGAGTCAAGCGCACAATGATGTTAAAGGTTGCGGTATTCAACTTATGGCTTTTCCATTCAACCTCCGGAGCGCCATTGGCAATATTGAATTACCGCCACTGCCATGAAGTACAAATTGGTACCTGAAATATGCCCTCTGTTGAGAAGGCCTGTCACTCATGTTCACTCACTTCTGTTAACAGAGCTACAGTACAGTTCACAACCAAAAACAAACGGAGCAAATAATAATTGTCAACTATTTGCTTGTGGCTTTGAACTGATGACAGCATAGGCAGACCTGTTTACTGTGCATGAGGAAGCACACATGCAGGAAGTAAATTGGATCAAAGTACAAGCAGCTGCTTAAGTACTTACTCGCTTCGATAAGCAGAGTGAAATCACCATCATTGTTGCGTTAGAGTGACTTGCTTCAGTCACGGCCAGGAAAGCCGACAGGAAGAGGAGAGGGGAGCTGATAGTGGAGCAGCTCCGTGTCATGGAGGAGCTGCTGGCTCACAGCCAGCCTGGAAGAGAACAATTGAACATCACTGTAGAGCCTTTTTGTGTTGGAAACACAATCACCTTGTGGGAGAGAACGCGTTGCACAACAGGTACAGACACATCCGCTGGAAGAATAGCCAAGCACATGGAATTTAACTAAACAGTCTGCAAATGACACAAGCTACATTTAAGAGCCGGCTTCCTTTTTGTGGTTGTGTTTACACTATATAATAATGATCTTAATATTATTCCAGAGAAAACTAGGTTCCAGCAAAATTCAGTGCAACAAATCAAATAGGTTTTGGAATAAGCTATACATTTTAAGCAAACACGTAAACATTAACATAGATATGAACTTGTG
>NC_139627.1:35511330-35546330 GCF_964638095.1 Poromitra crassiceps | reverse complement strand
GACTATCGGTGCGGGGTGCACTGCAGCACTGAATAAATCCTGATTATTTGGAGAGCCTGACGTAAACGCTAATGATTTGAGGGCGCGCAGGCACCTTCAGGCTAATGCTAATCTGCCTGCACATTGCTCTGAGAACGCCTTGTACATTGATTTGATCTCTCACATCAAAAGACAAACAGTGGTGCAAGTCAGCACTTCCTCTGTCAATGTCATTCCTTGAAGTGATTCCTCCGCACGTGCATCTTTATGGGCCTGGGGTAGGAGGGGGTGAGGGAGGGAGGGAGGGAATAGAGAATTAGGCAATCAGATCTATTGGCATTTCTTTAAAGGAGATTCATGGTGGGAGGAGGGAGGAGAAGTGAGGAAAAGTGTTCTGTCGTTCACCTGCCAGCCAGAGCCAGTTGTGAGAGGCTGGCGTGTTTAGATTGTATTAATCGCTCTGTCTCTACCTGTTACACAGCTTTCATTAACGGTGTCTTTTCACATCAAGCCTCCTGCAGAGCGGGGGAATAAGTTGAGAGGCGGCTCAGAACTCGGCACAAAGTTCAAAGCGCCACGAGAAACCCCTTTATGTGTTGCCTTAATCATTCAAAAGCTTGTGGTAGTATGCCACTTGCGTAGCTCCTGCATATGACGGGAAGAATTAATATTTGGCCTCTGATGCAGTCTTTTTGAAAGAATAAAGGAAAAGCATTATCTATTCAAGGAGCGCGGGGAATACTCTTCTCGCGCTGCATCTCCTCACAGTTCTGCTGTAGCTGCTGCGTCTCTCATGTTGTCTGCTGCACATCACAGGGCTGCAGACTGCTCTGTTTCCGAGGGACAATGGAGAGTTGGGCAATTGTACTGTTTTATTGAAGCCCTGTGGGAGAGTTTTGTAGAGGCAAGCATGGCATTGAGCCTATTTGCATCACGCTATAGTGTTGAATACATATGATCATATTGTGATACTTTGGAATCACTCCCACAGAAGTGATTTATGTGATTTCCCCCACTCCTTTTTGTGAATTTATGTGAGAGCTTCTAGCAGGACCCCACATGAAATCAGTACACATTACAATTACTTTCCCCCCTAAAATATTCATTGTTGGGTAAGTTACTCAGGAATTGTAATAAGTGACTTATTACTTATTATTACTCATTTAAAAAGTAATAAAAGTACCTTATTACCTGGTATCAAAAATAATTTGTTACGTTACTCGTTACATTACCATATTACTTCCGCTACACCACCTTCCGTAAAAGTGACATACAACCTGTTTAGCCGGCTCCTTTTGGAACAGAATTTTGGAAAACAATAATGAACTTTACAGGAGGAGTCAACAATCAGCCAAACTGCATACCTTTTACGTATTTGAATATTTTACCTTTTACTTATTAACACAGTAGTCATCATCGCCACACTTTGTTTTAGCATGGTGCCAGCCAGCACAGTAACTGCAGTAGCAAGTTACTTGGATTAGTAACTGTAATGTCATTACTGTTTGGAAATTGTAATCCCTTGGCTTATACTACTAGTTACATTAACACTGAAAATGATATATATATATAACTTTTCATAATCTTTAGTTCAAGATTCAATACTTTATTGCCATGTCAACAGAGTTGATAGAGTTGCCTCAGTGCAGCTCTTAAAAACAGACAGCTAACAGAAAACACAGGTAATAAAAAAAGAAATAAGAACAGCAAAAACAGTTATCCCATTTATACATTCAAACATAATATGGTGAGAACCGCTGTAAAGTGCATTCTGCTACGACATTCAGTTTAGGATCCAGTCAAATCTACACCCAACCCAAACTGTTAGCGTTTCACTAGTGTTCTCTATCATTTGTTTTATTTCATTTTTTTTTTATATATATATTTATTTACAGTATGTCTTTCACTCCTGCCCTGTGTTAATGTATTAGCTCTGATGCCTTAGGCTTTTCATTTCATTCAGTAAAGGCTCAGTGCTATAGAGTTGGCCTTATGCTTACTTTATGCACCAAGGACCACACATTCAAGTTCACTAGAGCAGACCTATCGCCTTTTGAAGCATTTGGACCGCGTTATTATCAAAGTATAGTGTTCATACATTTATAACTGCTATGGCATCTCAGCCAGCAGTGTAAAATGTGCTATCCTGAGTTTCCTGAATGCAATGAGACAGAGAGAGCGGGGAAATGTGTGTATTCCTTTATTTCCACACAAATAACACAGCCCAAGATGATTATTCCGGGGGTCAAACCAATGAAAGGCTATTCAGTCCGTTTGTCTCAGACTGTCCGATACCACAAATAATGAGAAGTGGAATCATTTGCACAAAGTCTTTAAAGATTACATGCTTTCAGCGGTGCCTTTAAAACACATTTTAATTAATGTTCTTCAAATTGCATTGAACTATTTAAAAAGAGGGTAGTGTGGAGAAAGTATCTGCTGGGTGTTGGGCTAAATTGTGTGGAGCGAAGAGATGTTACCGAGGGATGGGAAGCCCAGGGGACAAGCGGGAGGACAATACCGCCTCTTGGGAGGACTTGATGCTGCCGAGTTGAATTTGAATACATAAAGGAGAAGCAAGAGAAAGGAAAAGGGGGGGTAGCTACAACATAGCCCGTGTTCTCCGCGTCCCCTGTGTGGAAAAAAAAGGCAGATTACTCCAGGTTTCTTTCTATTTGGGCCTATTCTGAAGAACTCATTTTCCATTTTAAGGTCAGTTGTGTCATGAGTATTTAAGCTCAAGCTTTGCATCTTGCCCCTTTGTCCCTTCAATCACACTTACTGTGCATGTTTATTACCTGCACGAAGTTTATGTTTAAGCTTCAGTTGTAGTTAATCTGTCTGTCTGTCTGTCTGTCTGTCTGTCTGTCTGTCTGTCTGTCTGTCTGTCTGTCTGTCTGTCTGCCTATCTGTCTGTCTGCCTGTCTGTCTGTCTGTCTGTCTGTCTGCCTGTCTGTCTGTGTCTGCCTATCTGTCTGTCTGTGTCTGCCTATCTGTCTGCCTGTCTGTGTCTGCCTATCTGTCTGCCTGTCTGCCTGTCTGTCTGTCTGTCTGTCTGTCTGTCTGTGTCTGCCTATCTGTCTGTCTGCCTGTCTGTCTGTCTGTCTGTCTCTGTCTGTCTGTCTGTCTGTCTGTCTGTGTCTGCCTAACTGTCTGCCTGTCTGTCTGTCTGTCTGTCTGTCTGTCTGTCTGTCTGTCTGTCTGTCTGTGTCTGCCTATCTGTCTGTCTGTCTGTCTGCCTGTCTGTCTGTCTCTGTCTGTCTGTGTCTGCCTATCTGTCTGCCTGTCTGACTGTCTGTCTGTCTGTGTCTGCCTATCTGTCTGTCTCTGTCTGTGTCTGTCTGTGTCTGCCTATCTGTCTGTCTCTGTCTGTCTGTCTGTCTGTCTGTGTCTGCCTATCTGTCTGTCTGTCTGTCTGTCTGTCTGTCTGTCTGTCTGTCTGTCTGTCTGTCTGTCTGTGTCTGTCTATCTGTCTGTCTGTCAGTCAGATCGTCCCTATGCCAAAGAATAATTAATTTGTTTTTGGTGGTGATGTGGATCTAGGATTTTTGCCTATAGACAATTATCGATGTTTAACCATAACTATGAAACTAGATAGGGACTTAACTTCAAATCCTAATGGTGTACCTTCAGGGTCAAGAACTCTTAAGTGGTAGAAACCATTTGGGTGTAAAAGTAAGTTGGAGAATTGCTCAGTGTTGGCAGAGATTTACACTCTCCATGCCCTCTAGTTCTACTTATACATTGATTATGCATGCTCCAACTGAAGCGAATGCTGTTTTCCCACCAGTTTTCGCTAATGCTCTGTGATATTTTTGTGATTATTTCATCAGTGAAGCAAAGTTGCAGTGGAAATCTAGGCTATGTGATAATACATATATACTACTTCTAATTAATAAATAATGCAATGCAACCCAACATAACCCAACAACACAACACAAAGAATGCAACATATCCGTATCAGCACATTTTCCATGCTCAGGCAGGCAACGCCCCACACATTCTCCCTTCTTAGTTTTCCTGTTTGGTCTGCCCTCTTTACTTTGTCCCTTATCTGAGCATCATTCATTCCTCCTCCCTGATCCTGCACTTGGCTGTGTCCTGCGTGGCTTGGCACCCTCCCATATTCCTCTTCAACTCCATGAAAGACACTGCTCTACACTGTTCTTTGTCTTCCTCTACCAAAAGGAGTGAGAGAAAGACAGAGAGGGAGAGAGAGAGACAGAGAGAAAAAGAGACAGTGAGAAAGACAGACAGACAGACAGACAGACAGACAGAGAAAGAGAGACAGAGAGAGACAGACAGAGAGAGAGAAAGAAAGAGAGACAGACAGAGAGAGAGAGAGAGAAAGAGAGACAGATGGAGAGAGAAAAAAGAAGGAAGAACTGGCACTGCTTGTTGATCTGACCTGTTTGCATCTCACACCTGGCCAAATGTTCATATTCTTACAGTTGACCCAGCAATTCTGTGAGATAAAGCTCAACTTCAAAGTGGAATGGTCATATTGTAGACTTTTTCTAGACCAGTGCTGTATTTGCACAATAGTTTTTCTTGGTCTGTTGCCCTCATTGTGTAGCTGATTTGCTGAATGTTGTGAGCTCTCCTAGGTGGTGTAGCAGTGGTTCTCCTAGGTGGTGTAGCAGTGGTTCTCCTAGGTGGTGTAGCAGCGGTTCTCCTAGGTGGTGTAGCAGTGGTTCAGCTCTCCTAGGTGGTGTAGCAGTGGTTCAGCTCTCCTAGGTGGTGTAGCAGTGGTTCTCCTAGGTGGTGTAGCAGTGGTTCAGCTCTCCTAGGTGGTGTAGCAGTGGTTCTCCTAGGTGGTGTAGCAGTGGTTCTCCTAGGTGGTGTAGCAGCGGTTCACAAAGTGGGCTCCACACAGCCATAGGGGTCATTGAGGCAGATCTAAGGGCCCCCAGCAAAAACGAGGAATAGTTTAATTTCACAATTATTGAGTTTACGGGAAGTTGTACCAAGATATGTAGTACAGTAATGGCGATTGGAATCACAGGTTTGTTTCACTGTCACCAGTCACTATTATTTCCACATTTAGTGAGTAGACAATTGCACAATTTAATATCAATCAATCAACCATTTGTTTGAAAAAGGTCGGTGACCGAAACGTCACAAATTAAATTCTTATTTGCATTTGGTGTGCGGGACTCCATTTTTACATCAATCAACAACAAAAATGTTCCAATATGACACTTCTTTGGGACAGAATCTAATCAAAGAGCCTAAATGTGTCTATTCTGTGGAACGTGTCATGACATGAATGAAAAGCCCCTGGTGTACAGGCATGTTCTGCTATTATCAAGTATGGAGGATGATGTTATCTGTGTTCCTGTAGAGGTCACTGTTGTGTGGTACCTCTGTGTCAAAGCAGGAGACTCTCAGCAGCCCTCAAGCTGCTGTCCTGTGTGTTGTGTATAGCAAATAAGGTGACATTGAAGGGAGAAGAGCCTAGAGAATATGAGCAAGAAGAAGGATTACAAACTTATTATTCTTTTTTGGGAAGAGTATAATACAAACAACAACAACAACATCATTTTCAAGGAGAAAAGTTATTTGGTGCTTAATCTGTACAATGCTGAATAGTAATTATTTTCTTTGGCAAATGTTAATCATGCTCTACCCGTGGAAAGTTAATTTTGAGCAAATAAAGAATCTTATGTACATATGTCCGAAGACATCTTAGAATTGTAAGATCATTTTCCCTCTGGAAGATGCACATTATGTTAATCACAAAATCCCCATATTTGTGTATCTGGGAGATGATTGTAGTGGGCACTTATGAGTGAGCTTTATTACCAAGTACACAAATTAGATCCCGTAAATGAGTTCATCCCAAGCATTTGTATGTGCCATTTAACTCTGAAATCCTTGTTTATTGAACTCTAACAGCACATATGAATCAAATCTTTGGCATTAATCATGAAGTACAAGGGCCCAGATGGTACAATCGTAGCCAAGCTTGAATTAATATGGGAGGGTGAATAACTACTGCATCAAAATCCTCTCAAGGACCTTTGAAGAATGACATGAATAATCATTGTTGTTGGATGTGTAGTTTATTAAATCAGCAGAGCATAGTGACCTACTGTAAACCAAGCGATACTGTGGCGCATGGTGCAGTCCTGCCAAGACTTCTTGATGGATTAATGGATGGATACTAACACCCATGAAGTATGACTTCATAGTATCATATCAAAATCATATCAGTGTCATTGTACGATGTGCAATTTACAAATGTGGCACACTAATGGTTTCACACCAATGATTCTTTCCATGATTATAGCCTGTTGATGATGTTGGACTGGTGAAAACAATGATGGAACGATTATAGTGACCAAAATTATCACGGTTATCAGTATTATCATGGTATCGTTAAAATGTGCTGAAAATGTTAAAAAAGTACTAATACACTCACAGAAATCATTTCACCATGTTTTATATTGAAAACTCAGACCCAAAAAGGATTGATACACTCACTGAAATCATTTCTCCAAGGCTGTGCATCTCCATCTCGGAGACGGTTGCCAACTTTTGTTGATGATGGACAGTATTTACCATGTTTTTCAAAGCGTACGGTTATCGTAAGGAATTTTATCACTAATAACCGGGCATTTGGGATGTTAATTGTAATATAGAACCTCAATGTAGAAACACTTCTTTATGTCTCCGCTGGCGACAGCCGGAGGAAATATTTTTTCCGGGTCGTCCGCCTGTCCCAATCTCGTTAACGCGATATCTCAGGAACACCTTGAAGGAATTTCTTCAAGTTTGGCACAAACATCCATTTGGAGCCAAGGATGAACTGATCAGATTTTAGAGGTCAAAGGTCAAAGTTCAAGGGTCACTGTGACCTCACGTCCGTCCATTCCAAGCACGTTAACACGATATCTCATCAAATTTGGTAGAAGCGTCCACTTGGAGCCAAGGACGAACTGATCAGATCTTAGAGGTCAAAGGTCAAGGTCACTGTGACTTAACGTCCATCTGTCGCATGCTCGTTAAAGCGATATCTCAGGAATGCCCAGAGGGAATTTCTTCAAATTTGGTACAAACGTCCACTTCGACTCAAGGATGAACTGTTTGGATTTTGGATGTCAAAGGTCAAAGTTCGAGGTCACTGTGACCTCATGTCCATCCCATTCTCAGGAACGCCTTGAGGGAATTTCTTCAAATCTGTCACAAGTGTCCACTTGGACTCAAGGATGAACTGATCAGATCTTAGAGGTCAAAGGTCAAGATCACTGTGACCTCACAAAAGACGCTTGGATCTTGGGTCATTCTACAAAAACGGTGGAAGTGCTGTCACTTACTTTTGCAGACATTAAAATGCTTTAATTTGAACTAATAATTACATTCATTATATTGATTTGGACCCCAAGATACTTATATGAGTCCACCCTCTTCACTTTCTCTCCCTGGATGACAACCAGGACAGGTGCCTCCTGTTCCATTGGTTTTGCTGATATTGAGCTTCAGATTATTGTCATTGCACAATGTTATGAAGCTCACTATCAGTCCTCTGTACCCCTCTGTAAAAATAGCCTCTACTGTAAGTAAAGACAGCATGTTTCTCACTGGAATCATTCACTGGAATCATTCATGTCAATGTAGTGATAACTTCCATTTAGCAAAAAACAAACAAAACACACACACACACACACACACACACACACACACAAACCCCACACTTAATAAGTCTTCTCTACGTATATTTTATGAGTGTGGACAGACATGGATGTTAACTGCAACTTGACTTGTTGGCGGAGGCATACAACCACGAGGCGGTTATTTCTAGTTTAAAAACTCACATGTGTAGCCCTACCAATAAATAAACTCACACTTCAGTCTCACAGATAAGCTAATGCAAAGGTGTTCCTTGTATCTTATACAAATAGCCTCTAGTACTATAGTAGTAACAACGTAACTAGTACTATAGTAGTAACAACGCTAGTACCTAGTACTATAGTAGTAACAACGCTAGTAATATAGTAGTAACAATGCTAGTAACTAGTACTATAGTAACAATGCTAGTAACTAGTACTATAGTAGTAACAACGCTAGTAATATAGTAGTAACAATGCTAGTAACTAGTACTATAGTAGTAACAACGCTAGTAACTAGTGGAATACGCATCCCTGTGTGACTGCCCATTTACTCGGGCCTCGCTCACAGAGTTGGCAGGCAGCCTCTCCTCTCCTCTCTCCCCAGAGGGTTTTCATAGTCCACTTCAATTTGCTCATTATTATTCCACCCACCTGTGGGCTCTTCCACTGTGGAGCTCTCCATGGTGCTGAACCTGTCTTAGTCATTTTGGCCACTAAATTAGCCATTTGCCCATTTAGTCTGCCCTATCCAGTGCCGTTAGGTCACCCGCAGGGGTGCTCTTTACACTTCCTGAAAAGATTCAGCGTGATATCAATCATCAAGTGAGTGTGAGTTTCTTTACTTTTTTTTCCCACATGACAGCTGCTATGGTGGTATTGTTTTCAATATCCTGTTTTCCAATACAAAATATTGCTAGAGCTGTTTCCTAAAAATCTAGCTATCACCAGTCAACAGAATGGTCTAACCAATAAAGACATTATCAGGTCAAATGGTGAAAATGGTGAGTACATTATAAATTGCTAAAGTGTCCTTGAGCAGTGTATAGCAAATTACTGTACCATTTTTGCTAAGGATATAAACTCTATGTACTCTCGAATTACGTATCTGTATCTCTGCTTATCAACACAAACAAATGACATAATCCTGTACCCCCCCCCCCTCCACATTCACACACCACCAAAAACAACCCCCCCCCCCAATCTCCCTGCTGCTTGGCCCTGACACACTATTCAAGCAGAGCTGATTTCTTGATTCCAAAGGACATGGCATCTCATTTCTTGTCACTTGTCTCCTAAATTCCTAAAGGTACAATTAGCATTTTGTTTGACGAAATGTTGAAAGGTTCATAGATTGATATTTGCAAAAATGCAGCAGCATGTTATTTTTTTCCCCCCAAATGCAAATTCTGACATTTATTAACTTTTATTGCAGATACTATGTTTATGGATTGTAAAACTCTGCATACATTTAATGGGAATAAAGTAAAATTACAATGTTTAAACACAATCAGTGTGGCGAACCAGCAAGTGTGTAATTTAGTGTTGTGTGGCAGTGAAATGTTTTACGGGCCGTGATTTACGTCCTGTGCTGCATGGCATTTCTAATGAGAGCAACCAACATTGCAGTGTGCCGCTGTTCCAGGAAACTACATTTACAGCAGATCTTTTTTCTCAAGAGTGTTTTTCCCTTGTGAAATAATGTCAGCACTTTCCCACCTTCAAAGTCCTTTTGTCTCCAGATCTATTAACAATTCTAATTGTACAGGAACACTTGTTAAGTAAGGCTGGTAAATAAAGCAGGAAACGCATTATTTCCTTTTAGTGCAGATTAAAGGTACAGCTATGCTGGGTTGAAACACATTAATGAGGTTTTAAATAAAAATGCTGGCAGGGAATTTACACCGCTGACTGGTTTAACTGCAGTAAGCAGTTGGTTTTCCTTGATGTTAAAGGGGAACATTATTTCACCCACTAATGAAAAATACATCTTTCCACCCTCCTATCCGTTAATTAACATGTTTGTGTTAGGGATCTTCAAAACGGGATACAATCGCTTTCAATCTGATTAAAGTAAGTGATACATAATAGGGAGGTTGTTTTCCTTGGGTCCTTCTGTTAATTGAATAGCTTTGTATGACTTGGAATGTTTTTCCTAGTCACAACAGTTTGCCTGGACCTCGCTGCTCGGGATGCCCCCTATCTTAATTACGGATCGCTTTCCAAATGTGGTTCAATTTCCTCAGCAAGACAGTTTCTGTTAACTGCTATTTTTAAGGCCAATAACAACGTCAAAGCCTTGGATGATTAAAGCAATTAAAGTTTCCCTTTGTTTTCCGAGCCCAGCGAGATATGGCTTGCATGTTTGTACAGCATTTATTAAACATTTACTAAATGGAATTGAATCTGTCATCGATGAAGTTTTCTGAGACAATTACCTTTTAGCATGGCAAACACTGTTTCGCTCAGCCATCCTCTCACAGCTTATGGCTGTGATTAGCCAGTTGATTTCATCAAACCGAAGTAAAGTCTTCCAGCAAAGGCAGAGAGAGTGGGGGGGGAGAGAGAGGGAGAGAGGGAGAGAGAGAGACGGAGAGAGAGAGAGAGAGAGAGAGAGAGAGACGGAGAGAGAGAGGGGGGGAGGGAGGGATAGAGAGAGAGAGAGAGCGAGAAAGAGGGAGGAAGCGGTTTAAGCATGATTTTTCCATCGGAATTTCTCAATTAGCATAGCACATTTTCTCCATTAGATAAACTGCCTTTAGAGAGCTGACTGGTTTAATCTGTTTAATGTCCGTGTAAACTATAATCTCCTGATTCTAAAAAGAAATCCCTTAAGGACATCATTCACATGCACTCTTTGTAAGACAGTTTCTGAAAGACATGATCAAGTGCAGCTTTTAAAGAGGGATTGAACAGCGATGGGATATTATGCGTATCATGCATTTTTTTTTTTTTTTTGCTGTGGCGACCGGATTGTCCAAGTTATGCTTTCACTCATGTGAGTTTAGCTAATCACAAGTAATCATACTTTTACCGGCTCGACCTTGCTTGACTATCACTAGAACATACGGCATGGCTTCCTTTCAGATTCTTCTACCAGTATGTCACTTTGTCGGGTTCCTCAGTCTTCCGCTGAGTGATTATTATACGAGTGTCATCTGAACAGCCTGTTGTCTCTGAAGTCATATCTCACCTTAAGTCACTCTGCCTTGAAAGATGGCAGTTGCCGTTCTCTGAAGGATAGTTTGGAAGAGATATCACGACATGACATGATGCATAAATCTAACTTTCATCTCAGATTGGATCAGGATTGTACGAGGCGGAGAACGCAGCGATGAGACGGCGTGTGTGCCAATCATAGCAGTGTTGGCCTGTTAGTGTATATGGATGTAGAAATCATGGCTTTGTTGTTATCCTATTGAGCGAGGAGCAGGGAGAAATCAGAGCGTTTACGTGCATATCATCGTCGCCCTCCATCATACACTGCAGGCTGTATGAATTAGGACCTGCAAACGCAGCCTCATTCCCCTTGCATCACGCCAAGAGTCACGCCATTGATTCCCCCTTCCTTCCCCGCGCCCAGGAAATGGCTCATGCATCTCGTGTACATTATAACAAATGTTCTCTTTGCATTACAATTGAATTGTGATTGTTATGTTCAATCAATGGGGAAAGGTCACGGGATCGCTCCTGCCAGCGCTTTAATGGAGAAGTCGATGGGGATTCATTTTAATCACTGCGGCTGTGGCAGAATGAGCACAACACTGAGAGACTGTCAATGGCCCGGTAATTACCGCTGTTTATACACGTTTCTGCTTTAGCAATTTAGATATCCACAAATCTCTCTGTTTTCTCTCGCCGCCGTTCTATTGGAAGCCGCGTGGCATCAAATGATAGTGCGTGCTGTTAGGATGTGGGCCGTGACTACTCTAATTGTGGGTCTATCTATCGGTGAGGCTGGCTCTTTGACAATGGAACGAGCTCCGTTGGCTCCTCTTTTGAGGAGTTACATTACCAGGGGGCGGGTATTTTACATACTGTGTGCGGAGGAGCATTCTGTTGGCTCAGCTGAAAAGGGCTGGATCTCTGCCTGTAACAGTTGTCCTCAGAGGTGGGAGGTTGTGAATGGGTATCATCCATATTTACACTACATGTCTGTCTGGGTAAACTGTATTACGGTTTGCAGCCCAGTATGACTGTAAAACAGCACAGGTAGACAAAATAATCTGATTGCTGTCTTGTAGACATACTCTCATTCCTGTTCCACCTACACATATGTGATTACAGTAGCTAAGCAATTACATGATAACATGGATCTTGTAAATGGAAGGGAATGGAGGTATAACTTGCGTTGTTATGAAATATACAGAAGTTCAGAACCTAGAGGTAAAGGTGGACTTCACTTCCCAGAATGCTTGTTGAACTAGGAATCCTGCCACGACTTCCTTTCCTGTTTTCCCCTCCTGTGTGCTTCTCTTTAATTACATGTATATTGTGAAAACTGGTCATAATTGTATTGATGTGTAAACAACAGCAGTATGTAGAGCGGAAATTACTTTATTTAATACTTTCACACTTTATTACACTTAATTATGTTTGGGTTTGTGACTGGAAGGTTAGTGGCATTCCCAATCAAAGAGACTACAGAAACCTTTGCCAAACGATCAATAAGCTAACATTGTGAGAGAAGCCTATACTGTCTTTCCTAATCGACTCATAAAGACTGGAAAGAAATGGCCGTGGCCACTGGAGAATATTATCGTACACCCTCAACCATCAGCGTGCTCTCTGACATCTCCCCCTTCACCCCGACTGGCATGTTTGTGTTGGACAGTGTCTCAGGATAGATGGGGTCAAGGCAGTGTAACCTTGAGGAAGCAAATATTCATGATCAATAAGCGGTTTATTCCCAGCATCTAAATGATTCGTATGTTTGGAGCTTGGGCTCGTCCCCTCATTAGCCGCATGTGGAAGAGTGCTTTGATGATTTATGGAGGCTGGGTAAAAGGACATTTTAAAAGACTACACAATATCACTGCTTTCAAATGTCATGTAATCATAGGTTAGGGGAGAGTGCTGGGCACAGAGAGCTAAGTGATGTTGCTGATAATGAATTGCCTCTGAAATATAATACATCGTGAGTACGATTCTTTGTTCCAAGCTCTGTACACCAACTCTGTACAATTAAAGTTATTTATCTCTCTCGTTTTTTAAGTTCATCAATTATATTGTGATACACTTAATGTCCATAAGGGGATGATGTATGATTGGTCTAATTATTTCTTATTCACCATGCTTTCTAAAGCATATCAATTTTGTTAATACCATGTAATTAAAACACGTCAGTGCGCTACAAGTTGCTGGCTGTATTAATGACTATGAAAATTATTTTAATTAAATAGCCAATTATAGAAAAATCCTAACCATGAGAATTGACATTTAAATGAATTCAATTTAAATTGCTTTTCAACATTGTTTTATCAAAGCTTTATGGGGTGAATAAATTATTACATCAAACAATATACCGTGTCATTGATCATACAGAAGTCTTGTCCCATAGCCATACATTTTCAAATACTTCCCTGATGCCATACATCATATTGGGTGATTACATTCTGACAGTACTCATTTGTTTGCTGCAATCTCATCCACATATACTGTACCTCTATGCACTTTCAGGGAAACTCTGAGTTAACGCTTTAAGTTACTGAGTTGACCAAGTAGTCAATCACATTGGAAACTTATGTCATGATATTAATCTCTTAAACCCGTTGGCACTTAGTTTCACTTACCTGCCCCAAAGGTTTTTATTGCTAATTAATGACAAATCTTTCCCTCTTAATGTGCTTCCTTACATTTGTGTTTGTGTGTATGACTTTTCTTAGACATGTTGTTTTCACATTTATACTGAATGATATCAACATGTTATTGAAAGTAGAGCAGGGTGTCTGGGTAGTGTAGAGGTAACAGCACTGTCTCACCTACCACCAGAGACCCAGGTTCAATTCCCGGCAGCGGTACTTCCGGTACTTAGGCAGATGTTCCTACAGACACAGTTGGCCGTGTCTGCGGGTGGGAAGCCGATGGGGCATGAGTCCTGATCGTTAAACTAGCGCCCCCTCTGGTCAGTCGGGGTGCCTGTTCATGGGGGAGGGGAACTGGGGGAATAGCGTGCTACGTCCTGCCGGTGAAACTCCTGGCTGTCAGGTGAAAAGAAGCATCTTGTTGGAGGAAACATGCTAGTCCAGGGCTCGCGCGTGGCAGAGGGCGTGAAGTACAATTGGGGGAGAAATGGGGGGGGGGGGGCAGTTCAGTAATATTGAAATTGTTATGGGGCTCAAATTTGATTGGGGCTGCCCATGAGAAAAATGTAAACACTCATAATGTGAGGCACTTTGGGTGGGAAAACATGCACCAACTCATCACATGGCAGAGAACACTGAGTACTGTACAAATATAAAGCCTTTATTCTGGTGTTATGCTGTGTTTTCATAACTGAGGTCAGACACATATAGAGCCCACCCAGTTTGTTGAAAGGCCTTTGTATCTAAAACATCATACACACATCCTGTGGTGCGTTCTCATACCTATTAGGCTACCCCTTTTTTTCTGCTTAATGTTAATGAGACTCATTTTTCAGACATTACAAGCTCAATGATTTGCAGTTAAACCATGCAAACATGAGAAATAGTGGGCAAACTATTGTGACATTCATTGTATATAATGAAATCTTAATATGGTGCATATTTAAGTGAAAGGTTAGCAACATAAAGGGCAAATGGATTGCATGGCAATGAATTTTAAGCAGCTATTGATTTTACACTACCAGCTACCTCTTTCCCTGAATGATAATTTTGAAATGGCACGCTGCTTATCTTAAAGCTGATCTGACACAACAGGAATACACAGAATATTCAGGCAAAGGCAGACTGTGATAAGCAACACACTCTCCTTGATGTGCACTGCACTCATTGAACCTAATGAGAATACATGATAACTGTTGATGAACTGTCCAACATCCAACTAATACAAGTCTATCTCATGACAACAGGCGATAGTGATCAGATCTGTGGAAAACAGTGAAGGGCTCAAGTGTTGTAAGTTACACACGGGTGCAAGACCGTGTCTCAAAAGTGATTTTGGAATATAAGGAAATCAGTGCTAGCGAGCTGCTGTTTGCAGGGGAATTGAAGTTAAAGCCGTTGCAGGTGGTGATATGCTAAAACAGACTTCAAACACCATTGAAGTTCCAACACCAAACAACAAGCTTGTTGCAAACAAAGTTAGACAAGTCATTTTCTTGGACAGATCTTAAGACTACATTCAAATGTGAAGGATTTGTTTAGCGGTCCTCCATGACATTTCCAATTCCTCGTAGTGTATAGCCGTAGATTCCCTGCCTACCAACACAAGGGTTGCAGGTTCGCGCCCCCGTGTTACCTCCGGCTTGGTCCATACACGCACGTTTGGCTCAGTCTGTGGGTGGGAAGACGGATTAGGGGTATGTGTCCTGGTCGCTGCACTAGCACCTCCTCTGGTCGGTCGGGGCGCCTGTTCGGGGCGGAAGGGAACTGGTGGGAATAGCGTGATCCTCCCACGTGCTACGTCCTGCCGGTGAAGCTCCCCGCTCTCAGGTGAAAAGAAGCGGCTGGCAACTGCGCATGTGTCAGAGGAAGCAGGGTGCTAGTCTACGGCTCTCCCCAGATCGGCAGAGGCTGGAGCAGTGACCGGCGCAGCACGGAGAAATTGGCCAACTACAATTGGGGGAGAAAATGAGGGGGGGGGGGGGGAAAGAAGAATACATTTTCTTGCACCAACTAAAATGATTAGGCTAGAAAGCTTCATCAGGTGCCTCAGTGTTTGAGTGGACATGTACTGTATGAGCTGCACTCGCATGTGCTTCAATCCACCTCATATCCACATCATCCAGATAGGGATGAAAGGAGAGAAATGTAACACTGTATGGTGTTACATTTCTCTCTTCCCTATCCATCTTTGCTGCATTAGATCTGAAAGAGCTGTCTGAGACGGGGATAGTTTGTGAGTTCAATTTCCACCTGGGTCGTAGCTTGGCACTCAACATCATAAAATTGTTGGAGGAGTGTATAGCTCTTCAACAGGCTAGTGCACTTTCTGGAGGGTGTGCAGTATATGTACTGTCGCTGAAGTTAACACCATGCAGTTTAAAAAAGTTGTTTGAAAAGGAAACATTTAATCAGGTTTTTATAGTGTTTATTTCATGGCATCTAATTTGGTGTTTTAAACAAGTCCATGTAATTTCAAAATGTTTTAGGCCAACAGTCTAAAATAATGGACATTTCCCCCCACCTTTCTCTCTCAAAGCACTTTTTACAGCCTATACCTGATATGTAAATGTAAGAGTTTTGCCCTGCAGTGTTAGGACACTTCATTGTTTGATATACCTTCACTGATATATTTAATACTTATATTATGAATAATAGTTATCGCAGGAGAGGTGAGCTGGAAATGGCCAAGAGCTGCATATTGCTGACATTATAAAGACAGGATTAGGAAGATTACTGATTGTAGAGTCAAAGTGTAATTACTAGCCTAAATGTCCGCTGAATATAATTACTTTCAGTCACTCCGATTTATTTTATTCCAGTGTCTATAAAACATGAAGTTTATTTGTTGAAAATTTCATTCTTTAATCTGACTAGTGTTTTAATAATCAATAGCTAATTATGATTAGTTATTATTTCAAATTCTGTAAGTTACACCATACAAAAATGACACTAGGCTGTTAAAATGCAGGATAAGTACGGGCGCCCTGCCTCGCCATGGATAGTGAAGTATTCATAGAACCAGCTACCTACCGTATGCAGTTATAACCCTTATGCATTTTATTTGTACCTCTACACGATTTCAGACGGACAAGCCCGTCTTTATTGTCACACGATTACAATCAACACATGCACGGAGGGCCACAACACACACATGCTGACGGTGGCCGGTGAAATTTGTCCTCTGCATTTAACCCATCCTGGCTTTGTCCTTTCCTCCGGGGGGCAGGCCAGGAGCAGTGGTCGCTTTCTCGTACAGCGCCCGGGGACCGACTTCGGATGTTGTCGTCACTGGTCGGATGACGATGACGATCTGATCTTCTGCATGTTTTTTTTTAATGGGGGGGGGGTTATATACGGAGGAACCCCCCTGGGGGAGCACGGGGAGAACATGCAAACTCCACACAGACAGAAAGGCCCTTACGACGAGATACCCCACCTGGGCAGTAGGCACTGAAGATATGGGGGGGAACACAACCACAGCGCCCACAGTGTCCCAGGCGAGAATCGAACTCAGGACCTTCTGATTGCGAGGCGACAGCTCTACCACTGAGCCACCGTGCCCCCTCTATCAACATGATGGACCCCATCTTTCACTGCTGATTAAATACACTGATGGAAACACTCAAAGTAAAGCTGACTGCACGTCATTTTTACTTTACTTTGTTTTTGTCAGTTAGCTCCTCCTGAGAAAGTGATTTTTTTTACATTTGCCTATTTTAAGCAGAAAATAATGCTAAGAGTAAATTGATGTAATTTTCTACACCACAGTGTGCAGAAATAGGGAAAGGAAAAAAGGCTAGAATAACATATTTTCACTGCATGCAGAACACTAACCCTGGAGCTCTTAGTTGACATTATCGGTATAAATGGCTGGAAAGCTATAGACTCCTGTGGTTTTGAGTCCAATTTCATCGTTTATGATTTTATATTGCTTGTCTTTTGCACTTTTTAATTGCAAATCCTGTACTTTTACTCTGTAAGGTACTTTGATTGGCCAAGTAAGTGCATGACTGTTGTGACTAGAAATCTGTCAGACAATGCTAAACTGATGGAGGTCATGTTTGAGCATTCATACGAAGGTCAAGCCATGTGGAGCACTGCAGCACTTGGGGTTACAGCCATTATATTGGATTACATCCGGACCAGCCTCCATTTCTCTTTTTGTAAGGTAGCCTACATGGGGGCAACAGGAATACATTGATAATGATGACTGCATTTATGATGAGGGTTTAAAAAAGATGTGTGTGTGTGTGTGTGTGTGTGTGTGTGTGTGTGTGTGTGTGTGTGTGTGTGTGTGTGTGTGTGTGTGTGTGTGTGTGTGTGTGTGTGTGTGTGTTCCTGCTGCATCCATTAGAACTGATGGTGGTGTTTGGGTGAACACCGAAACGTCTTGTTTTCTACCTTTTTTTAGTCCAGTCAAAGTTTTTTTTTTTTTTTTTTTTACTTTCTATCACTGGATGTTTGAAAATGAACATACACAGATAAGAGGGAAATTATTAATCTGTAAGGAATGGTTGTTATTTAAGTTTCAGCTTGATATCTTGATGCGAGAGGTCAAGGGACCCGTTTGAAAATAGTCATGCATGCCCATACCGTTGTAAAAAAAAATGCCGAATTTGGAGCAATTTTATGCCCGCTTCCCAGTGAGCTAGCATAACACGGTTGGTACCGACTTATTTGTCTGGATGTCTAGTTTCCGGTAATACCAGAAGCTCTGCTCTAGCTCAAAAATTGAGCATGCAAGAGCTCGTCAAACATGCTATCTTCTTCCCACGAGGGCCCCCTACTGGCTGCTGGCAAACTAGCTGCTTAGTTTGCTTATGGGCTGGCAAGAACAATTATATGAGACCTGTTCCTTTCTCACAAATTGGGTATTCCAGGAGCAGTGACTCATGCAGGCATGCCCAGTCAGAAATGATGTCTTTATACACCCCCCCCCCCCCCCCCCCCCCCACACACACACACAGAAAACAACAACAACAAAACAAACAAACGGCAACAACAACAACAACCACAACAACACACTTGTAGGATTGATGTTTGACACTGCAGTGTAAAAAAAAAGTTTATCCAAACATTTTGATGTTTTGTCTGATAAACTTTCAACTTATGATCCAAGGCAGCTATGCACTTGCTGTAGTCTACTTGCATGCAGTCGGATAGCAGGTGCAGGCTACAACTTACTAGTCCTGTGGTTAGTAGCTTACTGTAAATTATAATAGGGCATCACATCAATAACTTAAATTTTAGATCACTCCCACCAAAGGATAGCATATACTTTTACTCATGATCATTTCTATATGGAACAACAACATTGTAAGAGACCTGTAACATTTCAGTAGTAGCCTAGTTATCTGTTCTTCACAGGCTCCCACTGTCCCCTAGCTCCTCCCTCTCTGTACCGTGTGACAACAACAACTCATCCACAGAGCGGAGCTGCACTTTTCAGCTCATTTTCCTCCTGTCATTCCTCCTCCTATCTTTGATCATTGTCCCGCGGCCGTTCACAGCCCCCCCAAACCCCTCACTCAACACGCCTTTTTCCACCATCTCTTTTGACTTCCCCAACTTATCCGAGGAGCCAAACTCCCGTGGATTCTTTCATTTAGGGGTTTCTCGGCAGGCTGGCTTTTATACTTTGAACTTCGGCTACTCTCTTCCCCCTCCTGTAGGTGACCATGGCCGTACCGGCTGCTCTGATACCACCAACTCCTCTGGTCCCTCTGCCTCTGATCTCCTCGACTCCCTCCGCGACCACGTCCCCGCCGTCGGCCACTTCATCTCCCTCTCCATCCCTGGCCCCCCTGCCCGGAGCCGGACAGAACCTGTTCCGATCGGAGCTCCTCGGCACCAGCAGCCCGGGTATCCCGACCCCGACCGGCGCTCTACCCCCCAGCAAACCCGTGTATTCGACCCCGTCGCCCGTTGAGAACACGCCGCAGAACAACGAGTGCAAGATGGTCGAGTTGCGCGGTGCCAAAGTGGCGTCTTTCACCGTGGACGGCAGCGAGCTCATCTGCCTCCCTCAGGCGTTCGACCTGTTCCTGAAGCACCTGGTCGGCGGACTGCACACGGTCTACACCAAGCTGAAGCGGCTGGAGATCACGCCGGTGGTGTGCAATGTGGAGCAGGTCCGCATCCTCAGAGGGCTCGGCGCCATCCAGCCCGGGGTGAACCGCTGTAAACTCATCTCCAGAAAAGACTTCGAGACGCTCTACAACGACTGCACCAATGCGAGGTTAGTGGAGATTACCCCACTCTATCTCTTTTGGTTTAAATGTCTTTACGCCTGGCCGTGCGTAAAGGCGCAGGAGCAAGAAAGGGGGAGACATTTTTCCTGTTTCATATAAGTGGTTCAAGTAATATGATTACACTATAGAAGCACAAGTTCAGAATTTGTCGTTATAGAGTGCGTGTGTGTGTGTGTGTGTGTGTGTGTGTGTGTGTGTGTGTGTGTGTGCGCGTGTGCGCGCGTGCGTCTGTCAAGTGCAGCCAAACATCCAAGCATGTGCTCGTGGTTGCCTGTTGGATGGGACGAGGCCAGCGCCTCAGAGGAAAAGTTTGGAGAAAGTTTTTAACACGTGTAGTGCAAAGCTGTGCCATGATGGATAGCCTGCCTGCCCAGAACAAATGAATCAATACCTAGGCTGCACCTCCACTGAGCTTCACAGTGTTGTTGAATACACTTCAGGTGGACCTGCCATTACAAAGACAATTTCAGAAACAAGAGCCCCAGAGCCAAAACTGTCATCCTCTCCGTGAACCATGCTTTCGATAATTCCACTCTAATTTAAGGCAACTATTAGCTCTACTTTATTTTTAACCGACTTTGAAATAAAACTAGGTTATGCCTTGTTATATGCCCTTGCCACAGGGCAACATCATTTCAATTATGATAACTTTGCTTTTCAAAAAGTAAACAAGAAAATATCAGAATTAGCACATTTATCACATACTGCTTTTTGTGTAGTAATTGTTTCCTTGATACTGATAGCCAGGACATTTTATTTTAGGTTATTTTAGGATATTCTACAAGCTGATGCTACACACTAGTAGCTGTTAGTAGACAATTTGACATAATAGAGAAATAATGATCAGACATAGGATATGGTGCTATACTGAACCTAATGTAGCGCATGTAAACTTTATTTCAATTCAATAATATAATCACATTATTATACAGTTAAGGGTGAGTGAAAATTAATGCATTGCCTTAGATTATTGAACTGATTTTTTTAAAGCTGTATATGGGTTTATATGGAATGATTTAAGTGGAGATCAATATTTGATTAAAAGCCATTTTTAGTGTCCTGTTGCTCATATGATGTATTGCTCAGCCTCACAGGATGGTTCAGCCTGGTCAAATTTGCCATCTTACCTGTCACTATGATTGATTCCTTATTGATCCCCTACCCAGAAATGAGCTGGAAATGCAAATATGATGGAAAGGCTCACATCAGTGGAGAATAGCGATAACCATTTTAATAGTCGCATCGTAGTCTCAGGTAAAAACATGCAGCTTTCGGCTAAATTGTACTGTGTAATTAAACTTAGTTCCATATTTCATGCACGTGCGTGCGCACATGTGCTCAAGTACACATACTGTATATACAACACGCATGCATTCCACTAGCACGCACACACACACACACACACACACACACACACACACACACACATAGAGCAAATTACAAACAGGGTGTTGTTTGTCTCTATTACATAGATACATTATACTTAATACATATGATTAAGTTAACTTGATAGATTTTTTTTATTAAAAGTAATTGTCTTATCTGCAAAGTCCAAATCAAATATCTCCTAAAACATTTTGAGGAAGACCGCAACAAACCATGAAACTATTCCAAATGTGGCGATTAAAAGTGATTAAAGTAATGATGTAGGAATCATTCAAATGAAACAATTGAAACAGCAATAGAAACAACATTTGCAATGCTTCTCTGCTCTAGTTCATTTAAATCTCCTACTGGTACAGTACTAGCCTATTTGCTGTCAATAAGCACATCCCTTTTTCTTTATGCTTGCACACATGCACATGCACACACACACATGCACACGCACACACGCACACACACACACACACACACACACACACACACACACACACACACACACACACACATCATCATCATCATAACTATCATAATGCTGCAGCTTCATATTTCCATTCCGATAGCAGTGCTCTCGACAGCTCACCTGTGCACTTTAGTGCTTAAGCATCATTTACATTGAGCATGGCGGGAGTAGAGTGCCCCCGTGCTTTCTCATAATAGAGAGCGGCGATCTGACTGTACTGTCTGTGGAGCGTCCCTGCTCTGCAGCCTGGCTGTACTGTGGAGCATAATTGAAAAACACAGGTTGCGAGCACACTCAAAATTGATTCAAAACTCACTGGGTGCAGGGCAACAAATAGTTCAGAGAAGGGAGAAGCCAGCACTCCAAATGTCTTTTCGTATGATTTAATATCCTCAAACCTGGGAAGCAGACAACGGACGTTTCAGTCAAAGACCTTCCTCAGCGTACTGACTTCCTGGCTGTACTGTGGAGTGTCCCTGCTCTGCAGCCTGGCTGTACTGTGGAGTGTCCCTGCTCTGCAGCCTGGCTGTACTGTGGAGTGTCCCTGCTCTGCAGCCTGGCTGTACTGTGGAGGGTCCCTGCTCTGCAGCCTGGCTGTACTGTGGAGCGTCCCTGCTCTGCAGCCTGGCTGTACTGTGGAGTGTCCCTGCTCGTGGGGCGGCAGGTGACAGAGTGTGTGGTTGAACTCCCCGGGTTGTCAATGGGGGGATGGCCAGCGATGAGGTTAAAGGATAATGCAGTGCCTCGCGTCGCTTTAATGACGCTAAAGTGCTGGGCTATTACGGCCACATGGACAGGACTGTAATTGTCTGTGAAAGGAGCCAGGTTCTCCCGGTGTTGGGCTGAAATCAATCACTCAGACCCGGCCTGCCCGGCCGCCCGCCTGCCCCATTTGGAGAATTACATCATGTGAGCAGCGAGCCATCCGCTGGATAAGAGGCTTCTGTTACCTGGGAAGAGTTGATTTTATTTGCGGGGATGTGATGTGTGCGTTACGCTGTCTGCCATTGAGTTGCTGTTGACAAAATGATCAGTCTCAGTAAACAGGACACAGGTTGCCCTGTAGGCTAAAGGGAGTTCCCTTCTCCTAAGTCGCTGTTCCGTTTTGCAGAGACTTATTGTGGGATAAAAAGTGTCTGTGAGTGCAGCAGTTAACCCGCTCAGGTTACACAACAGCAGTCTGCTGCCCCCGAGACAGTTCAGTGTTTCATCTTGCCCTCATAACCGCAATGTCGCTTTGCTCCTTTTCGACGGTGGTGCAGCGATATAACAATGAGGTGAATAATACTCCTGTACAATATGGCTGTGACTATTTCACATGCCGTTTCCCCCTCTCCCCCTCTATTGTGCTAAAACAACAGCGCTCTCATTTTACACACAGTGTGAATGTGAATAGCATCACAGAGCGCCGCCGCATCCCGCTGCTTTAGTTCTGATGCGGACAACAACAGGCGCGATAGCCAAATTGTTCCCCACTATGCTTCCTTCAGGGTCACACCTTTTGAAGACATCAAATGGATAATAGTGCCTTTTCAGGATTTGTTTTTGAGGTGCGTGTAGAAATGAGAATTCCCTTTGCAGCCTTCCTTTGACATGGTTTCACAGTGAAGCATGTTGAAGGTGTGAGCCCTCTGCCTTATATGGGACACGGTAATGACCGTAATTATTGTTCATCTTCATAGATACTGGGGATATAGACATTCATCGGCCCCTTCATTTTCTTAAGGACTCTCAGGCCAGATTAGCTGTTTCCCCTCGCTCCCAGACCGATCCAGGTTCAGTCATCTCCGCTACATGATGACTGTGGCCCCCCAGGAGCCCTCCAGGTCCAGGAGCCGTCTGTTCCAGCTCCTTGTTTTGCTTTTCATTTTCCCTGCGGTGGGATGGAGAAGGTTCTTATTGCCGTGTGACACTTGAACTCTGTGAAAGGTTATTATAACACGGGGGGGGCGGTGCGGAGATATCGCATATCTCTCTCATTGGTGCGCTTTGTGGAGGCAGGCTATCCAGTGCTGGGGCGCAGAAATGCAGCAGTTAATTGACAATCATTGTCTCCCCCTGAAGGTTAACCGCACGCCCCAGACAATGTCCCACCACTGGGAACGGGACGGCTTTTCACTTACATGCCCTTCTTAAATAGATTTCCCCCCTCGTTTCAGTCAGACACAACTTACTGTGAAATGTTAGGAGTGACAGGTCACAGGCAAACGGCTTTCGCTTCAACAAATATGTCTAATTGATAGTGATGTGAGAGCCCTCACCTCTCTCCTGCTTATTTCGAGGGTGTTTATGCCTAAACAAACATATTTGCGAATGACGGTAATTGTTTTTGTTTAGCGCACAGTGTGAGCTGCCACTGAGGGTGCCAGCTTGTCTCTCTCCCTCCTCTCCACTGCTCAGCTCTCTTAGAATATATTTGTTTTCTACCAGGCACGATGTGTTTACAGGTACTCAGGGGAGATTTCTGGATTCCATTCAAATCATTCCCAGGCAGAGTGGGTGCTAAGATACCCGTCACCCAGCAACCACATCCAAGAGGGAGCTTGGGCGATAATAACTTCAAAAACAGAATGACAGATGCCTGATTAGAGAGAGGGAGAGAGAGAGAGACAGACAGAGAGAGAGAGAGAGAGAGAGAGACACAGAGAGATGATGGTGTACAAAGCTGTTTAAAAACCCAAATTTATTCAAGCACTTTCGTGAAAGTCAAATTGGCACTTGTATTGTGTGTTGTGTCTGTATTAAAGGGGAGAAAAAGCATTTTGAAGTTCTCTCTTTACATTTTCAGTGCGTTCGAGGGGCTCTGTTCAATTTGATTAGCTACAGTACATGTGCTCAAATCAACTGTGCAGTTGGCAGATGCCGGCAAGGTGTTTTTTTTTTGGCAAACAAATAGAGTCTCCTTGAAATCACAATCGCTTTATTGACGTGACATTCATTCAGTTGGAACAAGTGCAAATTAAAACTTTTTTTAAAAATAGAATAATCCTGAAACCAACCCCCTGCACACAAGGAAGTAACATTCATTTTCTTTAAAAAAAAATTAAGATCATATGCAGTATTTTTTCCCCATAGCTTACATTAAAGTTGAAACCTGGCTGTTGAAACTACACATTTCACTTGTTAAAGAGGCTTTGGTTAACATTGTCTAATATCATTTGTGGACTTATAGCCTATTTGCATGGCAAAGAGGCCTGTATTGTTCATTTGCCTGTTGAATGCATTAGTTGTATACCGTATCTTATTTGCATGCCTTTAGTGGATGGCCATCAGCGATAGAATTAACCATGAATTTTGCGATACTACTTTCCACTCATCAATACATTCAAATGACCTATTTTCACTATCTTAACCAACCATAAAATATATATTGCGCTGATTTGTATAGACAAGAGTCTTAAGCAGTTTAAAATCCATCTGTCAATATGAATTATCGAGCATATTAAACCTGATTTGTTACCAGTGATTTTGCCTGATGATTTTGCACCTGAGAGTGATTGCCTGACAGGACAGCGATGGATTTTGGGTCATTCCGGCGTCGCTGCTCTTCCTTCCCCGGTCGCTTCTCTGCAGCTTGTCTTCACTCACGGCCTCCTTCACATTACAGCACATTTAGGGAGCATGGCGGAAGTCACTGCTGCTCGTACCAGGATGTTAAACGCTCCTGACACAAGTTAGAGGGAGCAGATGAGATTTCCTGATTGGGGAAGGAATGCGGGCCCTTGCCTGGCTCTGTCTAATATGGTCACATAGAGAAATTGATTTTCCTCAGAAATTAATTAATTTTTCATATAGCCCAAAGCTGGAGTTTAAAAAGAGTGCACACTTGCTGGTTTCCTATTCCCCCCCCCCCCCCCCCCTTTTTTTTTTAAAGAATTATTGCCTAATCATATTAATACTTTTGCCCCAAGGATGAAAAGATAATTGTACAAATGCATTTGGAAATATGTATCTCTGAGTATTTATGATTAAATTATGCAAATAACTCTGCTCCCATCCTTCGTGGACCCAGATTGTCTAATTAGGATTGATATGGCGAATAGATGTTGGGGAATCTGAATACAAGCATGTCCAAAGAGCAGAAAATTGAAAATGACAAGGATGGAATCCTTAAAAAGTGTGTCGTTTTTTCCCCCTCTCCTCTGTCTAATTCGGCGTAGCTGTATCAGGAGTTAATTTTCCCCGGCTTCATTTCTCGTCTGAGCTGACAGGAAAAGGAATTCATCAGGGAAGCAATCTCAGATGGGATTCCACAAATTTCCTCCACTTGTTTTTCCTCCCCCCGCTTCATTTTGGTGGAGGCTATCAGGGATGAATCTTCTCCTGAGTAAACACACAGATGTTATTCCTCCAGTATCAATGTTTTTGGAGCTCTCTACCCAAGACAAGGGACTCCTCCTCAATAATTGGAGTATAATAAGAAAGGAATGTCATCCAACAAAAAGCCCCTTGTACTTTTGGAATTTCAAATGAAGTAGCCTAATGCGCTTCACGTTATTCCAACATTTTCTTTGTTTTAGTAAAAAACTAAGAAAACACATTGCATCTCTTTGCTGCTATTTCTTTCTATGGCATGCGTTTCAAAGACATATTAGATAAAAAGTTTGCGATGCCATCTCTTTTATGACAGATGGCTGCTGGAAAAACAGACGCATTGAAAGGCTGTTGTCAGTTATGTTATTGTTGAACACTTTTATTAACAAAATAATCACATTTGTATCTGATAGACTCAAATGTCATCCAGTGTATTTATAGCTATCAAAATCCATACTTCAAGTTGGACTTTTGGAATTGGAATTGGAATCGCTCACACACACGTGCACGCACGCACGTGCACGCACGCACGCACACACGCACGCGCACACACACACACACACACACACACACACACACACACGCAAGGAAAAAAAATACACATTACACATTATTTACTGACACTAGTTAATAAAGCCAATAGTTACATGTAATTTAACAACTAGCCTTGCTGCTCTCAGTGGTACTTCACAGATGACAAACCGGGGAGGAAGTGACATCGGTTTCCCCTCTCTCTTCTTCTGTTGTTAGCTTCAGAGGAACGGCGCAGCACAGGAGTGGCTCCAGTGCCTCCAACAGTATCTATTAAAGGGCTGATTGTTATCTAATCTTTACCTGGCGCTAGCTGGAAAAGCCCTGAAGCTAATGACACTTGAGACTAGCAGCACATTCTATGGCTGTTCAAAGCATCTGCTCAGTCAATACCTTCTGAGCAAAAAGCAAGAAAAGGCCCCCAAAGCTATTTATGTCAAGACGGAATTCACCCAGACACCAGAAACACTTTATTCAGTCCATTTGTTGCATTGCGTCATAGCTAACAATATGCCTAAATGTCATAATCCTGTTGAGGCAGCAGCATGCTAACTGCTCTGCTCTGCTCTGTTTAATTTGGGAGTTTCAGAGACTGTCATGTTTGATCCAGATAGGCATCAATAAGACTGTAAAGAGAAACGATCAATTAAATAATTGGCTTGAATTCAATGCTGTTGGGTAAACCGATATTGTTGTATTTGCTGTCAAAGTTACAGTCAAAGTCAGTTTTTATTCATATTTTTCTCGGACACATCTCAGTTCCACTCAATCTTGGAAGATTAATGTACACAGCAACAATGTGCTCCATTTTCTTTCATTGGTAAATTACTGAGTTATATCCAATTAGAGATCATATCGCAACAGTGTTGGATACAGATTGGTAGATTGTATCTGCTCTATCTTTAAAATTGTGGAAAAAAATACTGTAGGCCATTTATACTTGGACATTTCTCAAATTAGAACAGCAAGAAAAATGTACTATATAGTTATAATATAATATAATATAATATAATATAATATGTGTCCAGCATCAAATAAAAGCGATGTATTTTTTTACGACAGTGGAAGTGGTTTGTAGTGGCTTCAGCTACCTGATGACGCCATACTTGTTGTTCATGAAGGTTACTGTTCAAAGTAAACAAACAGGGGATCACAGTATTAAATGTATTACGTTGGGAGTAGCGGCGATTTTTCAATAGCAAATCATTTCAGCTGTCAGCGTTTCAAAGTAAACAAGGCAGCCTGCGCGCTATACTGTAAAATGATAAGGTCTGCAATTCTGGCTGTTTTCCATAGAGATAGCCACACCCAGAGCCTGCTTCCTGACGGCGTGGCACACCTGTAGAGGTTATGAGCAGGGTATCAATATCACCAGGTCAACACATTTTCATCTAACACTGACATCTCTCTCTCTCTCTCTCTCTCTCTCTCTCTCTCTCTCTCTCTCTCTCTAAGCCGAGTGAGAATATCGGTGGTGGGAGTCTTTATTGGTTGCAGCGCTTGGGTTTCTCTCCTCGCAGACTCAAATGTCACTGTCTGCCTGATGTTTCTTTAAAATCGCCTGTGCCACCACTTGCTGTGGCGCCCGGCTATTATTACCCCCCTCTTGAAGAGTGACAGTGGGGTCCTCAGAGACGTGACACAAACCTCTGTGGAGGGAGCTGTAGTGCTGTGTCAAGCCAACGCTCCTGGCCAATCAGATAGCAGGAAACGGGCCACTGTGTAGCGTGCACCTGCTATGCTATGAGGTTAGCAGAAAAGCCAGGGGACGAGATGGTGGAATTAGAATGTTGTGTTAAAGACATGGGTGCCGATGCCTTCTGCTTTATGGGGGAAAAAATAAACTGTCTCTGTAACCGAATGTTGTAAAGAAAGAAATGGTCGAGCAGAAATGAAGTTGATGTGTGATAGGATAGGAATGAGTTTAATCGTGATCTAAGGCTGTCAAGCTCCGGCCGTGCATGTGCTAACGCCTTGAAAGCAATGTGTTGTAACAGTTAGTAGATGTTTGCCTAGCAATTCCACAGTCGTGCAGAAAATACAGTGAGACATGTTCTTTATGGAAATAAACATGGTTATGATAATAAAGCGCCCCTTGGCTGAAATGGTCTGTCCACATGCATTAACCCTGTGTGACTTTCACGTTATGAGCGTGATGAGTGTGTGTGTGTGTGTGTGTGTGTGTGTGTGTGTGTGTGTGTGTGTGTGTGTGTTCAAGTGTGTGTGTGAGAGACAGAGAGAGGGAGAGAGAGAGAGGGAGGAAGAGGGAGAGTGTGAAAGAGAGAGAGAGACTTCACATATGAATGGTTCTTGTGTGAAAAGGAGGATGAATTGAGTCAAGCTGACATAGCATGCCAATAAGCATTGTCTCATTTCCAATGCACTATTCATTTGTGCCACACACAGATTTATTGCATGATTGACAATTATGAGAGGGTGACCTAGTTCTTTGTGATGGAACAAAAATGGTTTTCATCGGTTGCCATTGCTGTCTTTTGCATTGTGTGTGTGTGCGTGTGTGTGTGGTTGCCATTGCTGTCTTTTGCAGTGTGTGTGTGTGTGTGTGAAGCTCCCTGGTAAAGAATAGGGATAGCCTCCATGCTATGAGATACTCCACCCCCCCAACCCCCCCTTCAAACTATTGAAACTCATGCATTTTTCTGGTAATGGCTTCATATATTTTGCATAGAATCACATCATCCACTATGTCTGTTCCACCGCAGGAAAAAAAATGAATTTCCTACCCCATTAAGCAATGTGAGCTGTCCAAATGGATCACGTTGAAGTGACATTTTTACGAATGCTCTTCAATCTCTAACTTTGGTGTCGGAATATAGAGGAAAAGGGAGTCATTTTTCTGTCTGTAAGTATATATATATATATACAGCCCCCACAAAGCCATTTCCTCACATTCATTATTTTACTGCATTATTGCCTGTATAATTGCTGTTATGTTACTTGATCACCCAAAGCACAAATACACTCATCCCTTTACTAGTGCGATTGTCAGAAAGGGTTCAATATCTCTTGAATACTTTATTATTTTATGGTTCATTCTACCTGTCTATTATCTGTGTGTTTGTCCGTGTGTGTGTGTCTCCACATGTACGTGTGTGTGTGTGTGTGTGTGTGTGTGTGTGTGTGTGTGTGTGTCTGTCTCCACATGTGCGTGTGTGTGTGTGCACATGTGCGCCGTGTGTGTGTGTGTGTCAGTGTGCGTGTGTGTGTCTGCACATGTGCGTGTGTGTGTGCGTGTGTGTGCCCAGTGAAGCCTAGATTACTACGACTGTGAGGAGGAAGTCTCTCCTCCTCCTGGGACTCCTGCTTGACTGGCCCCACAAATGATACAAGCCAGGGTTTAGTTGGGAGTTAATATCCTGCAAAATGCTCCTGCACAGCCTGGGCAGAACGTGGATGATTAAATGACACGAGCATATCAAAAACATTTTTCTCAGACTAGTGGCTGTTAAGTGTCGCGCCGGTGCAGTCCGTCTCCCAAGGTTACCATTAAAAAGAAACGAATATTCAGGGAGAAGTGGGTGTCATTGAGCTGCCGATCATGTGCGCGAGTGTGTGTGTGTGTGTGCGTGCGGGTGTGCGTTCCTGCCTGTGTGTACGACGTGCATGCCTAGGATGTTTCGTGTAATGCCCTGTTTGAGTGATACAGTAATAATAATATCTCAATAGGATTTCAGGGTCTCATGGAGAGGTTTGGTAGAAGGTTGAGAGGACATAATATGCTAATTATGCCCGAGAAGACTCTTCTTTCTGCGAAAACATATCCCACTAGATTGTTCCTTGTACGTTGGATGCCAGACTTCCCTCAGTGACATAAAAAAGGCTCGAGGCACCAAAGCGATCCGTTTTATCCTCTCCTTTTCAAAGGATGCAGTGCTTTGTTTTGACCCGGGCAGGAAAGGAGATGAAAGGTGGTGTAATAAAAGCCAAAAGGTCTTTCTGTACTTATCAAATGCCCTTTCACTCTTGACCTTTTAAGATGCCACAGTAGGAACGGGAGACAATGCTAGAAATACAGTTTGGATTTCAGACATCAAACATGTCTTTGTAGAGTCGACTCCCTCGCACGCACAAACGCACAAGAAAGAACCACCTTTCACAGCCCATCATTTCAACAGAGGGAAAAACAGGACAAAGCAAAACATTTGGAAAAAGAATGAAGTGTTCTTCTCACTGCCGCCACAGATCAAACTGCTGGGAAGTGACTCATGTGACAATGGATACGTTTAGCTTCTGACGCATTTCTTTATTTCTTCCCCTCTCTGTCTAATATCCTCTTGCCACAGCAATGGGCTTTGTATAAATTCATAGTCATCTGTAACCAGGCCCTTGACTGTGTGTGTGTGTGTGTGTGTGTGTGTGTGCGTGTGTGCGTGCGTGCGTGCGTGTCTGTGTGTCTGTGTGTGAGAGTGTGTGTGTGTGAGTGTGTGTGTGTGTGTGTGTGCGTGTGCATGTGCGAGTGTGTGTGTGTGTGTGTGTGTGTGTGTGTGTGTGTGTACGCATGCATGCATGCATTGACTGTACGTGTGTTGCTCATTCATTACATTATATAAGTCGTTGACAAAGAAACCTTTTACGCAGCTGTGCCACTTGCTATTCTTGTTGTCGCATGTTGCCAGATAGGCTAATATTATTATTTCACTTGATGCTGTCCCCTTTTCAAACGCATCATTAGACGGTCCAAACAGACAATGCCTGTGTGTCTGTAAGATCTCCACTCCACATTACACCTCTATTAATAGCACTTGGTTAATCTTGAGTCCTTTCGGCCTTTAGGAAACAGTCCTCCTGACGCTTCAAATTGCTCAGCTGCTCGATGCACGGCAGATAATATTCTCCTACCAACGTTCCGCAACAATACGGGCTCTGTGACACGATTTGTAGCTGTAGATTATCTGTGTGTGGAGGTTCAGCATCAGGTTGTTTGAAATGACAAGGTGTCACATAATTGTAATGACAGGACTACAATACCCAGCAGCCCCTCCCCCCCCCCCAGTCACATCCATATATAGGCTGGATAGGCAGACTGCTAATCAGGCTCTTAGATGCAGAATGTTATCAGGATGCACGATGGCACCCAGCGTTCCTATCATTCTCCGCATTCTCAGGAGCAACACTGGTAGCGTGAGCGCGGAGTGTCGGTGCCTGAGTGTCGGTGCCCGAATGTCGGTGCCTGAGGGGCCCGGCGGGGGCCGTGCCGTGCCTGTTGACAGCTCCTTGGCACTGTTGTCTCAGCAGGAAGACATGAGATGGAGCAGCAGAGAGGCTGTGGATGGAGGCCGTCTGGTCAGCACAGAGAATGGAGGTGGAGAAGATTAGGACTCACCCGCGGGTCATTGCGTTCCCAGAGCAGGCCCGGGCCCGTCGGCCTCGGTATTGTTAGAGGCAAAAGGTCAGGTCCAAAGACCAGGCGAAGCCTATTAAACACCCCGCAACGCTTCTTCCTGGAAACATGACTGCACTTTCTCTTAACTACCGAGGAGGTGTGTGTGTGTGTGTGTGGGGGGGCTGATCAGCATTGAACAGCTGAGGTCAGCTTGACATCACAGCTAACAGACCATACATAAATGACCATACAATCATATCTAAACATTATAATCACACCACTATGTCATGCCAGGCACAGGTTTCAATACCATAAAAAAGAAAATCCTGGCTAATTGTTTTAGAGAGCCCTCCAGTCGGCGTCGCGTCAGGCCGCTTGCTGGAGGTCGGCTCCGACAGATCCCGCCAGTGTCAAACAAATCCTCACATTTATATCCTCTGAGTGCTAAACGCTTATGTACTGCATTCATAAGGTCGTCTGAGCCCCAACACACTCCCATAAGTCTCCTTTAGCCGTGGTGATGGCTGGTGTCAGGCATGTCTGCTGAGTGAAAGGAGGAACAGGCCCGATAGCGTTTGATCGGTGATGGAGATGAGTCCACATCGGAGTGGAGCCAGTGATTAATAAGGGAGTCGTCCCCCTGGCCGCCTAATGAAAGCTGCTGAACATATCTGGGAGAGGAGATATGTTGACAGTGGATGATGCAAATGAGGCTAAATGTGAGCGGAAACCTGAAATGAATCACCCCCGCTTGTCTCCGTGGCATGTGTGTGTGTGTGTGTGTGTGTGTGTGTGTGTGTGTGTGTGTGTGTGTGTGTGTGTGTGTGTGTGTGTGTGTGTGTGTGTGTGTGTGTGTGTGTGTGTGTGTGTGTGTGTGTGTGTGTGTGTGTGTGTGTGTGTGTGTGTGTGTGTGTGCGTGTGTGTGTGTGTATGTGCCCGCGTCTGTACTGTATGTGCCCCGGCTAGCAGCCAGCCGTTTACGGTGTACAGAGCTCGGTGTGACACTCTCCCTCCTTTGTCTCAAACTGCTAACTGTATTTAATTTCACATCTTATCGGGCCGGGCTTTGTCTGTCGGTGAGTCTCGGCACAGTGGAGGCGACCCCCGGAGATAAACTCTGTCAGGCTCTGGGGTGATTTATTAAATTCTGATTTCTGTGAAGGACTTTAATGTCGAGGAGGGGGGTGGGGAGAGCGGGGGCTGCGGGGGCGGGGGGGGGCGGGGGGGGGCGGGGGGGGAGAAAATATGTCGCAGGTGTCTCTGCCAGCTCCGGGCACTGTTCTCTCTCCATTACCAGCATTGTTAGGTATAGAGAAAAGAGAGAAGTAGGAATCTATGCTGGATTTCCTGTCTTTGTTGTAGGCAGCGGGCTTGTTCACCCCCCCCCCCGCCTTCCCCCCCACCGTTTGAGAGCAGAACAGCGGTATCAAATCTCACATGTTTAGACTGGAGATAGCGAAGGAGCGTGGAGCGTGGGCCGGTTTCAACGAAGGCCCGACCCGGCCTGACCCAGGTTAGCGGTGATGTTTCCATGCAAATGTTCCTCAGGACACACGAATGTGGCTCTCGTCCTCTATCCAAATCTATTAGGGAAATCATTTCAACCTTATCGCCCTGCTTATCCCCCCTGATGTTTGAATAAACCCTCATGTCAAGGCCTGTCTCGCATTTTCAACACATTTTGTGGGCCGCTATTATCAGGACATAGTGGCTCGATTGAATATATTTTCTTTTTTAGTACACTGCACAGGTCAACTGTTACTGTTACAACATGTTAATTTTAATATCATTTCATTCATCTCAAATGCACCCCACCCCCGAAACCTATTTTACACTTCTCTTTCATATCACCTTAATCTAAATTGATGCATTATCAGACATGGATCTCGGGGGAGAGGATCAAATAATGTGTTTTTGAACATAATTCGGCACTCAACATTATAAAATATGGTGCTTTTCATATAACCCTTTCCTTTGTGACAATTGCTTTCTAAACGGAGGACAGAGCAGTAAACGTGATGTGTTGTTATCTGCGAGGCCGTTTGATCAAAAGGTAATATTGGTAAGGGGGGCACGCTACCTCCCAACGGGCCCTTTTCTCCGCGGCGCCTCGATCCCCTAAAGTCATGAGTGGAGGATAAAGAGTTGTGGATTCCATATATTTATTTATTGCTCGTATTGAAGAAGTTAATAGAAGAGCGCGCGCCGTGATGCGTGAAGGGCTGCATGGGACAGGACTTCTCGTCTTAGATGCGGGACTAGAGAGAGGCTGGGTGAACACATACATCAAAACACCTTGACACACACACACACACACACACACACACACACACACACACACACACACACACACACACAGTCACATAGTATCACACACACACACACACACACACACACACACACACACCACCCTGCTCTCCCACTGCTCTATATCAAATAGTTTTCTTTCCCTCCCATTTTTCTTTCAAAAGCAGGGCATCTCCCACTCTCAGGTTAGCTATTAAATCAAACCTGAGATGAGTTTCCGATGCCAGGAACCCAATCTCACAGAACCAGAACTGAACACGAACTAAAAAAAAAAAAGGAAAGACCCCAAACAAGCTCAACATATCAGTTGAAAGCTGCTCTCTGCGTGCAGGAGGAGCGGAGTTTGTTTGACCTAGTCTGGTTAGCAGGTTTGATTGAGCGGGGCTGGCTCCTCTGATACCCACGTCTCCCTGTCTCCATTGTTCTCTGCAAGTCAGCATCTTTTGTCTTTGCCACTGATTTGTCTTTTGATCTCTGCGAGTGATTTATCTGCATGAATCGTTTTTCTCTCTCTTCCCCCTCAGGACATTTGGAATGAGGCTGGCCTAACCTTGCCAGGACCAAACAAAGCCCGCCAGCTGATCTCATGTATTTTGATGCTGTTTGTGAAAACGACACACACACAGCTCACACCGTGAGATGGGGAGCGGAAAAAAAACTCATCATAAAAACCACCCTCGTTTTTTGTTTTGCCCCCCCCCCCCCCCCCCTCCGTCAGATGTAAGTACCTCTAGCGCAATTTCCATTAGAAAGTGACATGTTTTCCAAAGTCACAATTATTAAATGCTAGTAAGTGGATTTAAGTGGATACTTCCCGCGCAGCTCGACTCACACGGAGACCCTCCGGGAACGTCGACTCACCGCTCGCCGTGGCTGAGATCACCCGGCGCGGCTGATGGAACGGGGGCCGTAATGTCTTCCGACTGCAACAGTTTTCCCCGTGTTTGCCTGCTTAAAAAACACCAGAGAGGTTGGGGGGATTGGAGTTGACAACCCTGAGGGGATTGGAACTGT
>NC_139627.1:35503830-35506330 GCF_964638095.1 Poromitra crassiceps | reverse complement strand
AGAATGACGGTGATTGGGAGAGAGACACACACAGAGAGACAGAGAGGTGTCACAGAGAAAGGAGAGATCATAAAGGAGCTCTCTCCAGCTGTATCCTGGGTCTCTAATAGCCTGGACGCCGCCCTGAGATGGATCTGATGGAGGAAGATAATTTGCGCGGCGCCCTTCTCTTAGTAGCATCCTTGTCCCCGGGTCTCATCGGTGCGCAGGCTCATTTGTATGCTGTCCTTAACGCTTGTGTTTGGGTTAGTTCAGAGTCGCACAAAGCCTTTAATTGTGAGGTTTAACATTTTTGCAATTAAAATCTCCCCTCGTTGCTCTGAGGAATGAATGAGCCGCGCTTTGATGTGCCATAATCAGCCCAGATGTATTGTATAGTCTGAGGAGCATAAAGATGGCGGAGACATTTCTGATTTTAAATTGACACAATCTTCCACCTTTGAAGATGATAGCGTTTTTCTTTTTTCTTTCTCTCTCTCTCTTTCTTTCTCTCTCTCTCTCTCTCTCTCTCTCTCTCCTGGCTTAAAGCAGTGAAAGTCACTCCCTTGAACCGCATGCTCAGATTGCGCGCCACAGATCTCTATCTGCCGTTCTAAAGTGGCCAAACAGGATTAGGGAGAGGAGCGCTTCTATTTCAGCAGGACCCAAGCGAGCGTACACAACGATCCAGCAGAGCTTGACTAAAGATCTCAGATCCACACTGTGACTGCATCAGCTGTTGCGTTCACCTGTTAGCTAGGGCTGTGCAGTAAAATCGATACGGCGATATATCACGATACTTTTTCACGCAATACTGTATCGATATTTCAGAAAAATATCGTGATATATCGCCATATCGATTTTTTTGCACAGCCGTGTGTTCAGTGACACAATAAGAATACTTTTTATTTCAGTGCGTTCAGTAAGACACTCAACACTCCAATTGACTAAATTTGTCCACTAAGTCAATATAAAGTGATGTATATATTATTACACTACATGGGTGGTGCACAGCGTGTTTGTATTTTTAGCTCTATTTTTACATTTTCAGTAAATTATGTAGGGTATTGCAATATATCGCAATATGTATTGTGTCGCAATGTATCGTGATACAATCGTATCGTGACCCATGTATCGTGATACGTATCGTATCGTGAGGTCCTTGCCAATACTGTTAGCCTCTGCAAGACATGCTGAGGCCATCAAAAGAGCTTTTTTTTTTTTAAAGAAGCACACTCCAATACACATATTCTGATTTAGGTGATTTGATGTGTGTGTGTGTGTGTGTGTGTGTGTGTGTGTGTGTGTGTGTGTGTGTGTGTGTGTGTGTGTGTTTGTTGCTATTTTCTGTGGCGCCATTGCAGTGGAAGTGAGCACAGGAGAATGTAGATTATGGCATCTCTCCCCAGAGGTAGCCTTGTTCTGCCGTATTGTTGTTTTACAAAAAGGCTCATTAAGATCGGAAGAAGAGAAAAAAAATAAGCAAAAAGTTCTGATTGGAGAAAGGGAGGTGGCAGTTTGAGCTGATTGGAGAAGGGGAGGTGGCAGTTTGAGCTGATTGGGAGCATCTGGAGGCTGTTTCCAGAGGACTTAGCCGTGAGTGAGCAGCGCTGCTATTTAAATACGGCCAGCTCCTAGAAACTCCAAATCTCCCAGCGAGCAAATGAACGGGAGCAGGGATTGGGTAATAATAGAGGTTCTCGGCTTTTGTTTCACCGTGACAGATGGACAGTGTGTGCTCAAATTGAATTTGGCTTTAATTGCATTGTGCCGTTTATAATTTATCTGCTCCATAGATTTTGTTTACAGGTTTATGGGGTTCTTGAAATGTGTGTCTGCTCTCTCTCTCTCTATCTGTCTCTGTCTCTCTCTCTCACCCCCCCTCCTCTCTTCTATGTTTCCTCATTTTTCTCCTCTTCTCTCTCTCTCTCGCTCTCTCTCTACCTCTTTCTCTCTTTCGGCCAGATCCTTTTTCATCCTCCACTCCGGCAGGATAAAGGACACTGTAATTCTTGGAGAGTGTGGTGTTCATTACCGTAGCAGTTTGCCCTCCAGGGTGAATGTGTTCAATAGGCGAGATTGTCTTTTTTCCAATATACACTTAAACGCTATAAGATTGCAAATGTAAGCTCCGTAGTGCCTGTCTGCTCCAATGCTCAATGTTCAAATCATTTGGATCACTTGGATAGGTGAACACAATATAATCAAATATCTCTCCTTTTGAATAACTCCGGCACAGGCGCACACGGACACGCATGTTAACGGACACGTGGTCACATTGACACACACACACACAAATGCACACACAGACACGCACGCGCGCACGCACGCACGCACACCGCACGCACACACACACACACACACACACACACACACACACACACACACACACACACACACACACATTCACACATTCAATCGTTGTGTACAAGAGAGGAAAAGCCTACTTGAGGTGTTCTCTCCTGGGTGCCTTAATGTAATTCTACATCTGGTGTAGCTTCTCCTGTGTCCAGGTGGGCTC
>NC_139627.1:35378830-35498830 GCF_964638095.1 Poromitra crassiceps | reverse complement strand
TTTTCCCCCAAAGCCTAAGATAACGTCCTCAAATGTGTTTTGTCCTGACCAACAGTCCACAACCCAAAGATAATCAGTTTACTGTCGTAGAAGACTAAAGACACCAGAAAATATTCACATTTAAGAAGCTGACATGAGAGCGTTAGTACATATATTTTTTAAATTAGTCTAAATGATTATCGATTATAAAAATATTTGGCGATACATTTTCTGTCGATCGACTAATCATGCAGCTCTAGTTTTGTCTTTGATTCTCTGCAAATGTTAAAGCTATCTATACACTCATGGAGCTCAGCTTTTTTTTGTGTGTGTGTGTCAAACTTAAGCCAGTATTCGCTGTGCAAGGTTTGCTAGAGAGTCTCTAGTGGAACCTGATGTTCTGCTTAAGGAGGGAGAAATTCTAACGCAATGCAACCTTAAAGCTTAAAGGAGTTCTTTGACACTGAACCAATCTTGCTGAGTGGGCCTTCAAAGTCTCCATTTAAATTATGTATGCTCTGTAAGTATGTATTTGGCAGGAGCGAGTGGCGAGAGGAGGAGGGATGAACACTGAAAAGTAGCCCAGCCATATTCCAAAATGCCACTTCCGTGTTGCTGAGGTACCATTGTTTAGCGGGCTTTGATGGAGAGGTGCCCTGATGGCCACTAGCTGTTTCTCTGCCTCTCTCCCTTTCTTCCCCCCTCTTAGTTTGAGAGAAATCTCCTGACGCTGTAAAATGGGCAATGATGACATATGTGGATGCAGGCCTGTTCATATCTTTGTGGGGCCTGTAGGGAAATAAATATCTGAGAACATTCAGTGAAATGAAGCTCACTCAATAAATCACCGTGACACAATAAACACTTCTGGCACATGAGCACCCCCCTACCCACCATCCCCTGGTGCCCAGCCCCCTCACACACACACACACACACACATGCGTGCCGCGAGTGCGCGCGCGCGCGCACACACACACACACACACACACACACACACACACACACATGTACGCACACAAACTCCCCTCCCAGACACCACCTACCTCTCCCCGCCTCTTCTTGTGCTACCAAATGGTGCCTCCCCACAGGCCAGTAAATCAAATCCCAGCACAAATACAGTGGGAATTTATTTGGAATGGGCTTTTGTTCTCTTTAACGTCTGATTGTTAGGCCGACTAGGTCGCATGATAAATCTGGCCTGCTTGTTTTGTGCTATAGCAGCCTGCTGGTTGCTCCCTGTAACTACATGTAAATCATACTGCTGTTAGTGCTGTAACACCACCGCTCCTCTGACCATTTATACTGCTGTTAGTGCTGTAACACCACCGCTCCTCTGTGTAGATAACGGCTTCACCGTATAGCACACCGTATAGCATGACCGTATAGGATCCATTCTGCACCTCCGATCTCCACCTGTGTCGTCACTCTGTTCCATCTGCAAGAGAGGTAACTTTATATTAGAGTCACATGGTTGTAGCACTTGTATTTTGTTTTTATAAATAAATCGTAGGTGTAAAGGTCCTTACACATCAGGAGCGTTTTTTTCCTGCGATTAATTCGCACGTCAATATTTTCCGAACCTATATCAGTCAATGCAACCGTGCATACCAATCGCAAAGTTTCGCTGAGCGTTATTGCGCCGTTTATTTTTTCGTACTAAAGTCGATTTTTCAGAAATTCGCTTCCGACGTGTACACATCTGTTGCTGTGATTGACAGGTGGGTCAATATTCGCATTGCAATTTTGTGCTGTATATTCGCATCGCTCTTGGTGTGTAACAGCCATTAGGGTCAAGAAAATCATGAAATCTGTCACAAAGACTGGAAAGAACAATACATTCAGTGTGCTCAACTTTTTATTTAGCCAAAATGGAAAATGCATGAAAATGGCAATAGAAAAGACTTGTAAGTGCTTGGTGCTGTGGTGCTAACAACGTGACTTGACATCTCCCGCGTGACTATTGTGAGAGAGATACATGGCTCAGGTTTTCCCCTGAAAACTGACAGACATCCAGTCAGTCTCCTATAGCAGCCGCTGTTGATGCAGGGGTAATATAAGCAGTAATATAACAGACTCTAATTGGTTTATCAGTGTTTGCTATGGTAACACACATGGAAACAGCCCTTTAAACAATCATATTTTTAAACTCCTGGCCGGGATATATTTTGCGTTTTATCTATGGGCACTGTGGACATGATTGCTCACTGTTATAAATGGCACCTAGTTTGTGCACGGAGAGAAAGACATTGTTTACACACGGCCTCATGCGGTGAATGTGTCCAGTGTAAGTTAAGGTAATCTGCAGTAATAAGCTCCATTTGTTTTGTTTAGCTTTTAAGCTGAGGGAGAGAGGAAGAGAGAGGGGGGTGAAACATCTCATTTCAAATCCTACCCACCTTCTTATCTCTATTTGTTCAGTTGTTTTTAATGCCACATACTGAAAGAATTTCAATGGCTGTTTTGCCATGAAGTCATCTGTTATCCTTCAGCGGGCTTTCGTCTCCCTATTGTGTGACAGCCCCCGAGTGCTCGAATCCTCCAGATGGAGCAGGTCAGACACACACACACACACACACACACACACACACACACACACACACACACACACAGTCACACACGCACACACACACACACACACACACACACACACACGGACACGGACACGGACACACACACACACACACACACACACACACACACAGATACACGCACACACACACACACACACACACACACACACACACACACACACACACACACAGGCAGGTTCACAGACTTTCTTTTCAATGGTTGACATAGATCTACTTGTCTTGTGACATATACGGAAATGATAATGTCACTTTTGCCAATTGTTCTCTCCCCCCCACTTCTCTGTGAGTTGGGAATGTGGCTGTTAAGAGTGCCTGGCAGTCATACAAACAGTTACCAAACAGTGCAAATGAAAATGTTTCACAAACAGTATTCTCATTTTGCGCATATTGTCAGTTGGCCTGTAATTCACTTACAGACTTCCCCTCCAAAAATGTGTGCGAGCCCAACGCAGCAGATGTGTCTGCTTTATCTTATTTGGCAGTTGCACTCATCTAAGGAGTTATGCATGAAGTAACTCAATGTGAAAGTCTTTTGCTGGAGAGCTGAAAGCCATTACGCTTCCTGGTGTTTGCTCACAGCACAGTTCACTTACTAAACACAATTAGTAAGTACAGTAAGACAATTGGAAAGATGTGTTGCTTACAGTATATCTATATACTGACCTTTTCCCTTGTTTGATTTTCTCTTTTACATGTGGGGTCTTGCTGCCCTCCTCCACTGCGGATCTTCTAACATACAGGTCAGTTTTCTTTATCCTCCCAAAATCTATACTGAAATCATCGATACATTATAATATAGTGTTTCTACATTTCTTCTGATGTATATTATTAATCATATCAATCGCCTTTAGTGCTGTATTGATTCAAAATAGTTATAGGGCAAGTTGAGTTCCGGTTCCAGTTATTCGGGTACTGAAACGAGCCTGCCCCCAGAGGTTAGAATTATATTACTTTTTTAACCGATGGATTACCAGATTGATAATAGGTAATACGGCCCTTGTAAGTCCTTATAAAGTGCTTATGAACACTAATATGTATGTGTTAATAGACTATATAAGTGTTAATAATATCATCATAAACATGTTTATTGTTAGATTATAATACATTAGCACTTAAAATAAATTTAACAATTAACAATTTACAGACCGCTTAAGAATGTTAATAAAAGCCTTGTGAGTTTCTTATAATTGTTTCTGCTGTAATAGCATTACAAACACATTCATTGAGTCTTACTAACTTACCTATTATGTCATTGTTAAACCTTTACTAAGCTGTTTTTGTTGCTTTATTATGGATAATATATACTTAATTATTCATTTATTAGCAGTTAACTATGCACTTAACTAAGCTTTTTGCAGCTACTGGATCTAAAGCGAGAACAATGCCTTATTAACTTTAATAAATCCTTTATTATGCACTTATTAACTAACCTAACTAAGCTTTTTGCTGCAGCTACCGGATCTAAATTGTTTCTAAGTTTCTTATAAGTGCTTATAAATGCCTTATAATATAATATAATAATTTAATATAATCTAATACACATGTTTATGATGCTATTATTAACACCTATATGGTCAAGTACCTCATAAGGGCCTGTGTCCACCTGGCGTCTTTTCCTCAGGTCCAGCGTCTATTTTCAATTGTTTCCAATGGGAGGAGAGCGTATGCGAGCGCACACGGACATGTAGAGAAAGTGCAGAGCGCCCAGCGTCTTTTTTCGGCGTTTTTGTGCGCCGACTCCCAGCGCTTCCAGCTGAAAATATTTTAACTTTTCAGAAAGACGCTGGTGTCGGCTGCTCCTTTTCTGGTGACTAATCATATGGAAAAACTATCGCAACAGAGACAGAACGGCTCAATTGTGGGAGCAGATCGGCTAGACACTTAATATTTCTGGTGAGTGTTGTGCTTACTGCTTTTAATAGCGTAGCCTACCTGTGTTGTTAGCTTGCTAGCTGTCAGCTATCAAGCTGAACTAACGTTACTTGCAGACTGCTTCCTTGTATATTGTGCGCTGGGATCAGCGTTCCCCAGCGCACTCCCAGCGTTTAACATTGGAAAAAGACGCCAGGTGGACACAGGCCCTAAGGACTTATAAGGGCCTTTTTACCTATCAATGCTTATTACAAGGACCTTAATATAAAGTGTTACCATATTACTTATTTTTTCCCTCATGTCAGTCATTGACTACTTAAGTATTGTAATGAAACAAAACAAAAAAGTCACTTAACATAATGAACTTGAATATGTCCTCTGAACTTTTTGAAACAACAGACAGAAGTGCTGCAGGTGCACATAGTTTCTTTTCAAGAGAGAAAATGATCAAATGATACATGAAAACAACAGGTGCAATTCAATGGTCATTCACTTTCACTTTCACTTGCCACCAGTGACGGTAATACAGGTAAGAGCAGGTTCCATAACAAGCAGAACGTAATAAGCGTAACAGCCATCCTTAAATGATTTGATTGACTCACGCTAGACCTCACCGCTCCATTTTAAACCTAATGGAGTCTGAATATAATTTGACCAAGCCTTGATTGACAGCCCCTTTCTCTATCTCAACAGTAACCCCTGACAATGTACATTACAGTCGGATTAAAGCAAGGTGCTAACGCATATTAAAAAATTAAGCCAGGCCAGTGGACTGGCAAAGCCCCCCTCATTTCTCATTTCCCTCCTTTCCCCCCCTCTCTGATCCATGTGCGTCCTTTTGGACGGTCTAGCATTAAAATTCCAATGCAATTCAAGTAGTGATAGGGACTTGTTAATACAGCCACAACGTGCCCTTGTGGAGGCAATCAAATGCCACAGAGCAGCGGGCCACAGAGGAAAGAGTGATAGGGCATTATACTGCTTACGCAGAGCCACAGAGCCTTGCGAGAGAAAAGCAAGGATACCAACATCAAATATAACAATGTAGCCTTCATAACTAGGTGCTTAATTTGTCAAACGCCTCACTTTGGTCTGGGGCATATTTTATTGTGCCTCGAGCCCTTGGCATATTTAAGAGGACCATGGGAGGTTTTCCTGCCGCAGGATACCAGCCTTATTGTACTGCTTCAGCTGCTGTAAATAGTAGTCAATCTTTAGCAGGACATTTATTCTAGTGTGACACCAAAGCCTCCCACTCACAATGATTGAATGCAACTTATTTGATTCTGTTTCCCTTCATTTGGGGATTTTGTGAAGAGTCTGGTTTGAAGACAATGAGCGAACAAAAAAAAATGTTTTAACAGCTGCGTGTCTTTGATTACACGGTTCTTTGAAGTATCACTTTAAGTTAGCCTTTGAACTTGGATAGAGATCAGAAATGAATTGAGCTTCTTTTTGATGTAAGAGGAGGGGATTTTATTGTTGAAATGTTCATAAACTGCTTCCAACCGTTTGGGGAACAAGTTGAGTGTTGATTTTCAATTGAGGTGGGAGACAGAGAGGGGAGGCGCAGGGTTTGAAGAGAGGGAAGGAGGGAGGGAGGCTGGGAGACAGAGAGGGGAGGCGCAGGGTTTGAAGAGAGAGAAGGAGGGAGGGAGGCTTGGAGACAGAGAGGGGAGGCGCAGGGTTTGAAGAGAGGGAAGGAGGGAGGCAGACAGAGAGGGGAGGCGCAGGTTTTGAAGAGAGGGAAGGAGGGAGGAGACAGAGAGGGGAGGCGCAGGGTTTGAAGAGAGGGAAGGAGGGAGGCAGACAGAGAGGGGAGGCGCAGGGTTTGAAGAGAGGGAAGGAGGGAGGAGACAGAGAGGGGAGGCGCAGGGTTTGAAGAGAGGGAAGGAGGGAGGGAGACAGAGAGGGGAGGCGCAGGGTTTGAAGAGAGGGAAGGAGGGAGGAGACAGAGAGGGGAGGTGCAGGGTTTGAAGAGAGGGAAGGAGGTGGGAGACAGAGAGGGGAGGCGCAGGGTTTGAAGAGAGGGAAGGAGGGAGGGAGACAGAGAGGGGAGGTGCAGGGTTTGAAGAGAGGGAAGGAGGGAGGGAGACAGAGAGGGGAGGCACAGAGTTTGAAGAGAGGGAAGGAGGGAGGGAGACAGAGAGGGGAGGCGCAGGGTTTGAAGAGAGGGAAGGAGGGAGGGAGACAGAGAGGGGAGGTGCAGGGTTTGAAGAGAGGGAAGGAGGGAGGGAGACAGAGAGGGGAGGCACAGGGTTTGAAGAGAGGGAAGGAGGGAGGGAGACAGAGAGGGGAGGTGCAGGGTTTGAAGAGAGGGAAGGAGGTGGGAGACAGAGAGGGGAGGCGCAGGGTTTGAAGGGAGGGAAGGAGGGAGGAGACAGAGAGGGGAGGCGCAGGGTTTGAAGAGAGGGAAGGAGGTGGGAGACAGAGAGGGGAGGTGCAGGGTTTGAAGAGAGGGAAGGAGGTGGGAGACAGAGAGGGGAGGCGCAGGGTTTGAAGAGAGGGAAGGAGGTGGGAGACAGAGAGGGGAGGTGCAGGGTTTGAAGAGAGGGAAGGAGGTGGGAGACAGAGAGGGGAGGTGCAGGGTTTGAAGAGAGGGAAGGAGGTGGGAGACAGAGAGGGGAGGCGCAGGGTTTGAAGAGAGGGAAGGAGGTGGGAGACAGAGAGGGGAGGCGCAGGGTTTGAAGAGAGGGAAGGAGGGAGGAGACAGAGAGGGGAGGTGCAGGGTTTGAAGAGAGGGAAGGAGGGAGGGAGACAGAGAGGGGAGGCGCAGGGTTTGAAGAGAGGGAAGGAGGGAGGGGACAGAGAGGGGAGGCGCAGGGTTTGAAGAGAGGGAAGGAGGTGGGAGACAGAGAGGGGAGGTGCAGGGTTTGAAGAGAGGGAAGGAGGGAGGGAGACAGAGAGGGGAGGCGCAGGGTTTGAAGAGAGGGAAGGAGGGAGGGAGACAGAGAGGGGAGGTGCAGGGTTTGAAGAGAGGGAAGGAGGGAGGGAGGCTGCTGGTTTCATGTTCACATGCACCTCATGACAAGAAAAGAAAAACGACAGCTTTTATGCTCCTCAATAGAGGAGTGTTCTTCCAGATACGTCTATGTTTCTCCAACCTCTCATTAGAATGATATGCCATCCATATGCTTCACTCAATGAACAGGAGAAGGTCATATTGGTTTCCCCCTTGTAATTTATTTATTTTTTGTCAAGTGTTTTCTTCTTCTTCCGGATTTCATTCCCTGCTAAATAATGTCTTCATTTTTTGTCAAGTTTTTTCAGAATTTTCTAAAATTTCTCCCCAATTGTGCTTGGCTAATTTCCCCTGCTGTCTCGGTCGGTGCTCCGCCCCCTCTGCTGATCTGGGGAGAGTTGTAGACTAGCACATGCTTCCTCCGATACATGTGCAGTCGCCAGCCGCTTCTTTTCACCTGACAGCGAGGGGTTTCACCGGCAGGACGTAGCGCGTGGCAGGATCACGCTATTGCCCCCAGTTCCCCTCCCCCCCCGGACAGGTGCCAATAGGAGGCACTAGTGCAGCGACCAGGACTCATACTCCACCGGCTTCCCACCCGCAGACACGGCCAATTGTGTCTGTAGGAACGTCTGCCTAAGTACCGCAATTGAATTGAACCCGGGTCTCTGGTGGTAGCCGAGTGCTTTTACTCCCACACCACCAAGGACCCCCCCTCCCCCATAAAATTGTTGCACATGCAAGGACTCTGAACAGTTAAACACCCTGCAACTGCTTGTTGCTTTTGACAGCAGTAATAGTGTGCATTTGAGGTACTTGTTTTGGACTAAACTCAAATTCTATTAACGGATTAAGTAATTGAACACTAATCTAAAGGACTTGAGGTTTCTGTTCTTTGGTAATGCCTTTAATCTTGGCACAGTTTTAGAAAAGGCAATGAAGTACATCCACTGAGGGAAAAGCAGATTAGTTCAATTTCATGTATTTTAGGGGAGAACTACACTAGCTTAGGTGGATTATTACTGTTGAATCAGTGAATTGAAATGTAATGATGACATATAGATTCATCCACCTGCATAAACATGTCGCTTCATAAACATTCTATCTGCAGCTAAAACTGCATAATGTGAATTGTGTGGGTTGTCTATAATATGAAACATGTAATGCATTTAAAGAAAGAAAAAGGAAATTTAAAGAAGAAAATAGTGAAGGGGCTATATTGATGGCCAATTTGCATTCTTTGATCTTCTGAAGAGGGAATTTGAGTTGCCCCAAACGCATCTTTATAGATATATACAAGCGAGACATTATGTCCGATCCAAGATTCACGATTTTGAAGTTCTCCCAAATGAACGTGCTTTTCTTTAGGTTTTGTTAAGCCCTCCCAACTCCAGGCATCTTATTTCTAGGTTTGTTTGTTTGTTTGTTTGTTTGTTCGATGATTGCATTAAGGCCCCCACTGAGAGGATCAGAGAGTCGTGGCAGGAGGAACTTGGTGTTTATCTATCTGAAATCATATGGGACAGGAGTCTGTCTGTGGTCCAGCTCTGCTCAGTTAATAGCAGACACCAGCTGATCCAATTTTGCTCACCGTCTTCATTACTCCAAGCATAGGTTACACAAGATATATCCTTCTGTCTCACCACTATGTGATAGGTGTCGGGTGTCGGATGGCACACTGTCCCATGCTTTTTGGTTTTGCCCTTCACTGTCCGGATTCTGGGCCAAAATATTTGACTGGAACTCTAATGCCTACAAAATGACCCTTCAACTGGAGGCGGAACTCGCCATCTTCGGCTGCTCGGAATCCTCTTTGCTCCTCCCAATGGCCGTGCAGCAATCTCTGACACAGGGGATGGCTGTTGAAACTAATTCTGAAGGAATAGAAGTCCTCCTCTCCACCTTCCTTTCAGCTGTGGCTGACAGACATGGTCTCAATTATATGTATGGAGAGACTCAGGTTCCAGAGGACCAAGTAATTGAAGACATTTTTAGTTATCTGGGACCCGTTCCTGACCTGTTTTGACGAGGTTGAAAACGACAAGTGACTCACCCGGCCGATTTCTTATGGACCACTTGTAGTGGATGGATCCCATGCACAGTATTCTTTTGTAAGCACATAACATAAGCATTTTACGTGTCTGGTAGCACCACTTTGTAATATTGTAATTTTGAAAATGTCTTTTTCCTGTCTGAGTTCTTGTTTTTCATGTTCTGAAAAACCGCAAAATAAAATATTGAAAAAAGAAAAGAAAAAGAAAATAGTGGCCATCTGGTCATTCCCTGCCTATAAACATGATGGTCGCAGGTTTGAGCCCCGTCTTACCTCAAGCTTGGTTGGTCGGTCAGGCACAATTGGCCGTGTCTGCAGGTGGGATGCTGGTGGGGTATGTGTCCTGGTCGCTGCACTAGTGCCTCCTCTGATCGGTCGGGGGCCTGTTCAGGGGGAGGGGAACTGGGGGGATAGCGTAATCCTCCCACGCGCTAAGTCCTGCCGGTGAAACACCTCGCTGTCAGGTGAAAAGAAGCAGCTAGTGACTGCACATGTATCGGAGGAAGTCTACAACTCTAAGATCGGCAGAATTGACAAAGTACAATTGGGGAGAACATGGGAAAAGAACTTGGAAAAAAACTTGATAGAAAAATGTGTTCCATGATTTAGTTGGGAGGGAAAGTTTTCAGAATTTGGATCACACACACACACAGAAAATTTGCCAACATTAGAAGTGTGGCAGCACATGATCAGTGAGGCCATTGTATTCTTTTTTCCATCATTTCTGAATGAATCATGCTCTAGATCCACTACTATTGTTCAATTTTACTGTTACCAGTAACAATAAAGAGGAAAAAAAGTTGAAGAACTTGTGTGCCCTATATCTGTCAATGTCATTGAGAGACTGGGCATAATACTTGATTTATATTCTGCTCTGGAGATATGCGCTTTCTGTTGTAAATGTTCATTGATTCAAGGACAAAGAAATACAGTATATGGCCTCAACACCCTGCATGACCCACATAGAGCAATATGTGAAATTCATGATCTATTAAAACAAAGTGATAGATACAAACGTGAAAAAAGTCACATTGTATATTTCTTCACCCTTGCAGCTCACTCACATTACATTTGAAGTGTTGTCCACTCCATCTCCTCTCCTCTTTTGTGCCTTCTTTGATATAAATAGACAGACATTCACGGGGCAGAAATGTGGACGTTAGAAGAACAAGAAAGGAAAAGGAAATTTAGATATTTTTAAATGATGTCCTACATTTTGTCAGCTAAAATCAGGATATTGCCTGAGCGGGGAGAAGCCATGTTCTTCAGTTGTCAAAAGGCAGTAAGTAATGATTAAAATAGCAGTGTGAAACGCGGGCAGATTAAAGTGATGCTAATGATAAGTGAGAGAAGAAAAGGGCAAGCTATATTTTAATTCCTGGGAGAATGGTTAATGACTTCTATTGCCTGAGATTAAACTAAACCTGTCTCATCAGCTTTTTCTGCTCGCTGAGGAGAAAAAAAAGCAGCCCCTTTGCACTTTAATTTATGAAACTCTTTTAAGGAAGCACATTGATCTACATACTGTAGGTTAAACTTTCAAAATTTGGGCAAAAAGACGCCCCATAAAGCTGTCATGCAGGGCGAGGCTGTTGAGTTGCTCAAGGCACACTATAAAGAATTCATTATCGCCCAACTGCCACATTTAATCAGAAAATATCAATTATTTAAAAGGGGAGGTTTTGCTCCTGTTTAGAGCATCAGGTTTTACTGACACACTGGATTACACCGACATGTTCACTATGTTTCTATGTTGCCGCTGTTGCAATGCTACTGTGTGTGAGCTCTCCGTTTTCAACCTCCTCTTTTATACCTTTAGCTGAGCGAGTGAGGATTTTTGGCTACTGCAACCGGTTCCATGTAATCACATCAACAGTAGAATATCATCCAACAAGTACAACATTTATCTCCTGTTTTCAGCTTGCTGGAGAGACTATAAGACTTGTGCCGTGAATGTTCTTTCCCGGCGTGACATTAACACAGAAGCTCTGGTGACCTCTGTAATGAAATGTATGGTACTGTTGACATGGCATTACGGCGATTCAACACCGTTCATTAATCTTTGTTTTGCTGGAACCCTTCTGGCGTGTCCTTCGCCAAGGTACGGAGCAGTGCCACAAATTGTAAGGCTCAACACATATTTCTGATGGCAATTAGCATGCATTCCGATCCACTGAGCCCCTCGCATAACAGCCCAGTCCTTACGGCGGCCGGAGTCTTTATCAGCAGCGGGTGATAGGAGTCATTGAACATTCTGCTGACAGCAGATTATTTTTGTTTTTATACAGATGTCAGGCTTGAGTAGGTGGTGTTTTCCACTCTTACTGTGGGACTGTGCGCCCCCTTGTTTTCCCCATCCAGTCGTAGACACAGGAGAGAGCAACACAAACTTGTATGTCTGACTTTCTCTCTCGCTCTCTCTCTCTCTCTCTCTCTCTCTCTCTCTCTCTCCCCCCCCCTCTCACTCTAGAAGGGTTTCCATCCAAATGTGTCGCGGATTTTAACCGAATGTTCAGAAAATCAGCAAAAGAAAATGTGAAATGATGCGTGTTTTCCATCCACTACTGTTGTGAGAATATTAGGAGGCGATACGTGCCGTCGATTATTAAATTATTATTATTATTAAACATCGATTATTATTATTATTATTATTTATTTATTGGGGGGGGGGGGGCATTTAGCCTTTATTTGATAGGACAGTAGGCAGACAGGAAAGGTTGGGAGAGAGAGAGGGGATGACATCCTTCCTTCCTATTATAAAAGGGAGCAAGTGGGCAATGTCTGACCTTTTCAATTTTTGTGCCGGCCACAGCTATGCTGTTTTACGTGCGATCAGGCTGAAACTTTCAGGGGGTGTAAAGAGCACGAGAGTGCAAGAGGGTGACCTGACGGAGCCGGATGCCCTAATTACCTAATGATGTGATGTCATCAGTGACATCATCAGTGATGATGTCATCATTGATGTCATCAGTGATGTCATAAAGTCCCAGAAGTGATGTCATCAGTGATGTCACTTGAGCAATTGTGCATTGTGACATCACTGATGATGTCATAGTCATTGTGACATCATCAGTGATGTCATTAGAGCAATTGTGATGTCATCAGTGATGCGAAGTTGTGACATCATCAGTGCTGTCATAAGAGCTCCAGGGTGGGTGAAGGAGAAGGTGAGCCCAAGCAGCGGTCGAGATGCGTGGCCGAGCTGTGTGTGCAAAATGCAGGGCCAGCTGCAGGGCGGGTGAGCCCGAGCAGCGGGCGAGCCTAGGAATCGAGTGCGCGAGATGCCTCGTGTAAATGACCATGGGTCGGATTTGAACCCGGGTCGGCTCCGTGAAGGACTAAGCCTTTGTGGTACGCGCTCTACCAGGTGAGCCACCAAAACGTCTATTAGTTTAACGTTTTTTGATTGGCCAACTGCCGTGAAACCTTTTCCACCTCCCCCAAGCGTAAAAACTTTTTGCGATAGTTTGAGTCAAATCCCCCCTTCCCCCCGAATTTCTGCATTTTAATGCGCAAATCGAAAATGCGTATATAAACCGGTGGATGGAAACCCACCTTCTCTCTGTCTGTCTCTCTCCCCCTCTCTTGCTCCCCCTCTCTCTCCCTTTCTCTCCCCTCTTTATCTTTCCCGATCTGAACCTGTATCAAAATAGGTCTGATAGTTAAAGCACTGGAAGAGAGTAACTGTCATCCCTCAGAGGACGAATAACAACACTCAACCAATGTGTGTGTGCTTCTAAATCCATGGTGCATCTGTCAGCCAGGAAGGACTCAGGCATGCAATTAACAATAGTCTAGTACCTCCAATATCACCGTTCTGCCAGACTGGAACAGAAAGGGGGAAAAAACAGTCGTCCAGAAACACAGAGTGCATAAAGGGAGAGAACTGTTCTACGGAGACAGACAGAAAGCTCTCTAGTCGTAGTAGCCGTGATTCTGATCGATATCATCAATGGCTTCTGCTGCTGCTGTGCAGAATTTGATCCAGGAGCTTCATGCTAATGTTCACGCCTGTGTCAGACACAATGTAATCTCTCCTTTTGAATCAATGACACTTTTTTATGCTCTCATCACTTTTCACAGTCAGACCGGAACACTAGGCTTGAGTCCTGCTGGAGCATATAGAACATGTGGCTCTCAAAAATGATATTTCCTCAATTATAATGGGGATGATTCATCGCGATTCATGTCATAACACCTGATTTAACACTTCAATCAACCATTTAGTGGTACAAACTAAATAAAGGCCACTTGGCCTAAAGGTATTGGTGTCTACATACTAGACTACTACACCACTCCTCCCCATCCAACATATTTTTACACTAATACATTTTGAAAGTGGTCAAATAATTGAAATATTTATTAAATAACGCGGGTGGTATAGTCATACTTTTTAACGTTTTACTGACATCTCGGCACGGTGCACTGCCAACTCAACTCAGTCACATACTGTACACCGCGCTCGACTCCACCACCACAGACTGTGTGTGGGTTGTAGCTGCTGCGGTAGTGGGCCAATCACACGTTGCATTAAATCGAAAAACGCTTGCGGTGATTGGCTGCGAGGCTGTGCGAGCAAAACCATACATTACAAGATCTACATCTGTGTACAAAAATGGTTGAATGCAGGTATTGTTTGACTGGAGAAGTTTCGATACTATCTGGTACTTGGTACTTTGGGTCGATACCTTAAAGGTATTGACTGAGTACGATACCCATATGGCATGGAGCCATAGTGTAGAAGCCACTGTGTGCAACCACTAGCTTTTCATTTGATCAATTCAAATGTTTCTTTGGAATGTTAATGATTTAACTCTGCAGACTTGCCTGCAGTCAGAGGAAAATGTCTCTTGTCTTATTTTGTTGACATATTCAGGATGAAATGATTTTTCTCCCCCCTCGTTGCGTAAAGTAATATCTCTGTTTCTGGGGACACATTACAATAATGCATTAAGAAATCACATTAATAATGCACATATTTTGTCACATATTTATAACTATCCCCCAGACATCAACATGTCACAGTTGTTGTTAGATCCCCATTGGTTTCAATTAAAATCTCGCTGAGGCAATAAAAATAGACAATTAAATTGGAGCAGGCTCTTCAGAGGTAGAATTGGTCTGATTAGATTAACCTTGAACATCAATTAGGGTTAAAAATAATCTTAAATGTATATTTATAACTACCCACTATATTTGATGCCAAACTATCCTATACTTACAACGCTAATTTCCCCAGTATTGGTTTCTCCGGTGTCATTATTTTCGCCTGATTAGTCTGCATTATCATTTATTTTCTCTTATGCTTTTTGTAGCTCAATTATTTAGGCCAAAGCATTTCTTTATTGTGTTCTCATTGTGAATGTTCAATATGATTTATCTAATTATTACAAGAGTGTTTCCAACTTACAATAGACAATACAGATATAATGATGTATAGCAGGCATGGTTCTACATATAAATCAACACATAGCAGGGTCACATTGCTGCTTTTACAGCTGTACAACTTCTCTCTCTCTTCCTCTCTCTCTCTCTCTCTCTCTCTCTCTCTCACACACACACACACACACACACACACACACTTCTCTCGTTCTTTAATAGCTGTAGCGTGTCAAGCTTTTCTCACTGCCGCTGCTGCCTGGCTGCCTGCAGCGATCCCACCCCACCTGGTAACTAAGAGCTGAGCATCCAGACGCTAAAAATACGCCTGGCGCGAATGTCACACCCCCCTGCCATTTCCAGCACCCGGCTCCCAAAGCCCAGGCCGGTGTGGAGGGAGGGAGGGAGGGAGGCGAGGCAGACATCTTTGTAATTCTTTTAATAACATGTGTAAATGGGCAAGGGGCCTATCGGTCTTTATCAGGGCCTGGCGAGCAGAGCAGAGCAGCTGATACCACCTAGGGGCAGGGAAACGCCTGATTCATCTAACAGCCCGTGAAGCTGATTAATTTCACTCTTCATTAAGAATGTGTTGTGGCATCTTCTTCTGGACTTTAGCATATCTATCCAGCACACGGTCTCTCGCTCATCTTTCGGCGGCCATGGCGGCCTTCCTCCTCCTCGCTTTGCTCTGCGACCTTGGCAAATGAAAGGTCAAAGACGCTGCAGTGATTAATGAGCAGTAGACTCTGGGATCTCTCTGTCACCCCACCCCCCCCCCCCACCCCCCAACACCACCCCCTCCCCTCCTACCCGACTCCGCTCCTTGCATTATTTCATCTGCTAATCTCGCGCAACACTACTCAGTTAGTATGTCGCGCGGAGGAGACAATGCGTTGTGTGTCTCCACCGAGCCGCGTGGACCCCAGTTCTGATGAACCTTTCTGTTCGGGTTCCAAAAGTATGAAAGCGAGTGAAGAGAGGGGGAGACTGGGAGAGCATTATGGGGTTTGGGGGGAGGGATGGGAGAGAGAGAGAGAGAGAGAGAGAGAGGGAGGGAGGGCAGGCACTGGCAGGCACTCTCACAATGTTTGGGGCCAAAGGAAAGGTGCTGTAGTGTAAATGCTGGGTCCTTCACTGGGCTTTTCATCTGGAGATGTTGCTCCCAAGTCTAATGATTTGACTAGTGTGCTCTTGGCAGAAAAAAAGCTCCACTTCAGACGGCCCGGTGGTTTTAAGGTGTAAATGAATGTAAGCGTCACCGCTCCTTTCATGGGATAGATGACACTCCACAGGCTCAGACCAACTGTTTATTTGAAAAACGAATGAAATATTTACTCACCATTGCAGTACAGATTAGCAGTGGTAATTGACTGCGACAGAGGTCTATGTGCAAGTGTGTGTGTGTGTGTGTGTGTGTGTGTGTGTGTGTGTGTGTGTGTGTGTGTGTGTCTGTCTGTCTGTGTGCATTTTGGGGAGAGAGAGGGAGAGAGAGAGAGAGTTGGAGGGCCCCTCATGTTTGAATGCAGATCCTCAGCACACAATAGGCCTGTTAGTGAGGCTGAGTTTCTGCCTGTCACTTTCTCTCCACATGTTGCTTTTGCTTTCAGAGATAAGTGGGCCTAATGCTGAACAAATAGTGGAAATCAGAAGCCACTGAGAATCATTCGCCTCTCCTTTTCCCATGGCTCGCACAGAGACGCCCGCGATCACAGACAGAGGGAGCGAGAGAGAAAGAGAGAGAGAGAAAGGGGGGGGGGGGGGGGGGACGAGAGAGAGAGAGAGAGAGAGAGAGAGAAAAAAAACTCTATGAGCAAAACAATTTTGTCACCACGAGCAGATCCAATTGAAAAGTCTTCTGGATGGAGAAGAGCTGGACTTGTCAGATCGGCCCATGGCAATGAATAGATCCAAGCAGGCTAAATTGGCATCAGGTGTGGGCTTCCCTGGCCGGTGATAGGCTCCCGCATTGTGCTGGCTAGACATTTGGCCATTTTCAAATATAATGGGAGAAATGAATGCAAATGAGTGAGTGGACTGAAATGTATTTAAATGCAGATTGAATGGGGGGCTCTGCGTAGCGCCTGATAACAAGTTGCTTTAGGAGAAGGGCCACATTGTGTCGGATCATCCCTCCAACCCCCCCCCCAGCACTCCCCCTCCCCGCACCAGCAGTCCTTTTCTCTCCCCCTCTGTCTCACTTGTGTCTCATAACGGCCCATTGTTCACTGGGTAAACTCTCTCATAACTATTTACATTGCTCATTTCTCTCAATTTCAAATGCTCTCTCTCTCTCTCTCTCTCTCCCCCCCTCTCTCTCTCTCTCTCCCCCTCTCTCTCTCTCTCCCCCTCTCTCTCTCTCTCCCCCTCTCTCTCTCTCTCTCTCTCTCTCTCTCTAGCCTATACACACACAGCCTGCTGCCTTTGGCCATCTAGTAAAAGGCTAATTGCAGAAGGACAGGGGGCTGTGGTAAAAAAAAGAGCAGGGAGGGAAGGAGGGGGGGGGGGGTCAATCATTAATGATAATGTTGCTGTTGTCCATAGGCTCATTAGAACAGTATAGCAGCTAGTAGCATGTGTTCCACAAACAAGTTCCCCCTGCCCACTGCCGGCCGGCTGCTAGCCCACGGCCATCCATCTTCTCAAACGTCTCCTTCCCATATTTAAGCAGCTCTCGTTACAGCCTTTCCCAGACCTGTGAATTTACGGTGCGCGCGGAGCCCTTAGCATAATCGCCGGGAAGGCAGTCATTTCAGTGGGAATGTGGGAATTGGGGCAGGAGTGAAAAGGAATGCTGTTGATGTGTTAATTGAATTTCATAAGAATCCTTCACAGCAGATTTGTCTGGTGAATGGTGCGATGTGGACACACTGGACCCTCAATCACATTTCCCCTGCATTATTTTTGGCAATTATTTTATTTTTTCAGGGGGGCTGATGGAAAAGTAATCAAAGTAAATAGCTCTGTATAGAAGCTTTGATATTACACAGCAGCTAGAGAGACTGAGCCAGACTTGACGCTTACAAACTGCACATTTTTCCACTCTCTGATCTCAGCAAATAGAGCAAGTGAAGAGTAACAAGAGGGTGCATTCTCCACCTCCAAAAACAGCTTTTTATTCCCCCCATCTGCATTTAAAATAAAATTTACATGCAATTAAATTAGATTAATTAGACGCACTAACCTCTGCCCGTCCTGTGTGCACATAATGTATTATGCATTTCAATGTCAACCTACTCATGTTTACGTCAGCTTTGTTTTTTTTATCTAGAGCCATCATTTAAAAGAAATCCCCAAAAGGAATAGTTTGAGGCATTTTTATTATTATTTATTTATTTATTTATTTATTTATTTATTTATTTATTTATTTATTTATTTATGTATTTATTTATTTATTTATTTATGTATGTATTTATTTGCCTTACTGAAACCCCTCAACATAATGACAGTCTTGGCTCCAGCAGGGAGTTTACTTGGATAAACAAGGTGTCACAGGACTTACACCATAGTGTTAGAGGGGACTGTCTCTGACTGCGTTACTATCTCTGTGAAAGTATAAGAGAGATAATCTTCAGAATGCCAGCTATTTAAAGTTGGCCCTGTTAGCACAGGGGGTGGGGGTGGGGGTGGGGGGGGGGTGGGCAGCGGCCGCAGAGATGTTCCCGTGTCCAGAAGTTTCCGTGCAGTGATTAATAGGAGGGGTAATGTAGTGGGGAAATGAGTAAACACTCCCTTGCTCCTGGCTTTGTGCTTCAACGGCTTGATGACAAGGGCAGAGCAAGGTGAGAATTAAACAGAGCCGCAGAAGAAGAGAAAAAGAAGGGAAAAGAAAGCCGAGGCTGGGAGGGAGGAGTGAAGCATGACAGACCCATGGCCAGTGAGTGGGAGTGAGGAAGAGGGCGGCTGGGAAGAAAGAAGGCCGCCCTGACAAAAGTGGAAGTTTCTCCTGAAGAAGAATAATTAAAAGCGCTCAAGGGAGGGCAGTTTTAATTTCACATGTAAGGGGCTAAAGATTTCATTTAAAGGCGCGGCGAGCGGAGAGGAGGTTAATAAGATGAACAAAGCGGGGACTGTGAGAACATACAGTGTGAGGAAGCGCGTTGGACTTTCACCTGACACCTTTTTAATTATTGAACCTCTGATATTTCTCTGTTGAAGAGAGGGGGTAAAAAGAGGAGATTAACTGATTAATGGTCATGGTAACCAATTACTCACTCATGGGGAAATAGATGTAACTTCAGTCTTCAGCACAGTAGAGCAGTTCTCTTCAGCAGTATAGATGTAACCTCATCACAGTAGAACAGTTCTCTTCAGCAGTATAGATGTAACATCAGCACAGTAGAACAGTTCTCTTCAGCAGTATAGATGTAACTTCAGCACAGTAGAACAGTTCTCTTCAGCAGTATAGATGTAACTTCATCACAGTAGAACAGTTCTCTTCAGCAGTATAGATGTAACTTCAGCACAGTAGAACAGTTCTCTTCAGCAGTATAGATGTAACTTCAGCACAGTAGAGCAGTTCTCTTCAGCAGTATAGATGTAACTTCAGCACAGTAGAACAGTTCTCTTCAGCAGTATAGATGTAACTTCAGCACAGTAGAACAGTTCTCTTAAGCAGTATAGATGTAACTTCAGCACAGTAGAACAGTTCTCTTCAGCAGTATAGATGTAACCTCATCACAGTAGAACAGTTCTCTTCAGCAGTATAGATGTAACTTCAGCACAGTAGAGCAGTTCTCTTCAGCAGTATAGATGTAACTTCAGCACAGTAGAACAGTTCTCTTCAGCAGTATAGATGTAACTTCAGCACAGTAGAACAGTTCGCTTCAGCAGTATAGATGTAACCTCATCACAGTAGAACAGTTCTCTTCAGCAGTATAGATGTAACTTCAGCACAGTAGAACAGTTCTCTTCAGCAGTATAGATGTAACTTCAGCACAGTAGAACAGTTCTCTTAAGCAGTATAGATGTAACTTCAGCACAGTAGAACAGTTCTCTTCAGCAGTATAGATGTAACTTCAGCACAGTAGAGCAGTTCTCTTCAGCAGTATAGATGTAACTTCAGCACAGTAGAACAGTTCGCTTCAGCAGTATAGATGTAACTTCAGCACAGTAGAACAGTTCTCTTCAGCAGTATAGATGTAACTTCATCACAGTAGAACAGTTCTCTTCAGCAGTATAGATGTACAGTAACTTCAGCACAGTAGAACAGTTCTCTTCAGCAGTATAGATGTAACTTCAGCACAGTAGAACAGTTCTCTTCAGCAGTATAGATGTAACTTCAGCACAGTAGAGCAGTTCTCTTCAGCAGTATAGATGTAACTTCATCACAGTAGAACAGTTCTCTTCAGCAGTATAGATGTAACTTCAGCACAGTAGAACCGTTCTCTTCAGCAGTATAGATGTAACTTCATCACAGTAGAACAGTTCTCTTAAGCAGTATAGATGTAACTTCAGCACAGTAGAACAGTTCTCTTCAGCAGTATAGATGTAACTTCATCACAGTAGAACAGTTCTCTTCAGCAGTATAGATGTAACTTCAGCACAGTAGAACAGTTCTCTTCAGCAGTATACAGTAGATGTAACTTCAGCAGAGTAGAACAGTTCTCTTCAGCAGTATAGATGTAACTTCAGCACAGTAGAACAGTTCTCTTCAGCAGTATAGATGTAACTTCAGCACAGTAGAACAGTTCTCTTCAGCAGTATAGATGTAACTTCAGCACAGTAGAACAGTTCTCTTCAGCAGTATAGATGTAACTTCATCACAGTAGAACAGTTCTCTTCAGCAGTATAGATGTAACTTCATCACAGTAGAACAGTTCTCTTCAGCAGTATAGATGTAACTTCAGCACAGTAGAACAGTTCTCTTCAGCAGTATACAGTAGATGTAACTTCAGCAGAGTAGAACAGTTCTCTTCAGCAGTATAGATGTAACTTCAGCACAGTAGAACAGTTCTCTTCAGCAGTATAGATGTAACTTCAGCACAGTAGAACAGTTCTCTTCAGCAGTATAGATGTAACTTCAGCACAGTAGAACAGTTCTCTTCAGCAGTATAGATGTAACTTCATCACAGTAGAACAGTTCTCTTCAGCAGTATAGATGTACAGTAACTTCAGCACAGTAGAACAGTTCTCTTCAGCAGTATAGATGTAACTTCAGCACAGTAGAACAGTTCTCTTCAGCAGTATAGATGTAACTTCAGCACAGTAGAGCAGTTCTCTTCAGCAGTATAGATGTAACTTCATCACAGTAGAACAGTTCTCTTCAGCAGTATAGATGTAACTTCAGCACAGTAGAACCGTTCTCTTCAGCAGTATAGATGTAACTTCATCACAGTAGAACAGTTCTCTTAAGCAGTATAGATGTAACTTCAGCACAGTAGAACAGTTCTCTTCAGCAGTATAGATGTAACTTCATCACAGTAGAACAGTTCTCTTCAGCAGTATAGATGTAACTTCAGCACAGTAGAACAGTTCTCTTCAGCAGTATACAGTAGATGTAACTTCAGCACAGTAGAACAGTTCTCTTCAGCAGTATAGATGTAACTTCAGCACAGTAGAACAGTTCTCTTCAGCAGTATAGATGTAACTTCAGCACAGTAGAACAGTTCTCTTCAGCAGTATAGATGTAACTTCAGCACAGTAGAACAGTTCTCTTCAGCAGTATAGATGTAACTTCATCACAGTAGAACAGTTCTCTTCAGCAGTATAGATGTAACTTCAGCACAGTAGAACAGTTCTCTTCAGCAGTATAGATGTAACTTCATCACAGTATATAGAACAGTTCTCTTCAGCAGTATAGATGTAACTTCAGCACAGTAGAACAGTTCTCTTCAGCAGTATAGATGTAACTTCATCACAGTAGAACAGTTCTCTTCAGCAGTATAGATGTAACTTCAGCACAGTAGAACAGTTCTCTTCAGCAGTATACAGTAGATGTAACTTCAGCACAGTAGAACAGTTCTCTTCAGCAGTATAGATGTAACTTCAGCACAGTAGAGCAGTTCTCTTCAGCAGTATAGATGTAACTTCAGCACAGTAGAACAGTTCTCTTCAGCAGTATAGATGTAACTTCAGTTCTCTTCAGCAGTATAGATGTAACTTCAGCACAGTAGAACAGTTCTCTTCAGCAGTATAGATGTAACTTCAGCACAGTAGAACAGTTCTCTTCAGCAGTATAGATGTAACTTCAGCACAGTAGAACAGTTCTCTTCAGCAGTATAGATGTAACTTCAGCACAGTAGAACAGTTCTCTTCAGCAGTATAGATGTAACTTCAGCACAGTAGAACAGTTCTCTTCAGCAGTATAGATGTAACTTCATCACAGTAGAACAGTTCTCTTCAGCAGAGTGCGGCGCCGCTTCCAACGCCAAAGCTAAAAGCACACTCTTGGTTTTCGCTGGCGGTCTCAGTAGTCTCCTGGGAACTCAACAGAGCTCTGCGTAATGTCTCCTCAAAAAGTTAACTTGCTTCTGCAGTTGAATATGGGCTCTTGATCAGTGAAATCTCCCTCCATTAGTGCTGTCTGAAGTTGATGCATCCCAATTATCATAATAAGAGCAGCTTGGTCCCATACTGCATCTCCATGGGACTCAAAACTCTCTTTCTGATCAAAAGGACTTTGTGAACCAGACCCAGAGTCCCAACTGTGGGCTACTTTGTTCAGCAGTGCTGAGAAAATATCTTTAATTGAGTATGATCTATTTCTTTTTGTTTTACTGTTCGGCCCGTGCTGCTAGTACAAGTTAACAACACCATACGCCGGGCTGTCTTATCTAGGCTTGGATACCAAGCCCGGAATACTTTTCTTTACTCAGATCACCATTCAAGAGAATAACACAGTACAATGTTTGCCAAATATTGCATCCCAGTGGCCGACTTCCCCTCGACACTTCCGACAGTAGCAGCGCACTATGTACCAAACCAAATTTCCCAGGAACCACTTCCATTGCGTATACCAACCATACCAAACCCCCCCCCCCCCCCCCCCACCATAAAATAAAATTTTAACCATGCAATAGCAGCAGAAAGGCTAAATGACAGTATAAGGCTACTAGCTGGTTCAAAATGGACACACACACACACACACAGACACACACACACACACACACACACACACACACACACACACACACACACACACACACACACACACACACACACCTGCTGTGAAAAAGGGGACCCACCCAAATTTATCCTAAATGTGGAGTGTTATTTAGCTACCTTCCTGACAAACAGTGTTGGGGGTAACAATTACAAAAGTAACATATTACACACATATTACTACTTTTAGCAGTAACTCAGTAATATAGCTTATTACTTATAGGATTTCAGTAATATTATACCAGTTAAAGCACATATTTAAAAAAGATACAATCATTTCCTAATCAAACTGTGTGTTTTTATGCAAATAACCACTATAGATTAGAATAACAAAGGAAAAGAATAACATTTAGAATTTTTGATTGTTTACACTGACTTCAAGGCGGTTGAAATTATTTTTCGGGATGGTTCCGGCGCAGCAATGTCATTCTGCTGCTGCTGCTGTTGTTTTGGTAAAAGTAATGCAAAAGTAGTGTAATAAGTAACGAGTTACTCTACACAAACAGTAATATTGTAAAGTAACGTATTACTTTCAAATGAAAGTAACTAGTAATATGTAGTATATTACATTTTGAAAGTAACTTGCCCAACACTGCTGACAAACTAGCATGACATAGTTGGTACAAATCGATTCCTTAGGTCTCCTAGTTTCATATGATACCAGAAACTTCACCCTGGCTTTAAAACTGAGCCTGCTGCAGCCTCTGAAATTAAATGTTCAAAATTGTGATATTTCCCAAATATCACGATATTTCCGAAAATCGGCCCAATCTGGCTACTATTACGGTATGTAAAAACTGTTGTCTCTAAAAAAAATAACTTTTTATTTTATTTATTTATTTTGCAATTCTCTGGCGGACCACCAGGCGGAGCACAGTTTGGAAACCAATGGTCTAGAGCCTAGTTCCTCATTGCGCGGCTCGCGAGACGCTGACGGCTCTCGAAGCTTTAGTTGGCGGCTCTAAGAAATTGCAAAAAAAGATTTTTTCCCCCCTGCTCTCCCCAAAATTTCAATAAACCTTTATGGCATATTATTACAATACAACAATACTGGTGTTGACAGTAATAGAAGGTGCCAAATCATTCAAAACAGTAAGCATTTTGCTTTTAGAGTATTGTGCCAGCGTGCAGCGCTGTTCCAAAACGTGTCAACGTGTGTCGTTGCCTGGGAAACGCACATCCCATAATACAACTGTTCGCATCGCATCCCATAATAGTATGATGATACTTGGGATGCCATTGCGAACATAGATGTGAACAGGTTAGCTAAAACTTTAGCATCGCCAGCGACGGCCCCCACCGTTGCGGTCGGGGTACGTTTCGAAATCCCTCCAGGCCTGAAAGATTTTCTAGGGGAAACTGGTATGTGTGTGTGTGTGTGTGTGTGTGTGTGTGTGTGTGTGTGTGTGTGTGTGTGTGTGTGGAAAACAATAAAACACAAAAAAATGGTAGGCAGATGTGCTTGGTTGGGGTGGCTTTTGTTGTTTTGCGCTAAAAGTGGCCCTCCCATTGACTTTGTCCTGCCAGTGGGGCTCTCATCGAAGAAATAGTGAGGATCACTGGTCTAGAGTCTCTAGACCACACATGGGCAAAATGTGGCCCCAGGGCCAGACCTGGCCCCTGGACCATCTCAATCCGGCCCCCAAGGTCCTAAAAACAACAACAACAACAACAACCCCCAAAACTCAATAAAAGGCAGAATTATGTTAATAAATCTCATCTGCTACAGCCATTGGATTTGTATCACTATTAAATCGGGAGGTCAACGAGAAATCACCAATCACAACGGCAGAGAGAGTTTAAAATAGGAAGAATCAGGTGTTGGCAGGATCTCCAATGTGTGTCCCTTCACTTATTTGATGTATGTCAGTATGGCCCTCTGGAAAAAAATGTTGCCCACCCCTGGTCTAGACCATGGGAATGACTCCAGCACTGCAATCCCAAAATCCTCCTCCCCTCCCCTCCCGCCGTGGCGTCATACCGCACACATACTGTGTTTGACACTTATGTATTATATGTTTATCAGTCTCTAATGAAATACTGACAAGTTCCCAGCACAAGGGATACTCTGTGTTCCATTAATAGCCCTTAACGAACCTTGGGCTCTCACAAAGGGCTGGTCCTATTGCAGCTGACAGCAGAGGGGCCCTCAGCCCTGGCCCCCTGGAGAGGGAAGATATTAGGCGTTAGTGCCGTCTGCACTCTCTCCTATGGTCTCTCTTCCACTCTCTCTCTCTCTCTCTCCTATGTGCATCTATCTCTCTCGGAAGTAAGAGGTGTCTTATTCTATTTCTTCAGGCACACGTCACTTGACCACAGTGTTTAGCAGGGAGCTTGACAAAAACAAGGGTGCCAGATAATTTGTCACTGGGTGTGTTATGATTTATTCATCTAGGACTCAACAAATGTTTGTACTGCGATGCATCTCCTGAACTATAATTTACTGTAAATTAATCTCGGACCCCGTAATAAAACCTCTGCGCCACAGTTGGTGAAGACTATGCACACATGGAGGCACACCAACATGCACGTGCAATTTGTTAAAAGACACCGCAAGATTTATTTTGTCCTGAATTCATTAAGCACCAAAGTTGCCATCCCAGCCAAGATCCCTGAAGGAAAATTGATAAGAGCATGATTTGAGGTCATGAGAACAACTATGACTGGAATTTTTCCACCCCAGCCTTCAAAATGTGTGTTGAGTGACCTATAGGCGAATTCATATTTTGACCCGATTAGGCCAATTAGTGAAAATCCTGTGTGATTTTTGTAGCCTTCTCATTTTACCCTGATTTTGAAGTTGTTGCTGCCACGCGGACGGTAGTTTCTGAGGTAGTTCTTGTTCTTGTTTGTTTTGTCCTGTAGTGTAGCGAGCAATCTTTCACTGTCTGCAGGCCTGAGATTATAGCTTCTCCATTTTTTAAGCCTTTATTCTGAGAAACCCCTATTATGCCCCAACACTCCTCTTAAAAGCACAACCTCCCACACGAGGCCTGTGATCTCTCTATTAGAATGTGACAAAACGTTTGGTCTCACTCAGAAATAATGGTCTGTAACATCCTCTAATGCCATTCACAGTTTATTTGCGAGTCCATGCCCGTGTTGAACAAGGGGTTATAGGCGCGTCACACATAAGGATAATTTTAAGCAGATGCGTCTGGCGCGGCTACCATGCTATGATTGGTTTCCAGAGCGTTTGTGAGTGTGTAAACCATTGCCGACACGGATGAAATATAGCCTAGGTTCACTGGGAGTGCAGAGAGAAGAAATGTACCCCATCTGTAATACACTGTGTAGACTAATATCAGCTCCTTTTCTGTGATATTGCAGTGAGATATCGATCTGGTAAAATTGTCCCATATTGGAGCTGTCTGTTGTGATATTCATCATGCTGTCACCTCTCCCCAGCACCTACGCGTTATTAGAAACCCGGGTTTGAAGAGGTTGAAGGGTTTTAGTCTCCGAGATGTAGCAAACAATTTATCATGAAGGGGAGAGAGAGGGAGAGAGAGGGAGAGAGAGGGAGAGAGAGATTCAGGTGAGGTGATGCTTGTGCGAAGATTTATGTCTAGTCAGGCCGTACATTAAGAATTATATCATCAAGCGAGAGGACACCAGGAGTTTCACTGCTATCTGCTGAGTAGGCCTATTTGCTCTCCTGACAGCCTTAAATGGATTCTTTTCTCTGCGTCTTATGAAGCTTTTAAGAGAGAAATCTGGAGTTTTAAGGACTAAAGTAGCAGAACACCCAGAATAGAACAAGAAAAGAGCCCTGCTTATTTGTCAAACCCGCTAAAGCGTGTCTAAAGTAATTGTCATGTGTTTGGGGATTTTGAGGCAGTCTGCCGTTTCATTTTGCACTGGATGCCAATCACTCATCGGGAAGAAAGCCTTAACTGGTACGTGCCACCTTCCATTTGGCCCACACTCCAGGGTGGGACTCCGCTTTGACTTCCTGTTATTTTCTCTCTTTGCATCCCCCGCGAGCGCACTCGGAGATCCTTCCGGAAGGATCACAGAGATGTACACAGACGGAATCCAATTCTTCTGCGTCTCGCAGACCAGTCGGGCTTTGATTCCTCTTTAACTCGGTACAAATGCTCGTCTGGGAATGTGCAGGCTGGGGGTTCCTTGTGAAGCTGTTGCACACTCGCTCTCTCTTTGGGAAGGTGTGTGTGTGTGTGTGTGTGTGTGTGTGTGTGTGTGTGTGTGTGTGTGTGTGTGTGTGTGTGTGTGTGTGTGTGTGTGTACAGTACACGTGTGCGTGCTCGCATGCTACGCTGTGTTGCTCTGTTAGCTGTGATGTTATTGTTGTAAACAGCGTCTAAAGCACAGCTGGCCAAATTGATCAGGGCTGGCGTTGGAGTGAACTTGAGCAGCCGAGAGTGGGGCTGCATAAACAGGCCCGCTTGTGTCTAAATATGCAAACACACTCGCAGCAGCCCACACTCAGGGGAACAGACACTGTTACTTCTGATGGGGAAACAGTGAGAAACAGGCCCGGGCCCTAACCTTTCCATGTATACAGAGCGTTGGAGAGAGAGAGAGAGAGATTTGTTTTTATGTAAACAGATCATTTTTGGACTCCTCCAAGTACAGTATTTACTTTTCATTAATTATTGAAAAAAGAAAATCAGGAAATAGTGAATAAACAGTAGATAATTTCTGTTTAATGTTTCACACAGGATTGCAATCCTCAGTGCAATTAATGCTAATCACCACAGTCTTCCTGTTTAGCTTGAACTTGGAGTGTGTTTGTCTGTGAGTGGTTTCTGTCTTTCTGTCTACAGTACATCTCTCTCTCCGTCTCTGCTCTTTCACCTTCTCTCCCTCCCTCTCCATCTCTCTCCCTCCCTCTCTCTCTCCCTCTCTGCCTCTCTCTCCCTCCCTCCCTCTCCCTCTCTCTCCATCCCTCCCTCTCTCTCTCCCTCCCTCCCTCTCCATCTCTCTCCCTCCCTCTCTCTCTCCCTCTCTCTCTCTCTCTCTCCCTCCCTCTCTCTCTCTCCCTCCCTCTCTCTCTACCTCTCTCCCAGCTCTGCTGTTAGTCACTCTGTCTCCTCATGTTATGATTACATCACCCTTTCTGTCTGTTGTGTCCATTTAGACCTGAAATTAATCACATCCGACAATCTAGTCTAGCTATTCCTAAAGTTCAAAAGCTTGAGTGGTGAGTTATATATATACCGTGTGTGTGTGTGTGTGTGTGTGTGTGTGTGTGTGTGTGTGTGTGTGTGTGTGTGTGTGTGTGTGTGTGTGTGTGTGTGTGTGTGTGTGTGTGTGTGTGTGTGTGTGTGTGTGTATATACAGTATATACATACATACATACATATACAGTATATACTTATTTATCTGAGAAACTGGGATTATATATATATATATATATATAGAGAGAGAGAGAGAGAGAGAGAGAGAGAGAGTGAGAGCATCAAGTATGGTGGCAGCACTTATCATTTGTAGAGTACAATATATTAATTGCTTATCGGTTTTTGATTTCAGAGTCATTTCAGAGTCAATCGAACACATGATTTTCACAGCTATTGTTCTTTGGGGTTTGTTAATTGTCACCCCACTGACAGAATTAAAAGCAAATTAAAAGCCTTAACTATTGACTCCATCTGAAGTCACTCTCCACAACAATTTCACAAAACAATGGGGCGGATTAATGAAAATGCGGCTTGATTTCTGTTCTCCAAAGCTTTTGCTATGGGGAACCAATTAACTACCCTTCAGGATGACTTTCACTTCTAACTGTCGCTCTGTTCCACTGCCAGAAACTGGGATTAATTCTCAATTAATCCCTCCAGCAGAACAACTCTGCCTTTGTCTGCTGGGGAGGACATGAGCATACAACACCGAGGTTACCCCAAGCCCGTTTGCTGGAGGAACTCCACCCCTCCTAAGATTGATACACCCTGTAGACTGGCTCTCCTCAAGCTGAAAATAAGAGCCATTAAAAGGGAATGGTTGACAATGATTTTTGTTTTAGGATTTTGAGCTTTATTAGCCATGCATATTAATGAGTCAATTAATTCCATTCGTCCTCGCGAGTGGTCTGTTTGTTTTTGCCTGACCTTTTATCTTAGATGTGTTCACGCTCCGCTTGCTTTAAGCACTTACTCCATACTGTGTTTCCCATAGCCTCACGTCCAAAAAGGGACTTTTTATGTGTTTAGCAGTAAGCTTCCCCCCCCTCTCTCTTGTTTTCTCTTTGCCCCCCCCCCCTCTCTCTCTCTCTCTCTCTCTCCCTCTCTCTCTCCTCCATCCACCCTCCCCCTATCTTCCCTCGCTCTTTCCACCCTCTGTCAGAATGCCTGCTGGATGTATCCCTCTCTAAATGTGACAGGAAATATGCTATTATAGCATGCGGAATATTTGCCTGATGGGATTTGCAATAAAATTACTACATTTCCCTTCCATTAGGATCTGTAAAGCCCCGCTCTCTAATTTATGATTACCCTGGCAAAAAGACATGTTATATACATAAAGACTAAAGTAGCCCGCAGTACACATTTAGCTCATCCTGCTTTCAAAGTTAGTTGAGAGGACAGGAGAAATAATTGAAAAGTGCAGCTGGACTGTGTACAATCTTGTAAGGGATGCCTAGAAAATGAGATTAATCAGCGCGCAGACATTACTAGGGGAAAAGTTTGCGGTGAATGCCTGACAGTCGTGCTCTTTCTCTCATTTCAAATGTTGGCAGGCTAGCAGGCAGCTCCAAGGGAAATGCGCTCCTTTCATACTTGAGTAATTGATGAATTGTATGCAATATGCAAATGAGAATCCATAAATCTTATGAATGACAGCTTAATTTATGTGAGCCTTAATGAATGCAGGATTAGATTTTAATTAAATATCCTCAAAGGCACCCTGACTGGGTAAGTTTTTAAAGCCTTGTTTTGAAGACTTGTTTCATATGCATCGCAGTTCATGGAAAAAAAAGAGAGAGATCAGTGAGAGCGGTTAGATGAAATTTCCTCACAGTTTGAAGATAAGACCTGTTCTGTTTTGCTAACCAAAGGCACTTGCAATTAATAAATATTGGAGCAAAATCATATCTACCAATCTCATTTAGGCTTTCCTGGAACTGTTCATTCTCATACATTTGATTAACTGCATTTAGTTTAAGCACTATCTGATTTCTAACATTTGGTACAGTATCTTTTTAATTAAGAGATTCATCCATTAGGCATGGAAAAGTCAACCAATTAGGCTCTCCTCATCAATTCCCGTGATGTTGGAAGCCTGCTTACTCATTATCAGCGTCTGACGATGTGATACTAAACAATCTTAGACTCCATAGTTACGGGACATACAATTATGAAATCAGCTTTTAACATTAATGATGCATGGGAATAATCAGCAATTTATCGTGTTTCAGATCTTTTTTAGATTCTATTTCACAGCTGAGAGGCTTCAAACGGCGCTAATAGAGTGTGATTACTGGCGTAAGCTCTTTGTAGCTAGCGACTGTACGCCGGCGTTCTCCGCGAGTCCGCCTGTGCTTTCATGAGGGAGGGAAGGAGCGTGAGTGGCTCGATGTTTCTCTGTAGCATCAGACGATCGGCATGGGTCTCGCCCAGCGTGCTTCTAATCAGGCCTGAGCCCAAACAAAGGCACCAGGAAGGCACCCGCGCTCCACAACAACTAGTGATGTCTACCCCGCAGCCCGCACACAGGTCCACACAGGGATCACACCACAGACAGCACTTTAAAAGGGCTTTTTAGTGGGATGGATGGTAACTCTCTCCCGCCTTTGATTTCACACCATTTCATCTGTGCTATATTGTTCCGTAACAAAGGTTCACAGTTTGCAGCCGGATGCAGCTGTCCCTACTGCTAATAAATACAAAGTGTGTGTGTGTGTGTGTTTTTCTGTTTAGCGCTCTCGCACTCACAAACCCGCTGTAATCCGGCTATCTAGATCAGATAAGGGCGATGTGTCTACCTGTGCGAGGCGGTGTTTGACAGGTGCAAGGGGAAGCTGATTGAGATAATCCAAGAATAGGCTTGATGCAAATACAGACACAAGATGAGGGTGAGGATGGATGGATGCATGAACAAGATGGATGAGTGAATACATTCCCATGTATCACCTGCTGTGACTGTGTGTGAGATTATGATCATCACAGCCAGTAGACTGCCAAGGTCAGCAGGAAATATACATCCACACATCTTTTCGTCTTTTTGGTTGTTGGAGACAACATCGCTTTCAAGTTGGTTCTCTTTTTTCTTTTTACTGTAGCATTGTATCCATGGTCTTCAATAGACAAAGTCATGTCAGGCAGCTAGAGCCTGACTCATACTGGATTTTTAGAGCCAATGCCGATAATTGGGAGTAAAAAAAAATCTGATATCGATATATCGTCCAGTATACATACATACATACATACATACATACATACATACATACATACATACATACATACATACATATAAAAAAAATGTTTTGCAATGAACCCTCAATATCAAACACTTGTGTCAAAGACATGTAATGATGCAGGATATTTTACAGTTTAACAATGAAGATTCAAGATTCACTTTATTGTCCCACGGGTGGGACATTTGTCTTGGGCTAACACCCATACTGCAGCCATAAGAACATACACGTACAAACACAATAAAATAGACAACAAGTGCAATACTGTGAGTACAAATAAGAAGTAAAAAAAAAATATATATATATAAAAAAGGGTATCTGCACAATGAAATGTCTGGCAAAACCACAGTCAGGGAAGCCTGATCAAAAATACCATCAAGACACATTATACATTAGACACACAATGGAATGAGACGGGCAACTAGGCAAGTTTAGGAGCTATCTCACCCCACTGCAATGCAGTCTTTCATCATCTAGTTACATTACTTAATATCAATGTATATCGATAATTGCGCTGCTATGTTTCATGTCTAGATATCGATATTCGATAATTGTACAGCCCTTTATCTGGCTCTATTTAAAAGTTTAACTGAAATCGGAATAAAATAATTTTTAAATCTGTTTAGTCTGCAGCGTGGGACTCTGAACCTCCTCCCAGAGGGCAGTAACTCATACTCAACATGTAAGACATGGGAGGGGTCAGAAACAATTCTATTGGCTTTGCCTTAGAGTAGCCTGTTCAAAAATAGACTGCAGGGATGAATGATCTTTCACCCCTATAATCTTCCATGCAGTCTGCATCAGACGGACCAGTTTGGACTTTAGTTGTACAGATAGGTTACCAAACCAAAATTGTATTATTGTTAGGTTAGAAGCGGCTTATGGGGCGGCTGTAGCTCAGGAGGTAGAGCGCGTCGTCCAGTAATCGCTTTGGATAAAAGAGGTCGGTGGTTCGATTCCCGCCTCCTCCAATCTGTATGTCGAAGTGTCCTTGGGCAAGATACTGAACCCCAAATTGCTCCCGATGGTGTGCCAGCACCCTGCGTGGTAGCCTGCCACCATCAGTGTATGAATAGGTGAATATACCTACTGATTGTAAAGCGCTTTGGATAAAAGCGCTATATAAATGAAGACCATTTGCCATTTAGAAGCTTCTGCATTGCACTCGTTTGTATATAAAGTAAAAAGCACAGGTGAACTTACTATACCCTGAGGGGCTCCGGTGCTCAGGGTTTTGGGTTCAGAAAGAGTGCCATTAACACTGAGTGCGGTTGGTTAAAAAGGAATAGTACCATTTAATAATGAGAGGGTGGACCTTGAACCCATTTAACTTCTCAATTAAAAGATGCGGCTGTACCGTGTTAAATGCTGAACTACTTTTCTTATACTTCTTTTGAAATATATGATTTATTGTTTATGTACATAGTTATTGACTTCTGGGTTAACACATTAATAATCTCTGCAAAATGTAATGTAATCTGTAATAGTGTCAGTAGCCTCTTCAAGGTCCAGGCCATGAAAGAGGTCCCAATTGGTACAGGAAAAGCAGCAGTTTCAATGCCGTCGTCATCGTTCCAGACATGAACAGTTTTTACTTGTGGTTTGCTGCTTTTAAGCAGGGACTTATATGTTGGAATTAGCTGGACAACATTGTGGTCAGAATTGCCTATGAGGGTTTGGCCCTGGCAGTGTAGGCATCATTAACATTGCCATAGCATTTGTCCACAATTCTTTTGCCTCTTGTGTTACAGTTTACATATTGCTTGAATCCAGGCAGCGCAGCCTCGAGCTTACAATGATTAAAATCGCCAGGAATGAAACAAGGTGCTTCAGGAGTGCGTATTGTCCAAAATGACATCAGTACACTGAAACAGTAAACTTCACTGAGTATTTATTTATTTATAAATAACTATAAAAAAAAATAGAACAAATACATGTATATACCGTAACTTGAATAAGAAAAAGGATGAAACGTGCATAAATATGCCCATATCTGACAACATACACCGATATCGATATATACATGTAGGCCAATATCGGCTGGCCCATAATCCCATAATCGTCTTTGTATGCAAATGCAGTTAGATAATGTCACATGATGAACTTCTGGGTTCCTCATCTGTTAGTTTGCATGGACTGCTGCCATACAGTGATGTTTGGTGATATATATCAAAACACAATCTGGCATTTGATAATAAATCACATTGTTGTATAAGCAGTGCTTCTGTGTTTGCAAACAGAACTGTATTCTCCATAGCAGAGTGTAAGACAGCTGATCAACGAGGGAGATAGAGTACTGCGATCACATTCAAATAAACGGATAATTAATGAGTTCTGTATGTCATCACCATGGATGCACTATGGGACTCTGGAGATGCTGCACATGCTCACATCATTAGTTTGTCTAGTTGACAGAAAGACTTTCATGTCTTGTGTCCGGGTAGTGCAGCAGTAGATTCCCTGCCTACCAATACGAGGTTCGCAGGTTCGAACCCCCGTGTTACCTTTGGCTTGGTCGGGTGTCCATACAGGCACAATTGGCCGTGGCTGCGGGTGGGAAGCCAGTGCGTTATGTGTCCTGGTCGCTGCACTAGTGCCTCCTCTGGTCGGTCAGGGAGGGGGGGAGGGGAACTGGGGAGAATAGCGTGATCCTCCCACGCGCTACGTCCTGCCGGTGAAATTCCTCGCTGTCAGGTCAATATAAGCGGCTGACGACTGCACATGTATCAGGGGAAGCATTATGCTAGTAGTCTATGGCTTTCCCCAGACCGGCAAAGGGGGTGGAGCAATGACTGGGACAGCAGGGGGAATTGGCCAAGTACAATTGGGGAGAAAATAGGAGAAAAAGCAGACAAGAACTTGCTATAAAAAAATAAAATAAAACAAACGGCTGCGCTTTTTTAAAGAATTAAAGTTAAAGATGTAAATGTTTTCCCCTCAACAAGCACCACTATCTTATCTGTGGGGGATTTTAAATTGGCAGTAATATGCTGCAGCCATGTTATCCCTGCCTTTCACCAAACATAGATAACCTCTCAGGAGAGTTGCATGCATGATGCATATTGTTCAAGCATTTGATTGAACCAAATCAGAAAAGTAGAAACTCAGCATATTGCGGGCCCTGATGCTCTGAGGCGTCTGAGTTTCTGCCTGACCTGCCACTTAAACAGGTAAGGAGCTGCTTTGTTTTATCAATAGGACCTTGTTTTCATGGCTGGTCACCACCTCGGCAAACCAATCAATGGGCCATGCTCCGCTATCGCTGTGAGAGAAATGAAAAATAAACCCCAGATAATCCTTCAGTTAAAAGGTTACACAGGGCGATAAAAGCTATTTTGTTAATTTATTTACTCTCTGCACCGGAGAGATAAAGAAAAGGAACAATTAGGGAATTCTAGGTGAGAGATTTTAAAAGGGCAATGACATTGGGTTAATATTTTATAAGGCCTGATTGGCAGAGACCTGGAGAGGCCTTTTGTTTACACAAGGCCCAGACCAAATGATTCACTGGCTTGTTTTGGCCGACTGGGCGGAAATGGAATAAATATCTTCATCCTTTTAGAAACGTCAAACAAAAGATGGAGATAAAAGGTTAATGGCTCCATCATAGCCAACAGGAAATAATATTATGCTCTTTCTCCACAAACTTAGAGTCACTATTGACATAACCAGGTTGAATTCCTAAAGATATCTGGAGACAGGAGGGGCAGATGAGTTTCGTGTGTAACTAAATCCAGTTAGGGAGAGTGTGCTCGCTTGGGCTAAACATTACATTTGTGGTTTCGATTGATTTATAACAGATCATAATCACTGCATTAACGGCATTCTGGGTAATAAGATCTCAGTCACTGCTTCCGTCGACAGAAAAGAGTCTGATAGTGAGATGTCAGAATTTTGCCATGAGATGAAAAACCCCGCAGATATCTGATGTGATATTATATACCTCTTATTATACCTATCACCCCGTGTTGGCTTCCTGTAAACGGGGTGAGAACATGAATTTAATTATTGTGCTTTTATTGCATTGTAGCGTTGAAATTGGACCCGTGCGGAGTGTATTGTTGGGCCCTGTGTAATCTGATTGCCTGTGCAGCGTAGTGTGTTGGATAGTATCAGGTTCCAGCCGACTCTGCTGGGTCAACACACGGCCGGCCCATTAAAGGAAGTGTGGTTCAGGGAAAGTTCACCACTATTTTCTTTTCACCATGGCAGCAAAACAAAAAAAGACAGAATAGATGTGTAACATATTTGTGGCCCCCAGCCCAGGGCTGGTGGGGACTATTTTGTTTCCTTAATTGAAGCCAGAGATATGAGGCCCCCGAATATCTTTAGTATAAATATAAAGAATATAAAGAATATAATTGTTTGATGATTGACCTCCAATATAGAAATATCACTATTCAAATAGACCCAATATAAAACTCTGTAGTGCCCCAGCCCCCCCCCCCCCCCCCCCCGGAACATGTCAAACAAGAGATGAGAGGAAAGAAGCGACGGACAAATGAAAAGAAGAGACGGCAAAGACAAGATGAGAAATGACAGCAGAGGATAAGAGATGAGAGAAGTACCAACCAAATGTCCAATCATAAATCCAGTTGTGCAGAATCTTTTTCTGCAATAATGGCCTAGTTTGGGGCCGTTTCTGTGCCACGGCTATTTAGGGAATCAGCATCTGCTGCTTGATAAATAGCCGGGCTCCTTTGTTTGAGGCCAGGTTGAGTTCCTCTCTGGACTCGGCTTATTAGCCTGCTGGATGCCTCTGACCACTGCAGATCTGCATGGCTCTTTTAGTATGCATACCTCAGCTGCCTGTGGCCTTTGAAGTGAATTACATATTGTGGAAGACTATGTCAAACTGCATGAATTACATGACAAAGGACTTCAATTGTATAGAATAAAATAGGAAAATCACCTCTATCACTGCGACAAATATTAGAAACATCCTCGTCGTAAGGAAATGAGACAATAACGTTCATTTTTGAAAGGCATCCCTGTTGCTTGGAGGTTCCTCACTTCAAAGCGCCTATTCAGTTGGTGTATTGCTTTCATGGTCGGCTCGTGTCGTGTTGTCCACAGAGTGTGGCTGAAAGGCTATCCCTTTAAACACATAGACAGATTCTCCAGCAGCCTATGGAAACATTAACTCTACTTAACTGGCTCTTTGTACCTGGCTTCAGATCCTTTGATGCCATCTAAAGTTGATATGACATTTTTTTTGTCCATTTTAGGCCTTTTTTTTGTTGCTTTTAGTATTGTTGGTAAAAAGCCTTTTACCCATCACATGCCCTCTATTGAGGTCTTTCATAAATAATTCAGCCAGAGTACAAGTGAAAGTGATGACAGCAAAACTGTCTGCGATCTCTCCTCCTCATAAGATCAAAGAGGTGCTTCTATAGAAATAGGAATTACATTTCCAGACATTCCTTGAGCGGGCACTCATTCTCTCTCTCTCTCTCTCTCTCTCTCTCTCTCTCTCTCTCTCTCTCTCTCTGTTTGTCCATCTCTCTCTCTCCCTCCCTCCCTCTCTCTGTTTCCCCCCTCTCACTTTCTCTTTCTCTCACTCCTTTCTATCGTGTGTGTTTCCCCTCCAAAGGGACTCAGTTGGATGAAGGTCTGCTTTTAGCTCTAAAGCCTGCACAGGCAGTGTATAGTGTCAGCACATTCAGCCAGATACAGCAAGTGCACTCTATTAGCAATACCAGGGTAAATAAACCTCACATAAAGACATGGCTGAATAAATTCAACCACTAACACTGTATGATATCTGAACTATAACGTTGTGTTGCTCTGCAGACAGAACAAGTGCAACGCAACACAAATAGTCTCATTTACTGTACAATACTGTACTGTACGTGTGCAATGTACTGTGCAGTTTAATTCAACATGAAGAATTAGCTGATGAATTCTATTAGCTCTACTTGTAAAAAGAAAAAGAAAAAATCACCCCATATAGAATTAAAACAATTTAATAGAAAAACTGTGTTGGTTATAAGAACAGCTCATCAAGTTTTCATTGAACCTCACAAATCAGGGACCAAGTTGAAATAGTCAAAATAATTGATCATAAAATGCCATTTTAGGGTTGTAGTGACCACATCAATGTATCAAGCCAAAAACAATAATGAGTGCCTATTCAGTTATTTCATATTTATTGAGAGAATTAAACTGAGATATTAAAGTGTAGCTTCAGCTTGTATATATAAATCCCACTCAGTGACGGTGGCGCGATAATCTTCCCGGCACACCACTATCTGCCATATCAAGGGAATCCTAATTAACTTGAACACGGTGGCTCAGTGGTTCGCACTGTCTCCTCACAGCAAGAGCGTCCCGGGTTTGATTCCTGTCTCCGATCCTTTCTGTGCAGAGTTCTTGTGTCCGTGTGGGTTGACATGCAAGTCAGCTGGACTGGAGACTCCACATTGGGCAGAGGTGTGAATGAGAGTGTGTTTGCGTGTCCGGTGTGTTTCCCTGTCTTCCACCCGGTGCATGCTGGGATACGCTCCAGTCCCCCTGCGACCCTGAATAGGAATGAGCAGGTAAAGAGAACAAATTAATAGCAGGACTTAAATTTGCACAATTATGATACTCCTGGTTAAAACAAATATATATTTTGTATCACTGTGCAGGCAAAATGACGTTATATTTCCTGTGTGTTAAAGATGGGAGTTCATTAGAAAGAAGTGAGCAGCCCAGTAAAGCTTAAAATGGACTATTGTATCTGAAATAATGCATGAAGCCAATATGTCACCAGTGTCAAGTCAGCGTAATCCATCTTAAGCAAAGACAGGCTCCTTCTTAAAGAATATAGCCTTTATTACATGCTCAGTGCCTCTCTTTTCAGCCCATAGGCTTTTCCTTGTAACTATAAGCCAGCGAAGTCGCTATTGATTGCAACTGGAAGCTGTATTAATAAGAGAATGAGTAAGATGTGAGGAAAATCAGGCGTGTATCATTTGAAGGCTTTTTTCTCCTCCACAGAGAGGTGGCACAGTCATTTATCACGGCTGGATCTGTGCCCCTCGTTTGGTGTAATAAAACTCCCCCATCAGAAGCGTCCAACAGGTCTGAATCACTCTGTCACACCACCTTCCAGCTAAGGCACGCATTAAATCAAGCAAGCAGAACATTTCCTAAGGCAGCCATTGCCTTTTAATTTCCTGAAGAACCTTAAAATATCATTCATTACCAGAACTACACATATTTGGTTTTTAAAAGTCTCATAAATCAATAGTGGCCTGACTGCAATAATTATAACAAGTTAACATGTAATTTCCAGGCCGAGGGCCGCGCGCTGGATTTTAGCATATGCAAACGAGGCAATTCAAATAGTGTGGGGATATTAATACGGAGGAACAGGTAACGAGGTACGGGTTATGAATTATGCATCAAAAAGTGGTTGATCTTCAATAAAGGAAATGAATTCACCGTGTAATCTAATTAGTTATGGAAGTCTATTATGTTGAGCTGCAGAAAGCAACTGTCCTTGAAAAGAAATTTATTTACAGTACATGTTAGCTCTTTGGAATGGAATTGCATTCTGGAGTGGTATAAATGTTAACCCCCCCCCCCCCACACACACACACACACACACACACACACACACACACACACACACCACCTCCTCCTCCATTGCCCGTCTCCAGGATTGCGTTCTCTCCCTGCCTCTCACCCTGGTTCTCCTCCCTCTCCTCTGGGTGTTTCAGTTCCAGACCGGGCCGGCCTCCGAAGAGGAGCCAGAGTCTAACTTCGCCGGAGAACCCCCACATCATGCCCCACTCAGTCCCCGGCCTCATGTCCCCTGGCATGATCCCACCCACAGGTACGCATTGGTCTCAGCCTCCAGTTCTGTATCCCTGTTGCTATGGCTCTGTCTCTCTCTCTCTCTCACTCTGTCCATGTCTCTCATAGCCCTTCTCCCTCCCTCTCTGTCTCTCTCTCACACACACGCACACACACACACACACACACACGCACACACACACACACACACACACACACACACACACACGCACACACAGCTTTCCTACCAGCGGCCCCCCCTGCAGCTTGTCCTCGAAATGGCAACCAGACCAAAAGTGACACATGCACCCAACCACCAGACACCAGCCGTTCACTCGTTCACCAAAAACAGATCCTCTGCTCAAACCCCCGGAGAATAAATTGGAGTGGAGATATTTTCTCTCAGATGATTCCAGTAGATGCTGCATTTTGCCTTGAGTGCATTCTAATTAGCGCGATTAAATCCACTCCACTGGTGTATGTACATAGGCAGTGGTGATGCTAAAGCAAGCTTATCGCCACAAGAATCAACAACAACCATTTGTGCCCTAACTTCCCCCAAGGCCACGTCTTATTGCAGCTAATGCTTTTGTTCTATTTGTGGCTGGCTTCATTGTGACTGCTTTGATGTCGGTGGCTGTAAGTGCACTGATTTGCATATTTTGCTCTCCTTCTTCATATGTCTTTAATGATATTGTACTGTGGAAAGGCTCTCTTTGAGTGCACATTTCATGTACAGTACATATTGTCTTTAACCAACCATTAACCCATCGATACCTGATGCAGCATTTGCGTGTATATCCCTCATTTGTGTGCGTATCCCTTTAAGACCGCGAACCGCGTTAACGCGGTTCGCGGTCTTAAAGGGATACACACCCAAATGCTGCATGAGGTATCAATGGGTTAACTGTACAGTAACATTGTGCAATAGAGATAACACACCACAGCTGGTTTCCACGGCGATCTTCAATGTTTCAAATTTGCCGGAAACAATTTTAACAGACTACCTCACACACACACACACCCCATATCTCTGTGAAAACAGTTTGGGTTTTTTTTTTTTCTTTGCCCCTCCAAGAAGCAGCGACGCACCATCTGTGAGGTGTTTGATATTCAGTATTACCCACAGATTGGGTCTTCCTGACGACTCAGAACAATGCAGGCTCACAGGCCGCCGCTTTGAACTGTTGGAATGGGGTGAGGTCAGCGACTATCTGTGCTGCAGTGTGGAAGGAGAACGTAAAGGCCGGCCGTGAACAGAGAGAAGGACACTGATGAGAAGGACCAGTGTTATTTAGTGGAACATAAAGCAACAGAAAAGCCTTTTGATATCATCCCCTTTTAAGGCCAGAGGGACTCTATGATCTTGACATTTAGCTCAGGGTATTCAGGGGACAGAGATAAAGTCATTGGTCCTCTCGTAACTGCCTCACGCTTTCAAACTGTGCTAAAACAGAACTTTTCCACCCATTTCTGTGTCGTGATGAAACCGTTTGTGGTTTTGATTCCATGAAATGTGGTGGAAGCTCCAGACTCTGACAGATTAGTAATGATGTATAATTGACCACACGTAAGTTAGCATCTAAGTAGGCGACTAATTGATCTTCCCACTCGTGTCAAAATGCATCGATTGATGATCAAAAGTGACATGTCGAAACTGGCTTAAATACGTACACTATCATGTCATGTCACATTAGAACATTTGAACATGTGTTAGAACACGAGTTAACGCATGCACAGAGAGACAGACTAAGAGCTGATGGCTCTTCCCGGGGCTTTACCCATATTCCAAGACTCCGTCAGGACCCTCGGAAAAAAAAAAGCCACTGCGCCATTTAATTTGGGCTGCAGAGAAAGAGCGAAACACTCCATGATGTTCTCTTCACGACAGCATGTCACTTCTCTCCCGGTGCGAGGTTTGCAAATGAACTACCTGCTGCCATCACTCCACAGCAGCTGATTCTATTCAACTGAAATTTGGCAAAAATTCTCACCATGTGATTTCAGGCACAAAATACCAGGAAAGCATTCAATAACGCAATCTCTTAGCCTAAGGGAAGTATGAGCCGACAGAACCCAATCCATGCACTTATACTCTATGACATTTTTATTCAGTTTTAGTAATTCTGTTTGTTGTGATTCCCTTGAGGAAACTTTGTTCAGCCAATCCAATTTTTAAATATCCAGGATTACCGGCTCATATTGAAATGAATGTGGTCATTCAACACACTGGAAATGTGTGTTCTTCACAGTCTTAACAGGACCAGAGAAGCCTATGTGAAACACACTGTTAACATATGTATCTTTGCCCTTGACACCAGCCCCATTTAGGAAAGGACATCTTAATATGCTTAGCTTGCCATTTAAGGAAATACCCTTTATGTGTGTGTGTGTGTGTGTGTGTGTGTGTGTGTGTGTGTGTGTGTGTGTGTGTGTGTGTGTGTGCATGCGTGTGCATGCCATTGATAGTATATGCGTGCGTGCATGCGTGTGTGTGTGTGCCTGTGTGTGTGTGCACACACGTGCGTGCGTGCATGCGTGTGTGTGTGTGTGTGTGTGTGTGTGTGTGTGTGTGTGTCTGCTTGCGCTCATGGCCCCGAGGGGGTTGCTCTGGAGCCTTTCCAGTTGCTGATGCATTACAGGCAGATTGGCTCCCAAATCGGATTATTTGCTGTGGACTGACACCACACTGAGATGACATCTCCTTTAAAGTGGAGAGGGCCTCCACTCACACTCTGCCCACTACTTAAGCAGCAGCTTCAATATCATTCATTTATGTCCTGGATATGGCTTCAACCTTTTGAATAAGACTACTGCGTTTACCATTAGGGAAGTGAATGTCACCTATGGGGCATACTAGGGTGCATCCTGTACTTTACTGATAAAGACAATATTTTCCAATGCTGTCTGACTTTGACTTAGCCTGACCACTCGGGTAGGGGGCCCCGTTTCTTTTCAGGACCAGGCTAGTCATAGTCATCTAGGCCTTCAAACGGCCCCTTGAAATGAGGAAGGGGCATCATTGCTAGCAATAAATATTGATAATCAATCAGAGATGACAAAAAAATGGGAACATCTTTATTTAATGTAGATTCAAAGGACTGTGAAATTCACTCGTTACAGCATTTCAGAAAATAACGTGTAAAGAAAACCCCATCGCTATTCACGATGGACAGAGCAGTGATGGGGGAGCAGCCTGGAACAGGGGAGAGACGACCATCGATTTTTGAAATGCGTGTTATAACCAGTGGGCTAGCTCGGGGGTTTACAGAGGAAGTTTACATAACTTACCCGTTAAGAGTAAAATAGACAATAGCACTATGTTTTGGGGGTGATTGACAGGTCGCCTGTCCAGTGATCACAAGAACCCCAAGATGGCGACAGGCCAATTCAACCATGGATGTGCTTCAACACGGAGTCCAAAAAACAATGGTAGGCTACGTCCATATATATACAGTCATTGGTTATAACGAGCCGTGTCCACAGTCCTTATAACGAGCCGATCCCACAGTCCTTATAATGAGCCAATCCCACAGTCCTTTGCATATTTGCACAAGGATATTCACATGTTTTTGTCATTTTTGAACGGTTATTTGCAAAGATAATTAAGTTTTATGGGCGTCCGCTGATCACCTCGGGAACAGCACTCACTGAGTCCGTACAGCCTCAGGACACAGCAAGGACCAGGCAATGCGTAACTGTTATTGAAACGTGACCAACAAATTTGCCCTGTAAAATATATTCTTTACGGACACCGGACCTAGCGGAAAACCCTGTATAAAATGAATGGTATCCTATAGTAGCCTATAATATTATAATCATGTCTTCCAGGGAATCCTGAGCAAACTAATAAAATAGTGTATTGTTTAATAAAACTTTTTGTACAACAGCTGTGTCTCATGGGTTTAAATATTAATATTAAAAGTGTGTATGTCTCAGGAATTTAATTCTTGTGGAAATATGCAATATGATGGACAAAATAGTGTATCTAGGAGAATCTGCAGATTCAATCTGTTTGAACCAGAAATAGCTTTATTCAAGTTTGGCAAAATTATGATGAAATCAGTGGTGTCCCATTTCCTAGGTAAAGATTTCAAGGGGGTAAAAATATTAAATGGGATTGGGCCCATGTGTGTATAGATAGTAACCAATGCGTTAGAGTGCTGGTTCTGCCTACAAATAGATGGCACGCAAGCCATGTAATATTTACCGTTCGTTTGATGTATTGTACAATTAGCGCGTCAGCGTCAAGAGTGGATCATGTAATCCTGTGCCACTTCAGGCTGCTTCAGAAAAGATCCAGTACACACCAGGTAATTTAGTGTCATTTCCCTGCCCCTCCCCTTCCCCTGCACTGCTTGTCATAAGGTTAGTGCGCTCTGTAATTGATACTAAATTTGTCATGATGTGAATAGCACAGGTCAAGTGGTGCAGTGTACCTAAGAGTCGCGTCGTTCCCAACCCCAGTTTGTCATTGTGCTGTGCTGCCACGAGTCCGTGCATAAAATTAGGCGGGCGTGCTCATTGACATGGAGTGTCTCTCCCCTTCTTATCCTGCCCGGCCCATAAATAAAGTGTGTTTTCATTGTTGCCCACGGTGCCGTCTCTAACAGAGGCAGGAAAGAAATCAGAAACACAACAAATAGATAAGCGCTGTGGTAAATTTGTCCCATCACTGCTAGAGAAAAGCCGTAAAAAGTCAGTGTTTTGTGTACTGATGTGAACTTAATCTGATTTTAATTTAATTATAGCAGGGAGTTGCGGAGGGCACAGGCATTGGGCTGTTTGTTGTAAGAATGTTCTGACATTGGCGCAGGTATGGGGCAGCTAGCATGTTAATTAATGATGAAGATCCTGACAATATGCAGAGGCATGACAGCGTTAAGCCAGTCGGCTGCTGCTTCCTTTGCATATTAATAGATGCTTCATAATTATTTCATATGACAGCTGCTCCAAGGGCTACCATCAGACCTTGTCTCTGTTATTTGCTGTTTTGTGCTCCCCATGTGACAATGTCATGCTATTCGCTATTTGTTGAAATGTTCCCCTTTCTGTTTTTTGACTGGTGCGACTGGCTCTCCATGCAGCCTCAATGCGCTGTTTGTTTTGTGGCCGAGAGGACTCAGAATTGGCGGTGCGTCTGTGTATACGAGAGAAGTGTGTGGAAATAAAGGTGACTTTGAAAGAATATATGAGGCAGGATTGTTTTGCATAGTAATGAATGCAGATGAGCTTTGAGTGGGATTGGTCTTGTTGACGTTTAGACTCCTAGTGCCTTAATAGACTTGTTGCTGGGCGGCAACATCTCCCTGGCTCCCTTATTATATCCACTGTATGGAGGTGTGTGCTATGTGGACGTGACAATTGATCCGGTGAAATGAAACAATTATCAGAACAAAGACTTCGATTTATGGAGTGTGTCACTTAGTCAAAGGCAGGCTGGAGGCTGGAGCCCGATGATAGATGGAAAATGGAGAAGTGATCATTCCAGCTGTTTCACAATAGAACCAATCAATTTCTTAACCTTTATTTACTCATGGAATACACATCCGATCAAAACCTGTCAGCAAAAAATACTAAATAAATACAATGTTTGCCAGTTTACTATAGAGCTGCAACGATGAATAGATTTGTATTTGTCAACTATTCAATTAATCCCAAACTATTTTGATAATCGATTAATCGGTTTGAGTAAAAAAAAAAAAAAAGAATTCTCTGATTCCAGCTTCTTAAATGTGAATATTTTCTGGTTTGTTTACTCCTCTATGACGGTAAACTGAATATCTTTGTGTTGTGGACAAAACAAGACATTTGAGGATGTCATCTTGGGCTTTGGGAAACACTGATCATTTTTCACCATTTTGTGACATTTAATAGACCAAACAACTAATCGATTAACCGAGAAAATAATCAGCAGATTAATTGCCAGTGAAAATACAGTAATGGTTAGTTGCAGCCCTAGTTTACTAGAGAAAAGAAAGGGAGAGGATACACTCCCTGCAGTGCAATAAGCTGTTGTGCGCTGCACTTGCAGAGCCTCAGGACGCAGTGCTGCGGTCCTCCCGTGAGCGCCACCTGATTTGTGGGGGGAATTTATCACACAAACAACCCAGAGGTGATTTCAATATTTACTCGGCAGTCTGTTCTGCATACGTCTCATTTGGAAAACAGTTGACTCTTGCCCATTATACACAAATGAAGGCTGACCTTCAGACTGGGCAGAGGCCACATTCATTATGTGGAGAAGTATCACCTTCTTCCGAGGCAATGGCGTTTTTTCTCTCCCCTGCTCTGCCTATGCATATGGAACAGCAGACAGCGGCCATTGCAAACGAGAGGGCCCACTCTGACATGATGTATACTGTACGTCAATATGGTACTGATGTATTTTAAGATGCAAACAAGCCTCGAAATTATATGCACCTCCATGTCAGCGGCTCAGAGTGACTCTCGCCATCTGCCTATCAGCTGGGGACGAGAGGAGAGGGTGCCCAGGCCGGTTTGTTCTTCACAAAGTGTGTGAGGGTGTGTGTGTGTGTGTGTGTGTCTGTCTGTGTGTCTGTGTGTGTCTGTGTCTGTGTGTGTCTGTGTGTGCGTGCGTGCGTGTGTTTCTGTGCGTGCGCATGCTCGTATGTATCTATTAGAGCCACATGTTCGATTTCTACCTCTCCTTGTACTCGTGTCTCCTCCCAGATGCATGGCTAATAGCTGCTCTTGAGTCGCATCACGGAGACGTGACAGCTAAGTGATGATAAACGCAGGCATTGCCTTGTTCTACGTCAAACGTAAGGCAAACCTGCATATCAAGTGTAAGCAGTCCCCAGCAAAAGGCCAGGTGATATACTGTATTGTGGATATGAGTGATTCCACTAATGGATACATCTCTTGCTTTTCCTCGCCGCACGTCTTTGATGGTGTTGGGGTGCGGAGGGACTGGGGACTCTCCTGAGATGCGATGGCCTAGAGGAGCTTTAGTAGTATCTGTCCCCGCTGTTTGAGACCAGCCTCATGAATAAAGATTTCAGTCACGTTCGATACACCCCGAACCCTGGAACCAGCACAATGACAAACCCATGGTTTATGGTCTCTGCGGTGTGCTCAGCATAGGTATGTGTGTCATCTCAGACTCCCTATATCAAGTCCATTTTGATCTAGGTGGACAACCATGTCAAATATGCTATCATATGGTCAGAGATGGCTGTGGAAATATGAAAGATTATTTCATATGTGATTTCAATAGCCGTTTTTACTGCTCACGACCCCCTCCCTCTTTTGTCACTCACAATCAGTGTGTAATGTGACCATAACTTTTTAAATAGACATTTAACAGAGCATTTTAAAAGGACTCTTCAACTGCAACTGTAACAGGATGGCTGCAGCAGGCCTGGCTCTAAAAGAATCCAAGTTAGGGGGCGTCTGGGTAGTGTAGACTGAGGTAAGAGCACTCGCCTACCACCGCAACCCGGGTTCAATTCCCTTGACTTGGTCAAACGTTCCTACAGACAAAATAGGGCTGGGGTGCTTGACGTGAGCAGTGCTTGCCAGCGCAATGCATTGTGGTCCAGTACGACAATCGCGGCTAGGCTAGTAGTTTTGTAAACGCCGCGACGACAAACACACATCAACGTATATTAATTAGCTTGCTTCCTTCATAAACTTCTTCCCCCTCGCCCGACAGTCAAAAGCCTGCTACTATTTCACTGAAATAGCCAAGAGATCAGCTAAACGTTAGCTTACCTCGTTTTCTTATGTGGAGAGGCAGCCACACCAAACTCTGGCAACTAAATGTGGTCCTGTCTATCAGTAAATTGAATACCGCCAGAACATAATTTACAAACCTTACGAATCTTTAGATGCCACTCTCCAATTCGGCATACATATTATCTCCCAAGAAGCACTTTATGAATGTAAAATCTCATGTTTGGAAGGGGTTCGCTCTGCTGCTGTACTACCGCCCTCCACTGTGTATTTTGCGGGTAGAGCACTGTGAGAATCACCGGTGAAACATTTTAATATATTTGGAATGTGTGCTTCTTATTGGAGTATGGATATGGATCTTATATGTGTATGCCGAATTAGAGACATGCTTACAAGTATTCATAAAATGTTTGTGTTTCCATAAAAAGTCTCAACTTGTAAAGCCTTGACGCGAGAATCATTCATTCTTCATTCTGAGAGTCGAAGGAGCTCCCCGCTAGGGAGCTGCAGGCTCCGCTATTACTGGCCGTACGCTACTTACACGTTAGCAATCACAATAAAACAGTACTACCTACCTCCCGCACAATGTTGTTATCTGAAGATTTGCATAATCAGTATTCCCAAACAATGCGTCGTTTCCAATACCAAGCCCTTATTCAAAAGCCAGGCGGACAGCGGGCTCTAACTAGGTCACATAAGGGACATGAGTGATTACTGAAGATGGATCAAATGACTATTTTTGATGTATCTTGCACAATCTATGGCCACATTGGCCAGCGAAGTTGTAATATATCGTCATGTTAGTTAATGGCGAGTGGCACTAGTGTACAGGAGTAGATTTTATTTACCCACAGGTGGGGTATGAGTCCTGGTTGCTGTGCTAGTGCTGCACTAGTTACTGCACTAGTTACTTGGACATTTACATGGACCCCATTATATATCACTTTAAAGGACTTCTACTTTGTACTTTATCATTTATAATGATGTGTTCTGTTTGCTCCATCTCATGCCATTGCTGTGATCACTGCGCTGCATACTGCACAAAGACAAATTCCTTGTTTGTAATGATTACGCTGCACACTAGCTATTAAAATTATCTTGAATCTTGGATCTAGTGCCTCCTCTGGTTTGTCACGGTGCCTGTTCGGGGGGAGGGGAACTGGGGGGAATAGCGTTATCCTCCCACATGCTACGTCCTGCCGGTGAAAAATTCTCGCTGTCAGGTGAAAAGAAGTGGCTGGCAACGTCTGCACATGTATCGGAGGAAGCATGTGCTAGTGCTAGTCTACAGCTCTCCCCAGATCAGCAGAGGGGGTGGAGCAACGACCGGGACAGCAGGGGGAATTGCCCAAGAAGTACATTTGAGGAGAAAATATGAGAAAAATCTGAAAAAACGAAAGGGAGGGAAAAAAAATAACCATGTTAAATTCTCAAACATATTTGAGAATATCTTGTCACAGAAATTGTCAAGTGATATGCGTACTAAAGAAATCTCTTCTAAATACTGTAGTTTTGAACATAGTATAAAGCAACAGCTATTCTGTAAGAGTAGGGGAGAACAGGTACAAATTAAGCACTTTTTTGTTTTTCCTTCATTGTGTAAAGATTGTTTCAGCTCCAGTTACAATATTTTCATGTAAGCAACCTACACGTCATCTGGCAATACCAACCGTAGTTTCGTTCCGCGGGTGTATACATCAGACATCATCAGATGGCAAACAGAAGCTGCGCAATGCTTCATTCGCCCCCCAGTGGAGGGACGGATGAAGCGGTTGTCAAGAGACACAAAAACAGCCAGGTAACACATTTTTCTGTCGTGTACTCCTCATTCCTTCATCAATTATCCATCAAAGCAAGTATAAGTATTATGAAATACATTTTATTATTAGCAAATTCATATAATTACAGTTTGCTTCTATCTATTTTGCTGATGTGATCAATATTTTACCTCACTTAAATGGCTCATCCAAACAAATATTTAATATTTCAATATCTGCATGTAATAGTTTACATTTTGACATATTCAATACTTAACATTTAGCACAATAGTAGCAAAGTGCTTTATTCGCCCCGCCTGTGTATCCCTGTATATAAGGTAAGATAGCACACAAGCTAAGCTAGCATGGTACATGAAACAATCCCTTAGCTGTAGTCTACAGATAGGTCTAACAGATTAATTACATTTGCAGCATTAAATAAATAAACTCTAAGACAAAATAGAAAAACCCGCTGTTTCCAATATTTTGCTTACCATTGAAAAATAGCATGAAAAACAAAGTTTTTGAGGGTAACTCCGCCGAACGGTGACGTAGAATGCTGAAATTTTCCAGAGTCATTGAACAGGAAGTGCAAGATGAATCCCGAGTTTCGACTTCCGGGGTCATGTCAAAGATAGTATACGAGGCAGTGCTTCATCCGCCCCCCCTGCTCCGTTCGTACCGGTTCTCCCCTACATAAGCAAGACTGTCAGGGTAGAAAATGTACTTTTTATATACATTTTCTTTTTGTAAATTTATTTTGAGGGCATTGAAAGCATTCATAGTCAATTTGAAGTATTAAATAAAAAATAAAAAAATAAAATAAAATAATAACATTGAATCATTAACACGTTCACTGCCGTGGACGAGATATCTCGTCAAGCAGAAACCAACGGTTGACTGCCGTGGACGAGATATCTCGTCAAAACAAAATGGGACGGTGGGATGTGGATCAAACCCTTTTACATCTCCTATAAAAATATGGGAGGTATTGAATGGTTATAATCTATTTTACCGACCCACTAAGTGGCGACAGTGCTCTCCAGACTAGACGAATCCAAGCAAAAACAGCAGCGTGAGGAAGCCATTCTCATGAAAATGGATTGGCGAAAACGCTTTCGCTTTCGCGCAGGGAGCTGGCGGTGGGGGATTGCAAATTTGCATAATAGATTATGGGTGAAACACACTTTGAAACACCGGCAGAAAGCCCAGAATCGCACGTAGCTTCATTCCAGCTGAGCTCACAACCGAAAAATGAGCCCCATCCAGACTCGCCCAAAGAGCGGCCGCCAGCAGCCAGGCAGCACAGACAGGCAGGAGAGACTCGCTTGTGACAAACGCTGCAAAGCCACCAGAGACACACCCACGGAGGGAGGAGTTTGGAGGAGAGGGGGGTGAGGGTGCTGTTATGGAGGAAATTACTGTTCAAAGAACTATTGTTTAGATGTCTGATGTCTCACTGATGCCAAAAATAAATAGTTAAAGTGACTGTTCTATCGAATTTCACAAAAATGCATTTTTCTCAGCTTTTCTTCTCAGACGCTGAAACCATGCTGTATTCAACTGCTAATGCCTACATAACTACTAACTCTACAAACTAACTCTTTTAGACAGAGAAAGCACACATTCTATTAGTTCTTTTGAGATATTTTGTGTTCACAAATTCCTAGCAGAAAATAATCCTCGGCTCTTGAAAGATGAGCCAGAATCCTCAAAAAAAACCTTGGCAGAAGCTACCTACAGTAAAAAAAAACTGTTGGCAGTGAATGTGTTAAGGAACATTGTTTATGGTTTTCCATTCAGCCTGCCGACTGGCCTTGCAAGGCAATGCCACTCAGAAGAGCTAAGTTATTAGAAGGCCGGTGCTGTGTACTATTAGCTGTAAAGAATTTGAATACCAATGTTATTCATTATTCAGTGTGTGTGTGTGACATACTGTAGGGGTTACATCTGATGAATACATGAAAAGGTATCATTGAAATCGCTTCAGTAAGAAGACTCTTAAGACCCAATCCTCAGACCCTTTATTTGGGTGCACTTTGTACCTGTCTCTTGCTTTCTTTCTGAATCTCTCGCCCACTCGCTCTTTTTCCACCCCCCTCCCACCCCCGCCACACACACACACACACACACACACACACACACACACACACACACACACACACACACACACACACACACACACACACACACACACACACGTTGAGTTTTAGACGCAAACTGCTGGCATCATCCACTATTATCTTGACTCCATCTGTTCCCATCAAGACACAAATACATCACTACAGTGGAGAGAAGCGCAGGAATCAGTGAGACATTCATAAAAATCATCCACTGCCACGCGCACAGGGATCCATCCCATCACCATGATAACCTGCTGCGAAGATACCCCCCGTCACATGATGAAAAACCAAGCCGCCGCTTATTCCCCCATAGTGTGTACTGGAATTATTCATCGTTCTATTCTTTCCAAAGTGTGTGTGTGTGTGTGTGTGTTTTTACGCGTGTCTCTGTCCCCTCTGCCTCCTCTCTCCAGGTCTGACAGCGGCGGCGGCAGCAGCTGCCAACGCCGCCATCGCCGAGGCCATGAAGGTCAAGAAGATCAAGCTGGAGGTGATGAGCAGTTACCACGGCAACGCCAACCACCATGGGGTCGACGGAGAGAACGGAGACCTCAGCTCACTCGGTGAGGACGCCCTTCTCGCACACACGCAGGACGCATGCATGCACACACACGCACGCACGCACGCAGGCACGCACACACATGCACGCATGCACACAGAGACACACACACACACACAATCACATGAGCATGCACGCATGCCTCAAACAATTGTACATGCTTGATTAAGCATGTGCGTGGGTGTGCGTGCGCTTGCACACACACACACACCACCATTTATTTGCCAACATAATTGTGACACGGTCTGGTGAAAGGAGTAACAAGTAGGTAGCTGGCAAATGACACAAATCAAGATAAAAGGTTATTTTCTGAAAGAAAGAAAAAATCCTTCATTACGCAAGTTTAGATGTTGAAGAACGCAATATAACAAACAGTTTGATGATCACTAAATACTTAGAATTTGTTAGCAAACTAAGCTTGTTCATGGCGCATACCAAGCTTGTTCGCCAACTTTAAGGGCGATTTTCTTTGAATGTTGCTTTTAGGAGTATGAACATTCAAATAAGCATATCTTCATCTATTACTTTCAGATATGACATCATTTGAAATCTTACAATCCGCACTTTCACAATCTGTAAAAACTGAAAAATTACCTTGGCCTAACTGTTACCCAAAAAAACAGTCCCTGTCACAATTGTTGACAATGAGGGATCGTCTGCATACAACTTGTCTTAAACCAAAGATTTGCTGTGATGTGATTGCCCAGCATCCAGCATCATTTCATATTTTATCATCATTTTTTATTTGTTCCTTTTTCTTCGTAGACACTATCTCTACTATTCTACTATCCCTCTACTGTTCTTACACTGGTCAAATATAGTTCTCCCTTTATGTGTAACTACACTGTAAATACTTGTTAAGGTAAGTCTTGTTCTCTTTCTAGAAGTGTTATCCTTTTGTGTTAAAAGAACAAACAAAAACCGCGTTCTTAATAGCTAAGTGAAACTGCAAACACAGTTTCCCAAAGCTTTTTACTTCTTTTTCTTACTACAGCTTTTAACAGGGATTAATTGAATTGCTGTGAGAGCATTGGTTTTTCACTATGTGCCATTTCAATTAATTATTAGCCCTAAAATGCAGAAGGATTTTCATAATATCACACAGAGCCACTTAGCGTGTTATGTAGAATGATAATGTAGTGTGTGGATTCATGAGCCCATTCCAAATGACAAACCAAATGTAATCCCTGTAGCTTTGGCTTTGCTAAATGGTGTTTTTGATTCACTTACTGTACTAAATGGCTTGACTTCTGAATACATTTCAACAGTTCTACTTGACACCGTGCACGGCGCGCAGCGTACACCCTGTGTGCGAGATGACAACAGGATGCGTCTCGAAGCCGATTTAACAATGCAAAATGCATCAAGTGTGAGGTCATCACTCCGGGAGAATGGGGGGTGTAAAAAGAAAGAGGAGAGTACGAGTCTACGAGGTCGCGGAAATAAAGATAAATGTGAATACCAACAGCAAGGCTGTGGCAATGGAGCTAATAAGAAACAGTTTTATCTTTTTACAATTTAAATTGTAACCTTGAGCCCACAGCCAGCCACACGGGCCCCCGGTAGAATCATAATTCTGGCTCTAGGTGTGTGTGTGTGTGTGCACGGGCCACAGCGTTGGCTCTCTGAGTGAAATATATGGCGGCGACGCCTCTCGGCCCCATCCACAATCAATTGGATTCTTTTCCTTTAATATTTACTCGCAGCGATGAGATGCTCGTCTGCATGGTGATGAACAGTCTGCCACCGGCGTTTGAAGGTGACCTGTCAGCGAGTATGGACAAATCTCTCGCTCGCACAAATGTCGAAAATAAATCATTAAGGCCAGGCAGGCAGACAGCGGGCCTCTCTCTCTACCCTCACTCGCCCGCCCTGGATTTAAATCAGCTCAGATTTATGATTTGAATTAATGCTTCGTTTGGTCAAAGGAATGGTCGCAGAGACAAATGATGTTTGGTACTGAAGCCATCCTAATATTGATTACTGGGTGTCGCAGCAATCTCTTGTTTATATCAAGCACTCTCCTGTGACAGGGTGGCCAGCAGGAGTCATCCTGATAACACGCCGCTGAAATATGGCCCCGCTCAGCACCGCAGGGCCATGAAACAGCGCTAGCAGCGTGTGTTCCCCTCCATCTAGCCCGCAGGCTTCCACTCGCACATTTACTTTTCATAAAAGCATTTTGTAATTTCCCCCAAAATATGATGTGACTTCAACCAAAAGGTGATTGCAGAATTATTTCACATGACAAAAGTGGCTGACCCTGGCCTGCTTTCACTCCTTATTTTGGTGTTTGGATGGCTAATATGTCCAGCTCTCCAGTCTGTTATCCCTCAGGAATACAAACTTGTAAATCACTTGACTGATATAGCAAAGAGTGGGCAGGAGGACAACTGCATTTGGCTGTAGCTTTGTTGGGACTGGACCCACTGTTGTTCACAGTGATGTGGAGGGCTGACGGGGGAATGACTTCATGCTGTTTTTAAGAGACCCAGAACACAGCTGCTCCGAGGAAATGGACACGTGCAGTGGAGTTTTATAATCATATCCGGCTTAAAATAAGACACACTAACAGAAACGTGTTTACTTGCACAAAAGATGTTTAGCAACCAGGAGAATTGATATGATAATGAGCATGTGTCTCACAATAATGCTAAGAACATGGAAATAGAATCAGAACCATTGAAACGAGTGTGTTTGTGTTGAAATACAGGTGCTTAATTTCAGTCTTCAGATCTTGTATTGTGAACAGCTTGAAGCAGAGCAGAGGCAGCCAGTGAAGGACACTCTGTTCTGTTTGGAGAGTTGGATTGCCCGTCGCTGTCTTTGTGTTGATGTAAATTGAACAGGCTAATGTTTCTCCCTCGCATTAAATATTCATCACAATTAGGCCTTCCTGTTTGCATCAATGTTATTAATTATAAGGGAAAAAACAGCCAGTTCAACTCTGCGCCAAAATAACCAAACATCCTGAGTGAGAGGGGGAGGGAAATGAAGATAGATACAGTGTGTGTGTGTGTGTGTGTGTGTGTGTGTGTGTGTGTGTGTGTGTGTGTGTGTGTGTGTGTGTGTGTGTGTGTGTGTGTGTGTGTGAGACACAGTGTGTGAGAGTAGAGAGACGCAGTGTGTGAGAGTAGAGAGAGACAGACAGAGACACAGTGTTTGAGAGTAGAGAGACAGACAGAGACACAGTGTGTGAGAGTAGAGAGAGACAGACAGAGACAGTGTGTGAGAGTAGAGAGAGACAGACAGAGACAGTGTGTGAGAGTAGAGAGAGACAGACAGACAGTGTGTGAGAGTAGAGAGAGACAGACAGAGACAGTGTGTGAGAGTAGAGAGAGACAGACAGAGACAGTGTGTGAGAGTAGAGAGAGACAGACAGACAGTGTGTGAGAGTAGAGAGAGACAGACAGAGACAGTGTGTGAGAGTAGAGAGAGACAGAGACAGTGTGTGAGAGTAGAGAGAGACAGACAGAGACAGTGTGTGAGAGTAGAGAGAGACAGACAGAGACAGTCTGTGAGAGTAGAGAGAGACAGACAGAGACAGTGTGTGAGAGTAGAGAGAGACAGACAGAGACAGTCTGTGAGAGTAGAGAGAGACAGACAGAGACAGTGTTTGAGAGTAGAGAGACAGACAGAGACAGTGTGTGAGAGTAGAGATAGACAGACAGAGACAGTGTTTGAGAGTAGAGAGACAGACAGAGACACAGTGTATGAGAGTAGAGAGAGACAGACAGAGACAGTGTTTGAGAGTAGAGGGAGAAAGACAGAGACAGTGTTTGAGAGTAGAGGGAGAAAGACAGAGACAGTGTTTGAGAGTAGAGAGAGACAGACAGAGACAGTGTTTGAGAGTAGAGAGACAGAGACACAGTGTTTGAGAGTAGAGAGAGACAGACAGAGACACAGTGTGTGAGAGTAGAGAGACAGACAGAGACAGTCTGTGAGAGTAGAGAGAGACAGACAGAGACAGTGTGTGAGAGTAGAGAGAGACAGTCTGTGAGAGTAGAGAGAGACAGACAGAGACAGTGTTTGAGAGTAGAGAGACAGACAGAGACAGTGTGTGAGAGTAGAGAGAGACAGACAGAGACAGTGTGTGAGAGTTAGGGGTGTCAAAAATAATCGATTATAAGATGCATCGCGATGCGGACGTGCACGATTCTACATCGATTCACAAATGTCAAAAATCGATTATTAAAAAATAAATAAATTTAAAGCAGCTACGAGCAACTTTTTCGATTGTTATTAAACAGTATAAATTTAATATCAATGCATCACATCTTACCTCTAATAGTCGACGAGACCAAAGCCGTGTGTATCGGAGATTGCTCCCTTGGATGATTATTAAGTCTGTGTCTGTCTAAACTCGCGTCAACAGGGGGCTCTCTCTCTCTCTCTCCTTACCGCCGGCCCGGCTACCCGGAAGTGAAACGCGGAAGTGAAACCCGGAAGTGAAACGCAACTGCCTGCCTACCCCGTTCGCGCTGCCTAGCAACGCAGCATAAACAATGTGAACGCCGCGCAGACTCTCGCGAACATCTCTCGTTATATTCTAACAGGTTTTTTGGAAGTTATTTTGTGGTTATGGCCGAAGTGGCTGCTGCAAACCGTTTCATTTCACTTCCTGATCTTCCCTGGCCACAGACAGACCACACTGGCCGATTCACTCGGGGTTCAAGCGAGACTACTCTGCGTTGGTCTCGTCGACTATTAGAGGTAAGATGTGATGCATTGATATTAAATTTATACTGTTTAATAACAATCGAAAAAGTTGCTCGTAGCTGCTTTAATAATCAAATAAAATATAATGGAAGTACATGCAGTGGTTTATTTTAATTATGGATCATAATACAATGCAATTCCAAATGCACTTTTATTTTAAAAGTAGCCACACAGTGAGAAAAAAGAAAGTGAGAAAAAATAAATCATGTATTGCAAAAGTGATGCATCGATTTAAGATGCATCGAGATGCATCGATAATCGTACTCGAATCGAATCGTAGCCCTCTGAATCATAATCGAATCGAATCGTGAGGCCAGTGAAGATTCACAGCCCTAGTGAGAGTAGAGAGCGACAGACAGAGACAGTGTGTGAGAGTAGAGAGACAGACAGAGACAGTGTGTGAGAGTAGAGAGACAGACAGAGACAGTGTGTGAGAGTAGAGAGACAGACAGAGACAGTGTGTGAGAGTAGAGAGAGACAGACAGAGACAGTGTGTGAGAGTAGAGAGAGACAGACAGACAGTGTGTGAGAGTAGAGAGAGACAGACAGAGACAGTGTGTGAGAGTAGAGAGAGACAGACAGAGACAGTGTGTGAGAGTAGAGAGAGACAGACAGACAGTGTGTGAGAGTAGAGAGAGACAGACAGAGACAGTGTGTGAGAGTAGAGAGAGACAGAGACAGTGTGTGAGAGTAGAGAGAGACAGACAGAGACAGTGTGTGAGAGTAGAGAGAGACAGACAGAGACAGTCTGTGAGAGTAGAGAGAGACAGACAGAGACAGTGTGTGAGAGTAGAGAGAGACAGACAGAGACAGTCTGTGAGAGTAGAGAGAGACAGACAGAGACAGTGTTTGAGAGTAGAGAGACAGACAGAGACACAGTGTATGAGAGTAGAGAGAGACAGACAGAGACAGTGTTTGAGAGTAGAGGGAGAAAGACAGAGACAGTGTTTGAGAGTAGAGGGAGAAAGACAGAGACAGTGTTTGAGAGTAGAGAGAGACAGAGACAGTGTTTGAGAGTAGAGAGACAGAGACACAGTGTTTGAGAGTAGAGAGAGACAGACAGAGACACAGTGTGTGAGAGTAGAGAGACAGACAGAGACAGTCTGTGAGAGTAGAGAGAGACAGACAGAGACAGTGTGTGAGAGTAGAGAGAGACAGTCTGTGAGAGTAGAGAGAGACAGACAGAGACAGTGTTTGAGAGTAGAGAGACAGACAGAGACAGTGTGTGAGAGTAGAGAGAGACAGACAGAGACAGTGTGTGAGAGTTAGGGGTGTCAAAAATAATCGATTATAAGATGCATCGCGATGCGGACGTGCACGATTCTACATCGATTCACAAATGTCAAAAATCGATTATTAAAAAATAAATAAATTTAAAGCAGCTACGAGCAACTTTTTCGATTGTTATTAAACAGTATAAATTTAATATCAATGCATCACATCTTACCTCTAATAGTCGACGAGACCAAAGCCGTGTGTATCGGAGATTGCTCCCTTGGATGATTATTAAGTCTGTGTCTGTCTAAACTCGCGTCAACAGGGGGCTCTCTCTCTCTCTCTCCTTACCGCCGGCCCGGCTACCCGGAAGTGAAACGCGGAAGTGAAACCCGGAAGTGAAACGCAACTGCCTGCCTACCCCGTTCGCGCTGCCTAGCAACGCAGCATAAACAATGTGAACGCCGCACAGACTCTCGCGAACATCTCTCGTTATATTCTAACAGGTTTTTTGGAAGTTATTTTGTGGTTATGGCCGAAGTGGCTGCTGCAAACCGTTTCATTTCACTTCCTGATCTTCCCTGGCCACAGACAGACTACACTGGCCGATTCACTCGGGGTTCAAGCGAGACTACTCTGCGTTGGTCTCGTCGACTATTAGAGGTAAGATGTGATGCATTGATATTAAATTTATACTGTTTAATAACAATCGAAAAAGTTGCTCGTAGCTGCTTTAATAATCAAATAAAATATAATGGAAGTACATGCAGTGGTTTATTTTAATTATGGATCATAATACAATGCAATTCCAAATGCACTTTTATTTTAAAAGTAGCCACACAGTGAGAAAAAAGAAAGTGAGAAAAAATAAATCATGTATTGCAAAAGTGATGCATCGATTTAAGATGCATCGAGATGCATCGATAATCGTACTCGAATCGAATCGTAGCCCTCTGAATCATAATCGAATCGAATCGTGAGGCCAGTGAAGATTCACAGCCCTAGTGAGAGTAGAGAGCGACAGACAGAGACAGTGTGTGAGAGTAGAGAGACAGACAGAGACAGTGTGTGAGAGTAGAGAGAGACAGACAGAGACAGTGTGACAGACAGAGACAGTGTGTGAGAGTAGAGAGAGACAGACAGAGACAGTGTGTGAGAGTAGAGAGAGACAGACAGAGACAGTGTGTGAGAGTAGAGAGAGACAGACAGAGACAGTGTGTGAGAGTAGAGAGAGACAGACAGAGACAGTAGAGAGAGACAGATAGATACAGTGTGTGAGAGTTGAGAGAGACAGATAGATACCGTGTGTGAAAGTAAAGAGACAGACAGAGACACAGTGTGTGAGAGTAGAGAGAGACAGACAGAGACACAGTGTGTGAGAGTAGAGAGACAGACAGAGACAGTGTGTGAGAGTAGAGAGAGACAGACAGAGACAGTGTGTGAGAGTAGAGAGAGACAGACAGAGACAGTAGAGAGAGACAGATAGATACAGTGTGTGAGAGTAGAGAGAGACAGATAGATACAGTGTGTGAAAGTAAAGAGACAGACAGAGACACAGTGTGTGAGAGTAGAGAGAGACAGACAGAGACACAGTGTGTGAGAGTAGAGAGAGACAGACAGAGACAGTAGAGAGAGACAGATAGATACAGTGTGTGAGAGTAGAGAGATACAGATAGATACAGTGTGTGAGAGTAGAGAGAGACAGACAGAGACAGTAGAGAGAGACAGATAGAGACAGTGTGTGAGAGTAGAGAGAGACAGATAGATACAGTGTGTGAAAGTAAAGAGACAGACAGAGACACAGTGTGTGAGAGTAGAGAGAGACAGATAGATACCGTGTGTGAAAGTAAAGAGACAGACAGAGACACAGTGTGTGAGAGTAGAGAGAGACAGACAGAGACAGTGTGTGAGAGTAGAGAGAGACAGACAGAGACAGTAGAGAGAGCCAGATAGATACAGTGTGTGAGAGTAGAGAGAGACAGATAGATACCGTGTGTGAAAGTAAAGAGACAGACAGAGACACAGTGTGTGAGAGTAGAGAGAGACAGACAGAGACAGTAGAGAGAGACAGATAGATACTGTGTGTGAAAGTAAAGAGACAGACAGAGACACAGTGTGTGAGAGTAGAGAGAGACAGACAGAGACAGAGATAGCGGGAGAGAAACAGAGATAGAGCGAAAGATGAAAATGTAAAGGGAGACAAAAATGGGGGGAGTGGCTTGTCTATGGGGGGAGTGGCTTGTCTTTCTTTGGTTGGGCAGAGGGAGCCCACTCAGTGCACAATGTGGATTGTTCCTGAGCCTCGCAGGAAATGCCACAATTACAGATCAGAGACCAAGCAAAACACGTGTGGCGCTGGGCCTTGAGGGGGATCAACAGCCCGCCACCCCCCTCCCAATGCACTGACCCCAGCCACAAACTTCATTACTGGGGGAGGAAATATTGTCAGCTGCCCACTAACAAACACCTGCCAATTCCAAGAGAAACAATTGCTTTTTTCACTGGTGGAAAGAGGTGGGGGAAGTAAGTGACTTTCAGCAAGGAGGTGTCTCTCTTTGGCCACTGGGTGCTGCCCTGCCACTCATCTGACTCCTCACTGCAGTCTAATGGAGCTGAAATCCTGTCTGTAATTAGATATGGGAATTCCACTGTCATCAGCCAGATGATGCCGGCGATATGCCGACCAAACAACTTGCCGACGGACAACACTTGACAATAACAAAAAGCAGTTGCTTTTGAATCTAGCTCAAACCCTCAGAACCAGCAAACAACCCCTCTGTCCCACATGTGTGGCCCCAGGCTGCCTGCACCCTGTGGGGATAGCAGAGCCACATGCTAGACAGACAGGTGCTGACAGATACCTGGAGTGATGCCTGACTGAGAGTTGAGAGAAGAAGGTTCTGGGTGAGATGATGAGGAAGCATCATTCTCTCTTCCCGGGGTCATCGGGCTAATTCCTGCGCCCCCGTGCGTATATGTTTTCTGGTGTGTGTGTGTGTGTGTGTGCGTGTGTGCGTGTCCGTGCGTGTGTGCATGCTTGCGTGAGAGAGCGAGAGAGAAAGCGGGGGCCCTGGCCCCTGAGAGCGCTCTGTGAGGAGACCACAGCTGTACACTCCCAGCAGCTAATTGGTCCTTATCTAGCTGTCCCATTCATCTTCATTTTTTACCAATTACTGAGCATTATCTGTGTTCTCAGTTGGGTATGGGACTTAATCCTTTTTGGTTAAGCTGGTGCTACAGCTTGCAAAATTCAAATACAAGGAGAAAGGAGGAGGAGAGAGAGAGAAAGAAAGAAAGAAAGAAAGAAAGAAAGAAAGAAAGAAAGAAAGAAAGAAAGAAAGAAAGAAAGAAAGAAAGAAAGAAAGGAGGGAAAGGTGGAGGGGAGGGGGGGGACAAAAGTCATAGCAAAAACAAACTCTGGAAACTTCCCATCATCCCTCGCTGGCAGGAAGCAATCAATAAACAATGACATCACATGAAGGAGAGCGAGAGAGAGAGAGAGAGAGAGAAATGGAAGAGATCAATTATCGGCGTTATAATTCAAGTCCTTGTTTGCAAACGTTGCAGCCTCATTGATTAAGCTGTTCGTGTTGCACTCACCATTATTGACTTGTTAAAACCATATTTTCTCATCATCAGTGGTTTTACGTTTGCGGTCACACAGATAACAGTGCTTTAAAGGCTTCATTAATTATGCAGGATGTATTCATTTTAAAGCACAGCCAGTCCAAATCGTCCTGTTTACTCTACAAACAATACAAGCAGAGCACACTGCCCATCCAGAAGGTACATCAAGACACAGCAATCTGGGGCAGTTAGCGGTAATTTTCTGAGATCAATGCATAACTAGGCTCCTCTCTATATGGGGTCCACGCTTGGCCATGCTGTAGAGCGGAGTGGAGTCAACCCGCAGACCATGCACTAATTACTGGAGTGTTTACAGCTCTGCTGGATAGCATTTCTACCATTTTGGATCATATCAGTCCGTGTGCTCTGCACTCGACCGGTAACTAAGGCATTAAGATTACAGGGCGTATGAATGAAATTACAGAGAAATCAAGTCAATAAAGTATAGTCATCAATTACAGGACAAACACAACAATCATAAATTAATAAAAGCAACAGCCAGTCGCACATGTATAACTGGAAATAGAGCCATGCACGTCTCACTGACACACACGCACGCACACGAGCACATATAGTGCTGGTGCTCTTTGATAGGGATCTGTTTGGTCACACTCTCTGCGCCAGCTGTCAGCCCAGCTCCACTGCTGAGATTTAATTAGTCTGTTTATGTCCTTTCTAATAATAAAGCTCTCTGGGAGGAAGGACACATCCAGCTAAGCTAGCTGCACGCTCCAACCTGCTAGCTGCACAGCACATAGCGCTGGTGGCCTAGCGCGGCTAAATGTGGGCCATGATGGAGGATGGTGGCTACTTCCTGCGACTCGAGTCAGAACAATGGCCCTCAGGCTCAGATCTAGTATCACCCCCTCCTCAATCCTAACCTTAACCATTAGGGGATAAAGCACATACTGACCTGATATGAGTGTCTAGGGGCAACTTCATCCATCTTCTTCTCTGGCTCTCTTGTGGGAGCCTTTGTCAGCGGAGGCTCCAGAGAGAAACTAGATTGTAGCCATAGGCTGAATAATATTCATTCTACCAGCATATCATAGCAGCTCTTTCGATGCGACGGATTCTTATCTGATCCGATTTGTGTGATTACAATGGCGTTTGTTTTGCTTTTCTCTAGCCTGATACCGTGGCTGTTTTGGGTAGAGGAAGGTCTCGCTAAGCAATTTGCGGTGGGAAGAGGAGGAGGGGGGGATGAAGGGCAGTAAGTGAGCCAGACAGACACACTGAGCTAGACGGAGAGTGGCAGAGCAGACAGAGGCAGACAGACAGCCTTCCAGCCTGAGCCAAGCGCTTGATGGCTCTCCGTCTCTCTCCTGGGCTTTGGCCCTCACCATCTCTCTATTAGTCTGCCAGGCTCCTGGGAGCCAGGTGACAGATAAGTGAAGAACGACACGCGCGTTTTAATAGACATTTCAAAAGATAAACTTGATAATCATTTCTCTTTTTAATGAAGTCTAATGTCCTCGTTCTAATTCCGGCTGCGTCGGCTGTTGAGCATCAGCCTCAGTATTTGAATATGCATGATTGGGAAAATGCGAGGCGCGCCGGTGTCGCTACAAAATACACAAATGCAGACAACTGCAGAAACAGATTACAATAACAAGGGGAATTGATTCAACATTATTTCCGTAATGATCCATATCAAGTTCTATCATCTTTGAGTGGCAGCAGAGTTGTGGCGTTAGAGAGAGCGAGAGAGAGAGACAGACAGACAGACAGACAGACAGAGGGAGAGAGGCGGCACGCTAGACAAACCTTGTGTCATGCAAATATTTGCTTGACTGTCTCTTGTGGTTAGTTCACATTATCGCAGGAGCAGAGCTATAAAAAACAACTGACCAGTCGAGTTGTCATCCCTCATCAACATTAGTCCTCATTCTTCATTAATTGGATAGATTAATTTGGAGCGCTTTGATGCGAGGGGGACACATGCGTTCGGCTGTCCCCTCCTCACTATTCTCTGTCAGCTCGAATTTAGCCAGGGAAGGGGCTGACCTTTGAAAGTGAAGAGATCAACACAATTTGAAAAGACAATGTCACTTGGTGTAAATGTGATACGTGTAATAAATGACATTCAACCTTTCAGTGATGATGAGCTTTCTCGCAGGTTCCAGTAATGTGAAATATGCAGGTCCCATAATTGCATCGAATGTGAGGCAGTTTTCACATATGCGGCTAAGATGGTGCCGCATTAGCGTTAGCGCGTGCTCTCGTTTCACTATGATTATGTCTAAGAGGAAACATTAGCGCCGAGTAATAATATTACTGTGTACATAATAACATAATGACAATACAATGAGTACGACGAAATGACAATCTCTTTTGCTGTGATTACGCTGTGAAAATGTCCCATTCTATGCAGCAATCAGGTGGAGAATCGAAAGCATTCGGGTGATATAATACTTGGTTCTGTTCCACAAAAGCACTCTGTTTGTTTCCCGGTCCGAAAGGTGTTTCTACTCAATTATGATGTGGGAGCCCTCATCCAAATAGAGCTATCAAGCCATACTGAGGCCAGCCATCTTTAGCATCACACAGCCTCTCCTCTGGGACCAAGATAAAGAGAGAGCAAGTTCAAACAATGTTAAAGCATTTCACAATCTCAGCATGTCCTACAGTGTCAACAAACAGAGGAAGGTATTTCTTTTTACTGTGTTTAGAATCCCATCAATAAATTACTCGTGCCAACAAAATATAGAAAATAACAAAAAAATTAAACTATTTCCTCTCGCTACACAAACATTATATACTGCAAAATCCATACAGTAGACTTTCTAGACTGCAGCGATGTAAAACAAAAAAAAACAGTTACAGTCAAATCCATCATGCACTTCACATTGAAATCATTGGCATTGTGACTGTAAACTATACAGTGCATTACTGATTTTCTCTCATGATGTGATTGTAATGGAGGAAGAGGGAGCACAGGAGGTAGTGATGCTAATTTTGTAATTAAAACGGATGATCTGATGACCACATGCAAGCCGATCCCCCCGCCAAAGTGATATGACGGCAGAGTGGGCCGTGATTGATAACGCTCGTCAATATATTTCATTTCAGGAGCCTTAGTCAAATGACAACTGGTTGTCATTGACTGAAAGCAATCTTTTTAAAAGGGGAGCCTTTGCTAAGTATCAGATGAAAATGATTCCTCTGTCTGCTTGGGTGTCACTGCCTGTAGGAGCTTTATTGATTGGGCTTGAATATATTGCACCCGCAGTAGTAACAGCTGCTAGTAATGTCTCCGCTCTCTGCCCACAGCACTTTCTGTGCCGCACTTTATTGTTAGTGATCTGACGTGTGTGTGTGTGTGTGTGTGTGTGTGTGTGTGTGTGTGTGTGTGTGTGTGTGTGTGTGCGCGGCTACGGGCATGTTGTGTATTTATCGAGAGTGATGTGCGACAAATGTAAAGTGAGCCCGGTTCCGACCCAGATTAGAGACGTGAACACTGTTTGCTAATGTGTCTCCTGGCCACCCTCAGCCATGTGGATGATTGCGTTAGCTAAACCCGCCATTGTATCCCCCCCCCCGCGCGCGCGCGCTATACGCTCGGTGTTATCAAGCACAAGGATGTTGGCATTGGTTGGTAAAGGTCATTTACTGTAATGAGCTTTGCCACATGCAGGCATATGGCTTGATTATTGCCCTGTTCGTTAACATTTTCAGCAAAGAGACAAATAGACAGCTGAAACGGGAAGTGGAGGGTGTGGGGTTGGGGGGGGGGGGTCTGTTTAGCATTTTCTCCTCAAAGATGGGATGAACTTTTTTCCACAATGTATCTGTCACAGAGATGATTGATCTTTCAATTTTCATAAGGAATGCACGCCATTAGAGCTAGGGATTTAAATTATCCTATAAAGTTGCCTGCCTTCGATTTTATATACTTAAAGGACAAACACCTCTGTCTGTCTCCTTGATCATTCCTACCACATGTTACACTCCAGTGGTTTGGGTAGGAAAGCAATTATGTTACCTCATCAAAGCAGCAATGTTTTCTTATCGTGATTTCTCCTACATTACATTACATTAGGCATCTTGGCAACTCATCTTTGCCCACCTGAATCATTGGGAAGTGTGTGCGTGTGTATCTCTTCATCGCCGCATGCTAAACACACACACATTTTGTTTGTTGATGTGAATTAGCTCCTAATGTATGCGATGGCTGTGGCTTTTGGGAATGTTAAGCATATTGTCTGCATGTGTTTTCTGTGTCTCGTTGGCTCCATGGGCGCTTGTACCTATACACAATGATCTATACTGTGCCGGTGTCTCCGTGCGTGCATCTGTTTTCATGTTTACCTCGCCTTTTTAGTGCGAGATGTTTTTCTTTTGTTTATGTGCTTCGTGTGTCTGCGTGTGTGCGCGTGTGTGTGTGCGTGTGTGTGTGTGTGTGTGTGTGTGTGTGTGTGTGTGTGTGTGTGTGTGTACGTGCAATCGTGCATACATACGCGAGTGTGCGGCAGGCAGGTATTTAACAAAGGCAAGATGTCTGCTTTATTATCAACATTAACTGTGTAAACACAAAAGGCTTCAAAGTTTCACTCAATGACACTGAGGGGCTGTGGGTGGCTACATCAAAGCCCACTACCTTCCTCTCTCCCCCCCTTTTAATGAGAAACAGGACTCACCAGCCTTGACTGAACCCACCATCTGTGTGTGTATGTCTGTCTGTGTGTGTGTGTGTGTGTGTGTGTGTGTGTGTGTGTGTGTGTGTGTGTGTGTGTGTGTGTGTGTGTGTGTGTGTGTGTGTGTGTGTGTGTGTGTGTGTGTGCGTGCATGTGTACGTGTGTGTGTGTGCATGTGTACGCGTGCAGATGCAGGAGTGGGTGGGTGCGTGTCCGTGCGTACGTACACGTGCATGTGTGTGCGCTGTGTAAAGTGGCACCACTATGCCAGACAACATGTTTATGGAGGCTGGAGTCGTACGTTTGATCTAATGACTATAATGCTCCCTCCATCTCACATGCTCGGCCTGTTGATTTCTGAGCAGATTAGCAGTTATAGTAAAGATGAATGGCTGATTAGTGCCATGGAGAGACCTCGGAACGTCTCGCCGCGTGACAGCCACTTTTTCACGAGCCCGTTCATTTCCTTCTGGGATCACTGTGCAAATCCTTGATACGACCACAACAAAGGCTCGCCATGTGTGCGCGCCGCCGTCTCACCTTTGTCGGAGAAATGCGTACACGACATGGGGGCATTTTTACAAGCGCAATTAGGGAGGGGGAAAGCGAGATTGTTTTGCAGCGACGGACAGCACATGCATTGTACAGTGAGTCAGTCCATTTAGCTGCCTGACTGGAATGGGCCTGTTCAGTTTGACAGATCAGAAGAGAAGAAAAACATGTCCACGCCATGAAAAGCAGAGGCTTAGCGCTGGGCAAATCAGCCTTTTGTCCTGTTCAATTCAAATCAAAGGATAAACCAAGAGTGTTTGTTGGACAACAGCATTCGCCATGCATTGTTCTGAAGCCCTCGCAAACAAGACAGATAGGCTTTAAACAAGTCATTTAATTAGTAGCCAATCCCCAGCTTTGGCTGCGCCAACCAATTAGACATTCCTGAGGCATGTGCAGGTCCTGTTTCACAGGAGCGAGAGGCAGCTCCTCTCCAGCCCTGTCTCTTACAGTACATCTCTCGCCTTCCATTTAAGAGAAGGTAAATAGCCCAGACAGACAGCTTCATTAGCCAGCGTCTGAAGAGCGCCGGGCCGATTGTCGCTTAAATAGTGCGCTTTTACTGCAGGCCCAGCCGGCGACCTCCGATCAATTACAGCTGACATTATTGTTTGTCGGGAGCTTTTTTTCCTGGACAGAGGGAGTAAAAAATGAGATCAGGCCTGAGCTTTGGCTGGAAATGTAATCTTCCCCCTCTCTTTGGTTCTGTCGCTCCACAAACAATAAATCATTCAGTTGAAGAGATAATAAAGTGCCAAGTAGGAGCTAGTTTAATTTTTGTCAGGGGAAATCTGTCCACAACAGAGTTAAGGGGAAGGGGCTGGCTGCTATAGCGCCGCCGCACCATTCTCAATGACAATGGCGTAGTTTATTTTTTTCCCCTTTTTTCCTCTGTAGGGTGAGATGGGCAGAAAGGCTGGAGTTGTGTTTAGATGAAGATTAACAGCAGCACAGATCACTGCAGGTTATCTTCTTTGTCATCAAAATGAATTACTGCTCCGTTTCTAATCATTTTAAAGCAGTCAATCTTTTTTTTTTTTTTTTTTTCCCGGTGCGATTTTTTTTTTAAGTCCACCGGCAGCCATGTGGTTTTCCAGTTGTGTCTGATGTAACGTTTTTTTTTTTTTTTTTAATCATGTTGTTACCAAGGGCTGTTTTAATTCATTCAATTCATCCTCCATGATTCAGATCTTTGCTTATCCATGCATGAACTCCCAAGCAGCACACAACATAATAGCTGAGCTGTTTATATTGGTATTAAGTGATTTGTAGTTTTAATGATGGTAAATAGGAGCTCACCTTTGCGGGTCCCTCAGGCTTACTCCAGGTAAATTACTCCAAATGCATTGTTTATGCCCTTCAAGAGAGAGGGGGCTCATGGGAATTCAACTCTCATCAGGTCTGAACTTCTATATCAGAGATAAACAGAAACTGACAAATATGTTTCTAGAGGTGTGCCCACTGGAATATCTACACAATATCTAAATCATTAATGAGTAAGTTTGACTAATGTGTTTTGATTCTGTTTTTTGTGGTTGTCATAGATAGACATGAAAGACATTGCATATTGACACAACACAAATTGCAGAGGAGGAGATGATCTAATTATCTGATAGAGATCACAGAGGTGAAAAATGTTCTGGACATTTTTTGTTTGTTATGCGCAGTTGCTCGTAAGCCTTTTATTTTACAAGGATAAAGCTCGCGAACGGGAAGGAGTCACACGCAAATGAAATGAAGAACACTTAACAACATCTTGCAAAAAAAAAAAAGCCAGACGCCTTGAATAAAAACCAGCTCCCTCCACCTGGCGCCTTTCAGCTTCAAATAAAGGGATTTGGTGGACCCTGGTTGGCCTATGGCACATTCCCCTACAGTGGTCTGAATGGGCCTTTATGGGAGAAACAGCGCTTTAGGATAGGGGGACATGAAAGGGGCCGGACCGACACTGAGAGCGAGACTAATACCCCATAGAGTGAACAGAGGTCCAGTGTTTCCCCATCGGCCAGTCAGTCTGTCAGGTGGGTTCAGTCAGTCTGTCAGGTGGGGCCAGTCAGTCTGTCAGGTGGGGCCAGTCAGTCTGTCAGGTGGGTTCAGTCAGTCTGTCAGGTGGAGATGTAGCGAGCTGCGGTGCCACATCTATCAGAGCCACAACACACACTATTTGACTATTTTTGACTATTTGAATTTGAATGAGAAAAACAAAGTCATATCGCTTTATCGACTTCCTGAACACGTTTGTGTGCTCGTCCGTCCGTCCGTCCGTCCGTCCGTCCTGCATCTGTATGTGTGTAGCTTTGTGTGAGTGTATGTATCTACCCCAAAGTCAGGGCACGTCTCTTCACTCTGGCCCTTGAGTTGATTTGAAAGGTAGATAGGTACCTGTAGCTGAGACGAGACCTCTCCACGTTGTCCTACAGTAAGTGCCCCCGCAATCTGGGGGCCCTCTGTGGCGTATTTTAATTGAGCCAGCCTGCTGAGTGCTAATTGATTCAGTCTGAGCTCCAGGAGAGCCGCTGATACAAGGTGCTGCCTGGCTTCCTTCCGCCGTTCTTTAATCTCCCCTGCTTCATATTGTTTGGGAATACTCGCCACTGAGAAACTGCACGCCATCTTTCTTATGGAAATCAACGCTTCTTTTGGAAGGGGAGGAATGACAGAGAGGAGTACTTCTCATGTCCTTTCATTTTTCCACCAGTGTCCTTCTCTTTAGAGGCTTCGCCATGCAGGTCTCCTTGCCCTCTGGCTACTGATGTTTTGTTAGAAAAGCAGAGTGGAGTTGTTTGGTGGATCGGCTTTCTGTATTTTTATTTTTTTATTTTTTTTATTGGCTTTCTGTAGTGCCGCTGTGTTTTTCCCCCTCTTTCATTCACGCAGCTCTTTACCTTGAACCAGGCTGCCAAGAAGAGGAGAAAAAAGGCATGAAAATCAACAGAGAGGCTCAATCACATCCAATAGTGTCTGTGAGCTTTTCTTTCAAGCAGTTGGGGAAAAGCATCTGAGTGGCGAAGGAAGGAGACCAAACTGCTCCCATTCACTTTTGATCCTGCCAGTTCAAAGTCCCTATAGAGTGGGCCGGGGGGGGGGGGGGGGGGGGTACAGACACCTAGCTTTGACCTTCTGTGTGCGCTCATGTCCTTTGAAAGTTAGCTTGTTTTCATTAAGCCATTCAGAGGCACAGTGCAGTGCTACAGTTTGTCTAACTACTAACCCCCTATGGTATCTTTATTAGACATTCTTTGCATTTCTGCTCCACTAATGCCTTCAATTTTCCCAATTAGACGTCGTCTATTCGCCAGGCAGCAATTGAATAATTTAAAACAGTTGTAAGATATCTCTGATGTTGTGATGGAATAATTTGTGTGCATATAAAAGAGAAAGAAAAAGGCCCATTATTGTAAGAGCTGAAAGTCACTTTACTGTTTTGACTATCTCTCTCTTTCTCTTTCTCTTTCTCTTTCTTTCTCTCTCTCCCTCTCTCTGGTCTAGAATATGCTGCTATAATTAGCCTAAAGTCATTGCCATACTGTAGTCTGGCGGTACTTGTTTGTCATTAGCACATTTAACTAGTCATTTGGGTAATGGCTTTTAAGATTGCCTTTATTTTTGCAGATATTTTTTATATGTAAATATTGAGACAATTTCCATAAGTGCCCTTTTTTATTCCTCGTAGAATAATTAATGCATCTTTATCGCTGTGTAAACTTTGGTCTTTGAATGACTGTGTATACAGTTATCATCCCCATTTTCATTATTATTATTGCAGTTGTATCTATTATTAACGTATGCTGTGAAACATTTATGTATATTATGTTAACACGGGGAGAGACCCTGAGAAGCAATTACTTAAAATTATTCATTTTTTCCTAATGGATGGCACTGTAACGCCTTAGTGTTATTGGACACCAATTTTAAAGGGCATCTCAGTGGTGGGAATTCCTGATTGGTGGATTAAGAGCAGCATGTTTTCAGCTTCTCCCCCAAAGCTGCAGAAGTTTCCCCTGTGAATGTCTAACTCATATACAGTATGCATCATTGAGTAACCGGTGATGTCTCTTCCTGTGTCTTAGGCCTGGAACTCCCCTTCATGATGATGCCCCACCCCCTGATCCCAGTCAGCCTGCCCCCTGCCTCTGTCACCATGGCGATGAGCCAGATGAACCATCTCAGCACCATTGCAAACATGGCCGCCGCAGCACACAACCAGAGTCTGCCCTCCAGAATGGTCACCTCTGTTATAAAGGTAAGCTTCAGCATAGACAGGAGGAGCATTCTTATTCCCTAAAAATCAATTCTAAATAAGTCAAAGTCCATTTTAAATAGGGTTAGGCATGGAGTTACAGAAGCGGTTCCAAAATTATGATTCCAAAGGAATCTAAACGAAACTCTAAAGGAATGGAATCTGTGTATTCACTAGGGCCGCCGCTACGTACACGCGCAGCACGCGCTGTGTGTATTGATTCCTAAACCAATTTTGGGTGCAGAACATACTTGAAATCCAAGTTCCCAATTAACATAGTGTTAGCTTAAAATTTTATAAAAAAATAAATAAACTGTTGATGTTTACAAAAGTTCTTAATAAACGACAAGCAAAGTTATGATAATATGAATATGACTGAATATGACTTGTGTAATGATTTAAAAAAATATGTGATGTGAAATAAGCATGTGATCTGTTTTGACCCCGCCCCTCAAAGAATCGGAATTGAGAATCATTAAGAACCGGAATCAATAAGCAGATTCGGAATCAGAATCGTTAAAATCCAAATGATACCCAATCCTAATATTAAATCTAGCTCGTGTATTCCTAGTTTCTAGAACGAGTCGTATATTCAGATTTGTGTTTGATTTGTGCGATGTCTCAGTGCATATGGGATACTTACTTTGAGTGTGTGTTTTTGGCGCTGCTGGGGTTGCAGGAACGTGTCCCGGACAGTCCCTCCCCTGCTCCTTCCTTAGAGGACCACAGGCGGCCCGGCAGCCACCCCTCATCCCACCGCAGCAGCAGCGTGTCCAGCTCCCCGGCCCGCACAGAGAGCTCCTCAGACAGGATACGTACGTCACATGACCTCGTCACCATCATGAGTCACACCGCTTAACTGTGTGCTGGATTCTGCAAGGAAACAGAGCAATGCAGCTAATTTGACAAATGTGCTTTACTGTTATTGTTTCCAACTCCAAGGTAAAAAGAGGTTCTTAGCAGGGCTGTAGCGGGGGGTAAACAATGTTTACGTTTGAAAATACAACAGCGTTTACTCATCTTTTTATGATGGGTTATGCACTTGTTATGGTGCGATTTTTAATCACGGACGTCCTCGGCTGTAGCGGGTTCAATTTTAAAGCTAGATGGAACTAGAAGACCCAAGACATCTATTGGTACCACTACCAACCATGTTGTGCTAGCTTGTCACGAAGGGGGTTAAATAACGCTCCAAAATCAGGGAAGATTTTGGCGAGGGAAAAACTGGCATGGCCATTTTCAAATGGGTCTCTTGCCCTCTCACCTCAAGATATCTAGATGAGAATGGGTTCTATGGGCAACCAGGAGAACGTGGTTTCTCTCTAATAGAGGCGATGATGATTATGATTATGATGATGATGATAATAAAATTATATTTATAGGGATATGATTCCGTTTCCGTTGTTCTAGTATCATACTGTATCTAGTCTCTTAGGCGACTGAAGTTTATAGTTTATCCCCCTTTTTTATAACGGCGTGAGAGAGCTGCCGCAGACATTTATAGTTTACCCTGGTTCTTAGTAACCCTCCTGTCACACCTGTTTGCTCTCCCCTCTCCAGCGGCGCACCACAACGGCCTGTCCATGAACCACGCCCTGCTAGGCCTGTCCCCCAGCATCCTGCCCGGACCCAAAGAGGGAGACCTGGCCCACGACATGAGCCACGAAGTCAAGAGGATGCACGACAAAGGTCAGTCGGCTTCCATTAGAGAATGTATGATACAGTTTAGAGCACAACGATAACCGACTAAAAACTTAAGCCCTCCGAACTCACCGCTATTCCAAAAACACATAATGAGCAAAATATGCAGCGATGTTATGTTAATTTTGTTAATTGTCGGCAGTTGTTTCAATTTCCTTCTGTATCCTATTACAGACATGTTAACTGCCAATTATTCTGCTCTTGTATGTGTTTCAGTTACCCTAACATTTCACCAGTCCCAGCTACCGCCATTCTTCAGAACTTCCCATAAGCAAGGTTGTACTGCGTTACAGCATCTTACAGTATACATGCTATGATTACATGTCATCATAGCACACAATTTTAATCCAAGCCAATATTTTACATGGTGCTGTCGTGTGTCCTTTGTTAAACGTTAGCCTCATTAACAAAGAACATAGAGAAATAAATTGAATGTGCTCATCCTCAAAAAGACCAGCTATAGCAAATGTTTTTTTTTGTAATCTCTTATTATTTATTGGTATTATTTCATTATCCTTTTGCTGTGCATGTATAAAAAAATGGCAAAAAGAAAGAGACAGATGGAAATCTGTCTACTAAGCGCTGAGGATTAAATACAAAATTAAGCAAATAATAGATTTTAGTATTCTCTGTTGGTTTTGAGCAGAGAGGGGGTGGGCTTGGCTGTGCTGTGCTGCGTGATCGAGGGTGGGCTGAGGTTGATAATGATATTAAAACCACTATGGAAATCATTGGGCTGTGTTCCCTATTGACTAGGCCGACGTGAAGATCACTGTTAGACCTTCACTCACAGGGTGTGAAGCAGTGAATAGTAATAATTAGCAGGATCATGAGCTGAATTTATGGGTCACAAAGTGTGCGTGCGTGCGTGCGTGCGTGCGTGCGTGCGTGCGTGGGTGCGTGCGTGCGTGCGTGCGTGCGTGCGTGCGTGGGTGCGTGAGTGGGCATGTGCGTGCGTGCGTGCGTGCATGCGTGTGAAAGAGAGAAGCAAACAGAGCAACACAATCAGAGAAAGACGTAGGGGGGCTGGGCAATATTCAAGCTTCAAGATTAATTGAACAGCCATAGTGAGTAAACATGTTACAAACGAGGAATTTGTCTTTGTGCAGTATACAGCGAAGCGATCATAGCAATAGCAAAATATGGAGCAGACAGAAAGACAATCTTCAAATTCAAAATTATGAAGTGCAAAGTAAAAGACCTTTAAAGTGACATTTAGTAGAGTCCATATATTGACATTATTGATATCGTGATATGAGACTAGATATCGTCTTCGATTTTGGATACCCTATCATGATATGATAGGGCATAACGTTAAGTGTTCTATTTTCCTGGTTTTAAAGGCTGTGTTACAGTAAATTGATGTATTTTCTGAATTTACCAGACTGTTCCATTTGCCTTTACCCACTTAGTCATTTAATATATCCACATTACTGATGATTATTTATCAAGTCATGTCAAGTTTATTTTTATAGCCCTAATTCACAAGCATGTCTCAGAGGGCTTCACAGAGAATTTGTGTAGCTAATCAAAAATCTTATCTTTATCAAAAATCTTATTGTGTCAATATTTTATGAAAGCACCTATAGTCATCCCTACAATATTGTTGCAATATTGATATTGAGGTGTTTGGTCAAAAATATTGTGATATGATTTTGTCCATATCGCCTAGCCCTAGAAAGAAGGCATTAGTACATACTACTGTAAGCCAACTGAATGTTTCATCAGTAGTTAATATCTAGTCCACATTAGTTCTAAACTGCAGCTATTCCTCCATATTAGGATTAGGAACACAAATGGAATACTGGAGGAGAAAACAAATGACCCGGCGATTCACACCAAGTCTGGCTATTTGACCTGCACACATCCACATGCGACACACACACTGTGTTGTTGTTGAGATTGTCAATTCCTCATATGTCACCGGACTTGATTAGGATTCTGGGCTGTCCAGCATGTGCACAGAGGTCTCGGGCTGTGGAAAACATTTTTATAAAATAACCCATTAATGCAGAGGAGTGCAACTAAATTAGTTACCAATTTGCTGAGCATGAATTAATGAAGAGAGCTTCTCCCGGCTCCCACAGTTGTAATTTTCATAATAACCCCAGACCTTTATTTGGCAGGTTGTTTAGTTTTTTCGTTTGAAGGTTTTCATTAGTCTAATGAGGACTGTGCAAGGGCGAGCAGTCAGCACAATTTACATGAGGAAGCTATCATAATAAATGAGGCAATTTGAATAACACGCACAGGTTTATGCAGCGAGATAAGAGAGATTGTAGCAGCCAGATTCAGAGGTAACCAATACATTAGAACCAACTAATAACCAAAGTAATTCCAATAAAAGCCTTAAGTGAAGGGAATAAAATTAATGATAGATATATTGAACTGTAATGATATGATACATGATGCATTAGATTAATAAAATAAATGCGTTCCATTGTTAAAGAGGGGAGAGGCCCCGCCATCCGAAGCTTTGTTTATGGCGAGCTTTTTAATTAGGCTTGTTCATCGCATCGGTTTGTTTAGACAAATGAGATAACATTCCAATGGTTTAATGATATCTCTCCACTTGTTTGATCTTTATGGTCCTGGCAGAGCATTAAATTAATCTCATGCAATGCACTTTGAGAGGGGAGCGCGGTGGGCACAGAGGAAGGGGATGTAGTGCCCCGGCTCAGATGGAGGCTATTTAAATAGCCGAACACCTCAGAGACAGCCACTATAATGTCACATCACTCATGTCCTATGAGCACGTCTCCTCTTCTTCATGTCATCTCTGTTGATGAAGGACAAAGACCGTTTGTTGTCGTTTAAAAAAGACGGCTTTCCAGAGTTGTGTCACCCAGTGCAGAGCAACCAGATGGTCGTTTTTGGGCTGTTGTTTGAACTTGGTAATTTTTTTGTCAACATTTTTTGCCAGAAAAATAAATAACTAAGAAACAGGAGATGAGATGATGTTTGAGGAAAAAAGGCTGATAGAAAGCAAAGTGTTATCTCACATGTGGCTGATTGAAGCTTCAAACAGAAACGTCTGTGGCGATGGCTTACGACAAGCCTCTGTCTCATGAAACAGCAGGTAGCTGACAAACAAGGGGAAATTTGAAAGGTACGGAAGCCTTTGGCTGTAAACTCACTTTGGACATCAAACACTTGACATCATTTTATTTCCTCTGGGAAAAGGTGTTTTAAACACAACCATATGTACAGTATGTACATCCAAGTGTAAGACTTTCTGTACAGTAAGTACCATGTGGCAGAATACTCAGACAAACATGCCACATCTCTTTTAGACTGGGGCTAAAAAGCCTGACAGAGGCCAATACACTATGTAAACTGATTCTGTAAAGCATCTTTTAAAAGGGGCTGGGTGATTCACTGGTAATGCGATATTGGCACTTCCCTGGTAAACGTTATATATCCTTGTTGACACAACAGGAGATGAACTCATAATGTCCTTCCTCGCACAAATGGGTGCTTCTGGTGTATTATGTCACCTAGAGGTGCATCCTTCCGTACCTGCTGTCGAGCGAGCAATCATTGATGCGTTGAGTAGACTCTTGTGTGCCCGCCGGCCCGCTGTGGAGAAAGCCGATTGGCCACGCCCTCTCTTTGTGGGATGCTCAGTCAGGACGTCCAGTTGATGTCCTCAGGGCCAGTCAGGTGTACTGTGCACTGACTGACTGCAGTCCTAGTGTACACTTTCTGAACGATGAAGTGTAGCAGGTAACGCTATCATGCCTATTATCGTCCAGCTGCTGAGGGCACGGACCTGTGTGGCTGACAGCCTCATGTGGAGAAGAGAGAGAGATTTTGAAAAAGATAAAAAGGCAAAAAAGAAGAAGGAATTTCCAGTCTTTGTAGTCTTTCTCTTGTGTCTTTGGATATGCATTTGTTTTTTAGTCTTTTTTCGGGCTTTTTTCGCCAATTCCCCCTGGTGTCGCGGCCGTTGCTCCACCCTCTCTGCCAATCTGGGAAGAGTTGTAGACTACAACATGCTTCCTCTGATACATGTGCAGCGCTAGCCACTTCTTTTCACCTGACAGTGAGCAGTTTCACCGGCAGGACGTAACTGGTCCCCGAACCAGAGGAGGCACTAGTGCAGTGACCAGGACTGATACCCCACCAGCTTCCCACCCGCAGACACGGCCAATTGTGTCTGTAGGAGTGTCTGACCAAGCCGGAACTACCATTGCTGGGAATTGAACCCGGGTCTCCGCGGTGGTAGGCGAGTGCTTTTACCTCGACACTACCCAGATGCCCCAGCCTTTGTAGTCCTCCTCTTGTGCCTTTGCATATGGATTTGTAATGATAAAAGGAGGTTCGACTTTTGGTCCGAAGTTTCAGTCTCGGTTTTGTGCTACTTTTGCGGTGTCAATATTTCACTGACATTGACGGTATCATTAAAAGTGAGATACCTTCCATGCACGCTCCTTCTCTTCATCTTTCTGACTTTAATGCGTAGTGTTTTGTTGGGTCCTTTCGATGTCCTTGGCGTCGCGAGCTTCAAACACATGCTGACTACCTGACTTTCCCTAAGTCAGGAGGCGAGATCATTAGCCATCACAGCCCTGAAATGTGACTTGGCAGACAATAATGCTTTATGATCAAACAACTTGTCAGTGCGTCCTGTTGAAATGAAAGAGTGCAAAAAAATAATTCAATAGAGGATCAATCACATTTCCCCCCAGCCCATGTGAGAGAGATGTGAGATTGCTGATGGTGCAGAGAGGGGCTATTCCTCCAGGACACGCCAGTTCATTTGGATATTTGTTCTCCCCCTCATGAATGTTCCATTGCGTGACACCATCTCCCGCTAATCACATTTCAGTGAAAAGGGGGGATGCTTTTAGGGACGTTGAAAAGAGAGAGGTTCTTTTTAATCTTTGAAATGCCTCAAAAGTGACAGAATGCTTTCTCCTGCCAAGACGTGAGCCTCGGATGGGGAGATAAATATGCTGTGGTCAGCTAAGTGTATCTAGTGAGCAGAGAGGCAAATTTAATAATGCATTATCATTCAGTGGCGAAGGTGAAATCTCCCTGTCCATCAGAAGGCTGAGGCCTGTTTCATGTTACCCTTCACTGCAAACGAACAAGTGCTTTACTCAGCCATACCAGAGATGCACACTAGGCACCGGTGCTCTACTATTCTGGACTGTCAGGAAAACATGTCTAATCAAAGCTATCATCTATTGGTCTTGACTGGATACATTGATGATCACAGTACTTATTCTCAATAAAACGGTTTTGAATAATAACATTCCCCCCCCTTCCTTTCTGACAACGCAGGGTGCACTTTACATATCGGAGCATCTGCTATTATGCAGATTGCGGGAACATATTTACCCGAATGTCCTTGGACAACAGCATTAAACAATTATGAAGATTATGTACAATGCAGGAAAATTTGCGATTCAAAACAATACATATCTTAGTGGCGGCAACTGTTGCAGTCAGATAAGGTTGACCCTGAATATGTATTTCTGTATTTTTAGAGACGTTCTGTGCGCTTGTTTGTATAATTAATATTTACATGTAAACAGTAATTAAGCGATGCTACCAACATGCCGGGGCCAGGCTCTGCCAAGGTAAACACCAGCAGCTCTCGCAGTTTGCCACAGTCCATCATGTTTACAGACTCGCCGTGCCGAGTGCTGTTTGTGTGTGTGCTCTTCCTTGCAAAGCCCATAAAACACACGCGATTGGAGGCCGAGTGTCGAACACAGTCCCTCTCTCATCGTCTGGCAGTCTGCTCGCTGACTTGAGGACATTGTGAGTCAAACCTTTAAATTTTCACTCTGCGATAATTACGCTCCTATACTTGAGCTTTTATATCCTTTCACTGAGAAGGTAAATCATTCCTAATAAAGAGCAGAAGAATAGGGGGTGGAGGGAGAAGTGCTTGAGGACTAATTCTCTCCACTCCCTCTCTGCCTTCTATTCTGCCTTCTGAAAGCCTCTCTCTCCCACTCTTCCAGTCACCTTGACTTTGCTGCAGCCGCCTTATAGTCTGTTGCTTATCCCGCCTAACCCCAGCCTGTCAATTAGGTGTTTAAAAATTAATCTCTTTAACTGGAAATACCATGCCAGCTTTCTTCCCTCTGTAAATGAAGTGTTATTAATTCGCACAGCGCCAAAGCCAGTGTTATGAATAATGTTATCAAAACAGATTTCCACGCGTTTAACACGTCGCTCGCTATTAAAACCCTTAAGTATTTTTATAACGGTGAAAGCGGACTGCTAATGGATTTGCATCCATTTCGGAGCTTCTACAGCGGGCGAGTGCTCCTAAGCCCAGCCTTTAAAAGTGTACATTTCCCACTTCCTCTTTTGTTCTTTCATCCCCATTTAAAAGGGGCTCAGTATATCCAGGCTGGATTAACGCCAGCCAACGTCGGGGCTCGTTCAGCAGCAACAGCACGGCAGAGCTTCTCCCTGTAGGATTGCAATGCCAGGCAATGACACCAATGTGTCTCGCTGTCCCCCTCCCAAAGCCTGCGCAGCTCTGATCTAGCAGCAGGCTATCTGGCCAACCACACCGAGCTAATACTCACTCCATTAAACCTGCTGATTATTATGGGGGATTTCCTCTGTTTGTTTGTTTGAATGCTTAATTATCAATATGTAATTGGCATGTGTGTAGCCTATATGTATGATGATGATGTAGGTGTGCACATTCGGTAGCAAATTTTGACTAGAATGCACATTGCTATCGGGCGGAAACAGGACCTCCCTGTCACTGGCTGAGTTAAGCTGCATGAGAAGTCGTTCTAATGAATTAATAACTGACAAACAATGGAGAACTAAACAATGAGTGAGAAGAAATGACTTTCTGATTAGTAGGTCAGGGAGATTAGTGGGATATACAATACAAATGATCGCCTTCTGAAAGTTGAATGATTGAGGCAAAATGCCCAATCAATAGTTTAATCTCTAGGATTCTTCTGTCAGGTCAATATATGGACCTGGTCAATGGGGGTCAATATGCAAAGACAATCTAAACACCCCTCAAAGTGCCTCACTATGATGTCGTCCTCCAACTATTATCTTCTTGACAGTTTGGTCTCTCTCAATCGGTGAACCAAGGAGATCTCTTCCAGCCATGACTGGCAATCATTATCTTTCCTGAGCCACAATTTTCACTTTCTTCCCTTCAAATGAAGCCGAGCCTTCTGGTTGGTCTAAAAACTAAGGCCATGGATTTAGTGTTGTGATCTCGAGCTGCTCAATCACCTTGCCCCCCCCCCCCCCCCCCCCCCCCCCCCCCGCCATAAGTGATCGTCTCTCTACAAAAACGCCATTTTGTCTCCACTAGTGTTCCCTTTAAGAGCTCATTTGAAGGTGTGCGCTGGCAGAAACAAAAGTCCTGTATGCTTTTATGCAGTCATCACAGTCAGCCAAGCCTGTAATCCTCAGAGGTCCGATAATGACATCGCCCTGCATTTATTACATGGAGGAGAGGAGAGAGGGAAAACGCTGACTTTGAACAAATGAACACCCTGACCTTTATGCAATAAATATGACATGGGCCGCATAAAAAGACAAGATATCTTCCTCCTGAATGGAAGTCAACACAGATTCTGCTCCCTCACCTCCTGCTCTATCTCTCTCTCTCTCATCTCTCTCTCTCTCTATCTCTCTCTCTCTCTCCTCTTCAGTCAACAGTTAAGCAAATGATCAAATCCATTTAGAATTGTTTGCACTATATTATTGTAATTCATGCTGCAAAACCACAAATTGTAGCTCATTATCTCCTCTGCTGCGGAATATATATTGCAGAATGCCACGGACGATCATCTGTCAGTATTCTAATCTTCATGCATGATTAGATTCTGAAATTGTATCATTTGCGGTATTTTCTCAGCAACAGGAGCGGTAAAAAAACCCAAACAGACTCTTTATCCGGGAGTGTATATAACGTATAGAGGCTGTGCCATGAAAAGGACAGCTTTAACAGGGAGCGTCAACCTTACACTGTATCTTCTTGTAATCTCAATGTGATCTCAATTGAGTATCGCGATTGTCTTCTTTTGTCACCTCGGACCGCCTCTCTTGACAGTAAAGGATTTATGGTTATTTCCTCCATGCCGCCTGTCCATCTGTGGCTCTTCTTCATATGGCCTTGAGAATACCATTCAATTTATTAAGGCAACGCAACGGACTCATTACTTCAAAAAGGTGGAGAGAGAGAGAGAGAGCGAGAGAGAGAGAGAGAGAGAGAAAGAGAGAGAGAGCGAGAGAGTGAGAGAAGTGACACACTGAATTGGTTATTAATGGAAAGGCACAGCCATAGGGCAGTTGAAATTTAATGATATCCTACAAGAAAATATGAGGGTGTCACTTTCCCAAAAGTCATGCTAAATGTCAACGTTTTAAGGTCCCGGCGCTAATTTAATGCCTGTGCACAGTAATGTTTTGGAGAGCATTTAGGAAACACGGCCCAGTGGCCAGCCTGATTATCCTCGCTCACCTTCCCCTCCTCTCTCCAAATGGCTTTGTGCATGCAGCAAGCCATTTCATCTCTAAGTGCAGCAACGTGAGGGAGGGGGGGGCGAGAGGCAGAGCCATAGAGGGAGAAACATGCGCTTTGATTTTCACGCTGTGATAAGAGAGTAGGAGCCAAATGTTACCTGTTCATCTAGCCCAAACCGACCGGGGCTCTTGACTTTGTCCCCCAGCAGGGATGGGGCAAACACTCATTTTCTGCTCTCCGTGATGAAAAGCAAATTAGCTTAAATGTGATGAGGACACATTAGTGTGTGTACTGAGTGTGTGTGTGTTGGTGTGTTTTTGTAGGCCGTGCGTGCACGCACACGCGCGCACGTGTGTGTTTTTCCTTTTTGTCATAGTGTATACATTACAGACACACCAACCTGCCCATATGCACAGCATATGCAAGTGATAGTCATACTAAAGGAATCTCTCTCGTATGGATCATCACACACATTTTCATAGTATGTTCTGTTTCCCCAAGCCTACTTTATGGAAAGTGACATCACTCTGTGCTCACGGTACAGTCTTCCTATGGTTGCATTGTGTATTCTACTGTACAAACATTAGTGTGAGTGTGAGGGCGTCTGAGTAGTGCAGCAGTAGATTCCCTGCCTACCAACAGGAGGGTCGAGGGTTCAAGCCCCTGTGTTACCTCCGGCTTGGTCGGGCGTCCATACAGGCACAATTGGCCATGTCTGCAGATGGGAAGCCTTATTAAGGGTATGTGTCCTGGTCGCTGCGGTAGCGCCTCCTCTGGTCAGTCGGGGCGCCTGTTTGGGGGGAGGGGAACTTCGGGGGGAATAGCATGATCCTCCCATGCGCTACGTCCTGCCGGTGAAACTCCTCGCTGTCAGGTGAAAAGAAGCAGCCGGCGACTGCACATGTATCGGAGGAAGCTAGTAGTCTACAACTCTCCCCAGATCGGCAGAGGGGGTTTAGCAATGACCGAGAAAGCAGGGGGAATTGGCCAAGTACAATTGGGGGGGGAAATAATTATTAAAAGAAATATATATTCAATGTATTCTATCCAAGTACTCTGAATACATTTAATGGGGAAAAGGCCATCATATACACTATAAATATTATTAATGTAAGGTGTCCTGGATTTATTTTGCCGTAAGCTTAAAGAGCCTTCAAAGTGCAGACATCATTTGCAAGATAAGCTATATGCTCATGGTTTTTTTAAGTGCTCAAATTGCATTCAACTGCTTTTTTTGCCCGGCTCTGCATCAGTGCATTTGGAGCAGAAGACAGAGATTTCCCTTGACAAGAATTTCCAAATCCAATGCTTTAAGTGCCGCTGGAATAATGCTGTGTTGGCTGCTAATAGCTGTCCGAGAGGTCATAACGACTCCATGTGAAGGAGGCTGCTTTCTCCGCAGCACCGGCAGGTCAAATCAAATGTAATTGTGCCGTGTGAAGCGGGTAGCTTGCTTTGTGTCGGCTGTGCTGCTGACAACCTCCAGCTTTAGCATTCAGTTCTCCTGCTGCGAGGAACACAGGTTTGCAAGGACAAAGGCTTCACCTGTCAATATATCACACTGACTGGCCGGCCAAATGTGGCTCTGCTTTCTCTCTCTCTCTCTCTCTCTTTCTCTCTCTCTCTCTCTCTCTCTCTCTCTCTCTTTCTCTCTCTTTCTCTCTCTCTCTCTTTCTCTCTCTCTCTCTCTCTCTTTCTCTCTCTCTCTCTTTCTCTCTCTCTCTCTCTCTCTCTCTCTCTGTCTGTCTCTCGCCCCCTCTCTTCCTCTCTGTCACTCTATTCTTTTCATTCTATCACTGCCTCTTCTTCCTCAGACCCTCTCTTACCTATCTATCCATCCATCTTCTGTCTTCAACCATCTATCTCATTTCTGCCATCCTCTCTCTCCCTCTCTCTCTTCCCCTCTCTGCCTCTCTCTATCTTCCTCTCCTCCCTCTCACACACTCAGCTGAAATGTCCTGGGGGACCCAGTTTCAAACACAGGAACCAGAAACATATGGCACATTTTCAACTCCCAAGGTCAATTACAGCTATTTATCCAGAGATTGCAGCTAAATTTCCCAAGGTTTCCTCTAGATTTACCACAGATTGCAATGCATGTCTGTCACATTTTAAATCAGGCCAGTTTGCTCTGCTTCTCTCCGCTCCGCGTGACTCTCCATCAAATATTTCAAAGGCTTTCAAGTGGGTTTTAGACATGTTTTATCTCCGGTTATCATGTCGCCCATCTTTTTTCCCTCGGCGTTGCGAGGTCCAAGTGCCGCTCGCAACACAAATCTAATAACATGTAAATTGGAGATAAGCCCAGATCCCTCCAAGTGATATTTTTTACATTCATAGTTTGTCAAGTCAATTCCTGGGCCCGTGTTTTAGCAGCACAACACATGAGGAGTGAGGAAATTAACTGGATAGGTGATTCATCATTGCTAGCACACTGTCAAGGACTCCCTCTGCAGCTATTGAGAGCAGGGTGGAGGAGGAGGAGGATGGCGAGAGGGAGGGGGGGGGGGCGTTGTTTTAAATTATGGCATTTCATTCAGAATGCATTGTATTTACAGCGTCCCATTTTTATTTGTGGCTCCTATTATCCCGCGAAACAGTTGTGCACGAAATGTTATTTGTGACAGGGGTGACCCGCGAGTGTTTCTCCACCCAGTATTTCATAGTTGGGGCCTTTAACTGTGCCTTTAGCGTACGGTAAGCACAAGAGGCTGTCACAGCTGCTGCTGGCATGCCTGGCTAGTGGAGAAATATCACCTGGAAACAGAGCACTCCATTCCACCGGCCGCCATCACTCCAACGCCTGTCGCTGTAATTAAGTTGAAGTCAATGATTCTGGAGCGATGGTGAGAAATAAACATGCAAACACATGCCAGCATTTGCAGCCAGGCGCGGGGAAGGAAGGTGCCGTGGGGGGGGGGGGGGGGGGGGGGGCGGGGGACGACGACATTAAAAGCATGGAAACCACAGATCTAGATCGTGTTCGCAGGAATTTACATTTGAGTTTCATTAAGCCAGTTTTGATTATATTGATTGAATTAGCCAGTTATTAGCCCCCATCTCTTTTTTGAAAGTGGCGGTATTTATGCACAGCTCCTGGTGGAAATGTTATCTGACAAGGGCTGCTGTACGGTAGTTGGAGTCTGTCGAACAAAACACGCTGTTTGCTTTTCCCAGAGCATGACAGGTTGTTTCCCTTGCAACAAAGCCATCAAATATTCTGTGTGATCCACATTGTGTTGTAGGGGAGACCTGCTGAGTGGGAAGCCGGAGTTTGTTAAAGCAGTGATTTATGATTAATGCCAACGCTAAATAAGGGACAAAGTGCCTACAGTACAAATCAATTACAAAGCTACAACGCCAGACCTTTCCCCGAGGTCTACTAACGTCTGTAGTTGTTATGGTGATTTTATTGGAGGTGGGTAATGCACGCATATAATACATGCAATACATCTATATCAGCATGAGTTGGAGCCAACTGTAATGCTTTTGATCTTTGATTAGTTATTTTATTGAGATAAAATGGGACTCTCATAGGCTACTGTACCGCCGCACGACCAGAGCGCTTTTTATTCCCTCGCCCAGACGCACACCTCAAAATGCAGACGGGAATGCACCAAACAAAACAAATTACCACAGGAGTGGCTTCTTAAAAGTAGGCAATTCATTATTTTTATGAAGTCAAATTATAAACAAATTTTAATCCATTAGGCAACCATCCATTCTAATTAATCAACGGGAGTGAACTCCATCTGAAAAAGGAGAAAGGTTGTTTACTCTCTCCACGGACCAGCGATGCATATTTCACCATCTTTCCTTCTCGGAAAGAAACACACACACACACACACACACACACGCGCGCACACACACACGCACACACACACTCCAAATTACAAACCTAAACTGTGAATCCTAGCACTCGACTTTTGGCGAGTCGATGTTTCCAGGGCATTTGCAGATGCTTGAAATAATCTCCAATGTTTTTGCTCAATCTGCTCTGAGGATGGGTGAAATAAATACTTTAAACTAATTAATGTAAGACCAGCTGTTCCCACCACTTGGCTGGCGTTGGTGAATATTGATGGGAGGGAGAGGCAGGGCTGTTCAAGCTCTAGTCGCTGTTTGTACAAGCTTCAGCCTGCCACATAAATACATATGAATACTGGATGAGAGCAGAGAGGGGGGGCTGTGCACAACACAGCCAGGGCTCCTCTCACTACAAATAAAACTTTATCTTTTTTAAATTAAATTAACAATTAAACAGCTGATGGTGCAAACGTCCTGTGGAGACCCTTTCTACTGGATGCCATTAATAAACTGTCTCTGCGCAAGATGGTAGCTTTTAGAAATTGGTGCCTGGCTGAAAGCTCATTGGATGAAAGCTTGTCTCAGATCTTAGGGGGCAAGCGACACCGTCGGCCTCTCTGTAATCGTTTGGCCAGACTGAATCTGTGTCTGACTGTCTGTCTGTTTGCCTGCGTCTCCTCCTTTCCCTCCCTCCCTCCTCTGCTCCTCTTCCCTCCTCGGAGGCCTGCTGAGGCTGGACGGCAGATGGCAGGGCCCTGCCCCTCTGCTGGTGATGAATGGAGGATGATGTCATCTTAGGTTTGACAGGCACCCGTGCGTGCGTACACAAAGGAAGCTCCGAGCCTCTGGGGTGGGAGCGCGGGCCTGCTTCTGATTTCAGAGTCCACATGACATCTCTTAAATGGGAAAAGCTGGATTTATGTCCTGCTTGATATTGTTTAACCCCTCGCTCAGGCCTTGAGAGCAACAATACAAAGATCTCCAAGCAGGGGCCAGAGGAGTATATCTCTGAGAGCAGAGCTTGGGCTGCTGGAGATCAATACTGATCCAGTCATGGCTACTGGTCAGAGTCAGGGTCAGGGCTTGTCAGCATTGGCAAAAAAATAGACTTTGGAGTATTCCTATCAACGGAGGGTAGACATATGTGAACTTGTTTAGTGGTGGTAAGGTGTATCTGTGCTTTTGTTTTCCTCGGAGGTGCGTATGAATGATTAATCAATTCCCATTTTATATTTTTTCCCCCAGAGGATAATCCAATGTGCACCCCAACGGCGAGAGACAGTTATGAGAGGTTGTCATTGGCTGGACAGGGTCTGCCTCCTGGCTTCCCCTCACCCTTCCTGTTCCCAGAGGGCCTGTCGTCAATAGAGACTCTCCTCACCAACATACAGGTATATTCACTGAACACTCTCCTCACCAACATACAGGTATATTCACTGAACACTCTCCTCACCAACATACAGGTATATTCACTGAACACTCCTCACCAACATACAGGTATATTCACTGAACACTCCTCACCAACATACAGGTATATTCACTGAACACTCTCCTCACCAACATACAGGTATATTCACTGAGCACTCTCCTCACCAACATACAGGTATATTCACTGAACACTCTCCTCACCAACATACAGGTATATTCACTGAACACTCTCCTCACCAACATACAGGTATATTCACTGAACACTCTCCTCACCAACATACAGGTATATTCACTGAACACTCTCCTCACCAACATACAGGTATATTCACTGAACACTCCTCACCAACATACAGGTATATTCACTGAACACTCCTCACCAACATACAGGTATATTCACTGAACACTCTCCTCACCAACATACAGGTATATTCACTGAGCACTCTCCTCACCAACATACAGGTATATTCACTGAACACTCTCCTCACCAACATACAGGTATATTCACTGAACACTCTCCTCACCAACATACAGGTATATTCACTGAACACTCTCCTCACCAACATACAGGTATATTCACTGAACACTCTCCTCACCAACATACAGGTATATTCACTGAACACTCTCCTCACCAACATACAGGTATATTCACTGAACACTCTCCTCACCAACATACAGGTATATTCCACTGAACACTCTCCTCACCAACATACAGGTATATTCCACTGAACACTCTCCTCACCAACATACAGGTATATTCACTGAACACTCTCCTCACAACATACAGGTATATTCACTGAACACTCTCCTCACAACATACAGGTATATTCACTGAACACTCTCCTCACAACATACAGGTATATTCACTGAACACTCTCCTCACAACATACAGGTATATTCACTGAACACTCTCCTCACAACATACAGGTATATTCACTGAACACTCTCCTCACCAACATACAGGTATATTCACTGAACACTCTCCTCACCAACATACAGGTATATTCACTGAACACTCTCCTCACCAACATACAGGTATATTCACTGAACACTCTCCTCACCAACATACAGGTATATTCACTGAACACTCTCCTCACCAACATACAGGTATATTCCACTGAACACTCTCCTCACCAACATACAGGTATATTCACTGAACACTCTCCTCACAACATACAGGTATATTCCACTGAACACTCTCCTCACCAACATACAGGTATATTCCACTGAGCACTCTCCTCACCAACATACAGGTATATTCCACTGAGCACTCTCCTCACCAACATACAGGTATATTCCACTGAACACTCTCCTCACCAACATACAGGTATATTCACTGAACACTCTCCTCACCAACATACAGGTATATTCCACTGAGCACTCTCCTCACCAACATACAGGTATATTCCACTGAGCACTCTCCTCACCAACATACAGGTATATTCACCGAACACTCCATACCAACATACAGGTATATTCACTGAACACTCTCCTGACCAACATACAGGTATATTCCACTGAACACTCTCCTCACCAACATACAGGTATATTCCACTGAGCACTCTCCTCACCAACATACAGGTATATTCACTGAACACTCTCCTGACCAACATACAGGTATATTCCACTGAACACTCTCCTCACCAACATACAGGTATATTCCACTGAGCACTCTCCTCACCAACATACAGGTATATTCACCGAACACTCCATACCAACATACAGGTATATTCACTGAACACTCTCCTGACCAACATACAGGTATATTCCACTGAACACTCTCCTCACCAACATACAGGTATATTCCACTGAACACTCTCCTCACCAACATACAGGTATATTTCACTGAACACTCTCCTCACCAACATACACATACAGGTATATTCCACTGAGCACTCTCCTCACCAACATACAGGTATATTCCACTGAGCACTCTCCTCACCAACATACAGGTATATTCACTGAGCACTCTCCTCACCAACATACAGGTATATTCCACTGAACACACTCCTCACCAACATACAGGTATATTCACTGAGCACTCTCCTCACCAACATACAGGTATATTCACCGAACACTCCATACCAACATACAGGTATATTCACTGAACACTCTCCTGACCAACATACAGGTATATTCCACTGAACACTCTCCTCACCAACATACAGGTATATTCCACTGAACACTCTCCTCACCAACATACAGGTATATTTCACTGAACACTCTCCTCACCAACATACACATACAGGTATATTCCACTGAGCACTCTCCTCACCAACATACAGGTATATTCCACTGAGCACTCTCCTCACCAACATACAGGTATATTCACTGAGCACTCTCCTCACCAACATACAGGTATATTCCACTGAACACACTCCTCACCAACATACAGGTATATTCACTGAGCACTCTCCTCACCAACATACAGGTATATCCACTGAACACTCTCCTCACCAACATACAGGTATATTCACTGAGCACTCTCCTTACCAACATACAGGTATATTCCACTGAACACTCTCCTCACCAACATACAGGTATATTCCACTGAGCACTCTCCTCACCAACATACAGGTATATTCACTGAACACTCTCCTCACCAACATACAGGTATATTCACCGAACACTCCTCACCAACATACAGGTATATTCCACTGAGCACTCTCCTCACCAACATACAGGTATATTCACTGAGCACTCTCCTCACCAACATACAGGTATATTCACCGAACACTCCATACCAACATACAGGTATATTCACTGAACACTCTCCTCACCAACATACAGGTATATTCCACTGAACACTCTCCTCACCAACATACAGGTATATTCCACTGAGCACTCTCCTCACCAACGTACAGGTATATTCACTGAGCACTCTCCTCACCAACATACAGGTATATTCACTGAGCACTCTCCTCACCAACATACAGGTATATTCACCGAACACTCCTCACCAACATACAGGTATATTCACTGAACACTCTCCTCACCAACATACAGGTATATTCCACTGAACACTCTCCTCACCAACATACAGGTATATTCCACTGAGCACTCTCCTCACCAACGTACAGGTATATTCACTGAGCACTCTCCTCACCAACGTACAGGTATATTCACTGAGCACTCTCCTGACCAACATACAGGTATATTCCACTGAGCACTCTCCTCACCAACGTACAGGTATATTCACTGAGCACTCTCCTCACCAACGTACAGGTATATTCACTGAACACTCTCCTCACCAACATACAGGTATATTCCACTGAACACTCTCCTCACCAACATACAGGTATATTCCACTGAGCACTCTCCTCACCAACATACAGGTATATTCCACTGAGCACTCTCCTCACCAACATACAGGTATATTCCACTGAACACTCTCCTCACCAACATACAGGTATATTCACTGAACGCTCTCCTCACCAACATACAGGTATATTCACTGAGCACTCTCCTCACCAACATACAGGTATATTCCACTGAGCACTCTCCTCACCAACATACAGGTATATTCCACTGAACACTCTCCTCACCAACATACAGGTATATTCACTGAACACTCTCCTCACCAACATACAGGTATATTCCACTGAGCACTCTCCTCACCAACATACAAGTATATTCACTGAGCACTCTCCTCACCAACATACAGGTATATTCCACTGAGCACTCTCCTCACCAACATACAGGTATATTCACTGAGCACTCTCCTCACCAACATACAGGTATATTCCACTGAGCACTCTCCTCACCAACATACAGGTATATTCACTGAGCACTCTCCTCACCAACATACAGGTATATTCACTGAACACTCTCCTCACCAACATACAGGTATATTCCACTGAGCACTCTCCTCACCAACATACAGGTATATTCCACTGAGCACTCTCCTCACCAACATACAGGTATATTTCACTGAACACTCCTCACCAACATACAGGTATATTCCACTGAACACTCTCCTCACCAACATACAGGTATATTCACTGAACACTCCTCACCAACATACATATATATTCCACTGAACACTCTCCTCACCAACATACAGGTATATTCACTGAACACTCCTCACCAACATACAGGTATATTCACTGAACACTCTCCTCACCAACATACAGGTATATTCACTGAACACTCCTCACCAACATACAGGTATATTCCACTGAACACTCTCCTCACCAACATACAGGTATATTCACTGAACACTCTCCTCACCAACATACAGGTATATTCACTGAGCACTCTCCTCACCAACATACAGGTATATTCACTGAACACTCCTCACCAACATACAGGTATATTCACTGAACACTCTCCTCACCAACATACAGGTATATTCACTGAACACTCCTCACCAACATACAGGTATATTCCACTGAACACTCTCCTCACCAACATACAGGTATATTCACTGAACACTCCTCACCAACATACAGGTATATTCCACTGAACACTCTCCTCACCAACATACAGGTATATTCACTGAGCACTCTCCTCACCAACATACAGGTATATTCCACTGAGCATTTTGACTCATCTTCAAAACACACAGGCTCTAGCAAGATAAACACTTTTCCCTTACTCTACCCTACCAATGATCTCTACTGCCATAAAGGTAGGTTTCACCAGTCCCCCCCCCCCCCCCCCACATATAGAGACTCTCCATGCTATCATAATAGGTCAAGTTAATCGTCATCATCATGTAGGCTTTACACAAACCATCAGAGTTTAAGGCTGGAGCCAAGCCAACTGAAATGTTTTATGGTCACTCACGATTCAGTACAGTACAGTAGGTCACGGGTTGGCTTGGTTCCAGCTTTAAAACTCGTTCTGTAAGGATTTTTCTAAATGTCTATGGAGAAAATGAATGGGGAACTCTCTCCCGGGGCTGGAAACGTCACAGAAAGTTGACTGTTGATCTCTATTACAGTACCACAGGGATGATGTATTTTTGTAGGCTTACCCAGAGGTCCCTGACCACTCTTCCTGGTTCTTACGTGTAAAAGTCAATGGGATGTATGGGGATTTTGGTTAAATGCATGAGATGAGGTCTGTGGTTAACAAAAGTTTATGAAACAGTGAAGTTTGTGTTCAGCAAGATAATCTTCACGAATGAGGACCACTTTTATGACTTTTGAAACGTTTTCTGAAAGTGGAGTAAAAAAAAAAAACGCATTTGCGCTTGGAATCCCCAAAAGATCCCCATACAAAAATCCCATTGCCTTTTACACGTAAGAGCTGGAAGTACTAACATCCAGGTCTTCCAGACTCATTCCTGCGGTCCTCTATTTGACCTCATGCATGTTCTCCTCCCAATATACTTAAAAATGCACATTAGGAGCGCAGACGTACTGCTTGCTCTCTAAATCTGCAGACCTTAACACTACTCCTCTCCTGAGTGCCATTTAGGCTTCAGTGCAAACACCCTCAGTCAGAAAGATGAATGTATTTGCCTTGTGTCTGAGTGTAATGATGTGTATACAGCGCTGCCCTTCTCATTGCACTTGTACCATTGGCATCAGAGTCCTGCCTCTCCTTTGGCTCTGTGCGGTAATTAGAACGCCACAAGTAAATCGCGTCTCCAGCTCCCAACACTCCACTAAGTCATCTTTGATAATGATCTCCGCGCTGAATATTTATATACAAATCAACAAAATGAAACCAAGCAGAAAATTGAGATAAAGCAACTTAGTATAAATTGGGGTCACGAGAATCAACAATTAGTAAGATATAGCCCACTGCATTTGATATAATTGCGTGTGTGGATGGGGAATAATTGTCATGAAAATGGCTGCGGTACTCTACAGCCTCTATTTGAGAAGGGACTATTTTTCAATTCAGGACTGTCAGGAGTATATTTGGAATGTCAGTAATGTGATTGATACATGATGAGATACTTGTCATTCATATTATTCATTCAAAGCTGTGCCATGTGAGGAGCTTGCAAATGCGCCACGTATACAAAACCAAAGGCTGCGGTGTATTTATACCAATCCAGCAGCAATTGTCATCCCCCGAGCTACAGGAAGCATGTGTGAGAGGCCGAAGAAGTGTAAAGATGAGAAGAGCTCTGTGTGTTTCAGTAAAAGACGCTGACATTACTCCACAGAAAGCTTTCACCCTCTACCCAGTGGACTGGAGCTTTGGTCCAAGATGGTGCACTTCAACTTAACCCACAGTGTGAGAGTTCACAGCCTTTTCTTCTGCTCTCTTACATGTTTTCTTTCAGCTGTCACAGGCTGAGACGCTCCTGTCTGGGTTGCACTGTGATACTGTAGCTCTCACTTGCTATCTGCACTTGTATTTCACAGCTGTGACCAAAAGGGGTCAGACAAAACTCAGCGCTCACACACACCAGCTACCATTATTCATTATTAAATTGATTAGGAATGCAATCGGCTTTTCCACTCTGACAGGAATGTGTATTAATACATCTTGTTGGATCTTTGCAACCGGCTTTCTCACTTAAAGTTATAGACATCTTTACAATTGGCAACAGACAGATAGAAAGGAGCAGCAGCAAGCCTGTAATAGAGTAGGCCTGAGAGGAATCAGGAGCACTCGTCAGGTTTTGGCCCAGTGTTACGCTTCAGTCCTGTGGGCAGCACAGAGCTGCCGTGACATACTTTCAGTGTGGCTCGCTGTCACTTCATCCTGAAGCTCTTAAATAGCTCACATCTCTCTCTTCTCTTACTCCCCTCCTTCCCATTTTGCTGTGTGTGTGTGTGTGTGTGTGTGTGTGTGTGTGTGTGTGTGTGTGTGTGTGTGTGTGCAGGGCCTGCTGAAAGTGGCGATTGACAACGCGCGGGCTCAGGAGAAGCAGGTGCAGCTGGAGAAGACGGAGCTGAAGATGGAGCTGTTCAGAGAGAGAGAGCTCCGGGAGACTCTGGAGAAGCAGCTCGCCGTGGAGCAGAAGAACAGAGGTACCGCCTGACGACAACTGGCTCTGGGCCCTCTGTGTGTGTGTGTGTGTGTGTGTGTGTGTGTGTGTGTGTGTGTGTGTGTGTGTGTGTGTGTGTGTGTGTGTGTGTGTGTGTGTGTGTGTGTGTGTGTGTGTGTGTGTGTGTGTGTGTGTGTGTGTGTGTGTGTGTGTGTGTGTGTGTGTGTGTGCGTGCGTGCGTGCGTGCGTGCGTGCGTGTATGAGAGCGTGCACAAATGTTGCATACATGCATGTGGACGTTACAGGCCCGACCAACCCACATCAGAATAAAATGTTGGCATTTTACGTGTCTGCAAAACATGGATTATGTAGAATATCAATGTAAAATGTTTGAAACAACTAAAACAACTTGTTATGTTTAGCCAAGTAAAACATCTTCGTTAAGGTTAGGATTAATGTTAGGGTTAGGATTAATGTTAGGGTTAGGATTATTGTTTGGTTTAGGATTATTGTTTGGGTTAGGATTATTGTTTGGGTTAGGATTATTGTTTGGGTTAGGATTATTGTTTGGATTATTGTTTGGTTTAATGGGTTAGGATTATTGTTTGGGTTAGGATTATTGTTTGGATTATTGTTTGGTTTAATGGGTTAGGATTATTGTTTGGGTTAGGATTATTGTTTGGATTATTGTTTGGGTCAGGATTATTGTTTGCGTTAGGATTAGTGCTTGCGTTAGGATTATTGTTTGGGTTAGGATTATTGTTTGGGTTAGGATTAGGATTAATGTTAGGATTAGGATTATTGTTTGGGTTAGGATTATTGTTTGGGTTAGGGTTAGGATTATTGTTTGGGTTAGGGTTAGGATTATTGTTTGGGTTAGGGTTAGGATTATTGTTTGGGTTAGGGTTAGGATTATTGTTTGGGTTAGGGTTAGGATTATTGTTTGGGTTAGGGTTAGGATTATTGTTTGGGTTAGGCTCACGGTTGAAATGTAGACTGTTGGAAATGTTGTGATCATGACTGGGAATTAAACACGGCCCTCCCGATGTGTTTACGCCTTCCGTCCACCCCGGCTACAACACCCTTACTCTCCACTGTGCTCTTTCAATAGCAGACTATATGACGTGTCTAATGTTAATATTCACCTATCTAGAGACATGATATGCAACACATTTTGGTTCGTAATGTTGATGTTCTAAATATCAGTGGATTGCAGGAACGTAATGCCGACATTTCATTGTGGTGAGCAGGCTGGGCCTGACACGATACTATGTGAATGTAACTGCAAAAAAAAGACAAATATCAAGTCACATTTTGTAGCTCTTATTGAAACAGTGACATAACCCATATGATCATTACAAATACACATTCACTGCAAACATATATGAGATGAAATCATCTTACAGTAGCAGTCTCATGTTCTATGCATCAGCTGATTATGTTTAATGTGTCGTTTATGTTTAATGAGAGAAATTCATGAAAAAATATCCTACTAAATTTTTCAATTTGCTTTAACTCCCTTGAGCAGTTTGCTAAATCTCAGTCGGTGTTTGCTCAGATTTTTAAATAAAGGACTTTGTTAACCAATATTTAATATTTGATTAAAGTCCCTTTTTTCTATGCTAGTCGTATGCTAGAATTTTCTTTTCTTTTCTGATTTTCCCCTCCATTTTCTATCCAATTATACTTGGCCAATTTTTCCCCCTGCTGCCCCGGTCGCTGCTCCACCCTCTGCCAATCTGAGGAGAGCCATAGACTAGCACATGCTTCCTCTGACACATGCGCAATTGCCAGCCGCTTCTTTTCACCTGACAGTGGGGAGCTTCACCAGCAGGACGTAGCACGTTGGAGGATCATGCTATTCCCACCAGTTCCCTTCCGCCCCGAACAGGTGCCCCGACCGACCAGAGGAGGCGCTACCTTAATCCGGCTTCCCACGCGCAGACACAGCCAATGGCTTCCCATGCGCAGACACAGCCAATCGTGCCTGTATGGACGCGCGACCAAGCTGGAGGTAACACGGGGCGCGAACCTGCGACCCTCATGTTGGTAGGCAGGGAATCTACCGCAACACTACCCGGACGCCCAGGTAAAAAAGCTCTTTAATTATTATTGCCTTTTGCTGTCATATTTTAATGGCTGCCACAGAGGACCCAGAAGCTGGTGGGGTATGAGTCCTGGTCGCTGCACTAGTGCCTCCTCTGGGTGGTCTGGCCTGTTTGGGGGAAGGGGAACTGGGGGGAATAGCATGATCCTCCCACGCGTTATGTCCTGCAACCCCTCACTGTCAGGTGAAAAGAACCTGCTGGCAACTGCACATGTATCAGAGGAAGTATGTGTGAGTCGACAACTCTCCCCAGATCAGCAGAGGGGGTGGAGCAATGACCGGGACAGCAGGGGGAATTGGCCGAGTCCAATTGGGGAGAAAATGGGAGAGGAAACGGAGGAGAAAAAAGAATAAGGCAGGGCTGTCATGGATTATGAGCTCATTTGCTGTCTCTCTATCCTCATTGTGGTGTTCTCCCATCTCCTCTCTGCTCAGCCATCATCCAGAAGCGCCTGAAGAAGGAGAAGAAGGCCAAGAGGAAACTGCAGGAAGCTCTGGAGTACGAGTCCAAGAGGAGAGAGCAGGCGGAGCAGGTTCTCAAGCAGCCCTCGCCCTCCGACAGCATGCGCTCGCTCAACGGTCAGCCACTCCACAGGAACAAACCCTTCACACACCGCAGCGCACAGCCCGGCCACCGCTACATTTAGCTAGCAGCTCTTTATGACATTAAGCGGGGTGCCCCATGAGAGGAATAAGAGAAGAGCAGAATGGAAAATATCTTGACGTTTAGAAAAAAAAGTTACCCAGAGGCAATATTTTGTAGACACAGATCACTCTATTTTCCAAAACACAGTAATTTTGTAAACAATGATTTTGAGATCAGAACACCGTCTGGTGTTCAACCAACTTAAATTCTCTCGTCTCTCCCCTCTTCCGGGACCTTCACTGGCTTCCCATCTCGGCATGCATCAAATTCAAGACACTGGTTCTGGCCTACAGGGCAGTACACCAGACAGCCCCTCTGTACCTACAATCTATGGTCAGGCTCCAAACCTCTCAGCGCTCCCTCCGCTCCTCCACCAGTGCAGGTCGCCTTGCTCCTCCTCCGCTACGTGGGCTCAAAAGTTTCTCAGCACGGTCACGACTTTCATCCCTGGCGCCACAATGGTGGAACGAGCTCCCCGCTTCGGTGAGGATGGCCGAATCTCTCCCCATCTTTCGCGGAAGACGAAATACACACCTTTTCAGGCTCCACCTGGGCCAGTCTGGAACTAAAAAAATTTATTCTAAAAAAAGACTAATGTTACTTATGTTACTTATTCCTTCTCAAACTATTTTCTACAAGTGCTACTCTGTCTATTCCTTCAAAAAGTCTTAGCTGTCATAGACTGTGTTGCATAGTTGATTTCTCTTCACAAAATGTGATATTGTAAGTCGCTTTGGATAAAAGTCTCCTAAATTACATAATGTAATGTAATAATGTTGAGATGACTACCGACTATACAGTACCATCCGGATCCGTGAACGCACATTCTGTTTCGTTCTGTGGATCCGTCTGGCCTCCAGCCGTGGCGCACGTTTTGAGAAACAACAAAGTGTACGGGCCAATCAGGGACCTGCCTCGTAGTTGACATTGTATCAGTCAAATCAGGAAAGCCGCTGGCAAAACTGTAATGGCTGCCTCCATGGCTCTCTGGCTCGAGCAGTAACGTCAACATTCACCAAGTTTACACAGCCATAAGTGCAATTATTGTAGAAATAGACTCAATAACAACAATTAAACAATAACAGGAGTTTGTCGGCGGAAAATATGTTTTCCCTATTCTTCCGAGTGGATTTGGATTGGACTGGATCCGACGCTGATTGGCTGAAGGACTGGCTACTTCCACCCACTGAAATGATTGTGCACAGCTCGTAGTCCAGATGGATACAAATTTCTGACCAATAAAACCATCACAGATTTTTGAACAGTCCCACCCCTCTGCCCCTCTCTCACTACCTGATGATATCCCATTGGTTTACACACTTTTGAATGATCTCTTCCCAAATTATGCCCTGCCTCAATATCCTGTTTCAACAGGAAATACATGACATTGATGCTCTCAAAATGTTATTCTGACTTGCACTTGATCAATATTACGTAATGTGCTTTACTTTCATGCCAGCCGTCATTTGCTAGGTTGTTTTGTTCGAATGGTGAATATTTTTTAGAGTGCCTAAGTCCCACCATCGTGAGATTGCCCATGGGGCCTAGGGAGTGAATTCCCCATTCATTTCAAAAATTATTATTATTATTATTATTTCCCCCTATTTTTGTGTGTGTTCTGGTCCGAGCGAAATGGTCTCTCGTTATTCTGAATATACCTGAATCACTTGGTTTGTCCAAGTAAAACTCTTTAAATAAGGATTTTACGAAACGTAGATGGAAAAATGAATCGGGAATTTCACTCCCTAGGCCCCATGAGGAACCCAGAAGAGGGCGTGACTTAGGCAATTTGGACTGCAACTGGTAAATTGCACATTGCCTTCTCAATCAGATCACTCACTCTGTACATATACGACACACAGCAGGACACAAACATATTGCGGTGGAGTACAAGACTTTTCCATCACAAGCCTAAAGCAGCAGGATTTGTCCAGCATGCACATTCGGTTTTGTGTGACTATCTCTTGTTTTGAGTGAGCGATGCTGTGAAGCTGCCGTTGTGATAGGTGGATGTCAAAGATGTTTAACGGCGGTGATCTCTCTCTCTCTCCCAGACTCTCTGACCCCTGAGATGGAGAGTGACCGCAGCAGTGGAAGAACAGATGCTGAAAGGACAATACAAGGTACAGGGGCTCAGATGAGACAATAAATCTTGCTCTCTTTTCTCTGGCTCTCTCTCTCTTTCGCTCTCTCTCTCTCTCTCTCTCTCACACACACACACACACACACACACACACACACACACACATACTGCTACAGTTTATGAACATTAGTGTTTCTGTGCCTGCTGTTCAGGCATACAGCTCACCATCTGGGCCACAGCACTAGGTCAAGATCATTGGTTTTCTGCAGACATAATATTGTTCTTTTATTCAAGTTTTAATGGCAGTGTTGCCTTTTCAATTCGAATATATATTTTCAGAAATACCTCTATATGCTTTAGTACACTGTGTAGGTGAAATACCTCTATATGCTTTAGTATACTGTGTAGGTGAAATACCCTTATATGCTTTATTAGTATACTGTGTATGTAGTGTAGTGTAGTGTAGTGTAGTGTGAAATACTATACCTCGATATGCTTTAGTATACTGTGTAGGTGAAATACCTCTATATGCTTTAGTATACTGTGTAGGTGAAATACCCTTATGCTTTATTAGTGTATTGTAGGTGAAATACCCTTATGCTTTATTAGTATACTGTGTAGGTGAAATACCCTTATGCTTTATTAGTGTACTGTCTAGGTGAAATACCCTTATGCTTTATTAGTGTACTGTGTAGGTGAAATACCTCTATATGCTTTAGTATACTGTGTAGGTGAAATACCTCTATATGCTTTAGTATACTGTGTACGTGAAATACCCTTATGCTTTATTAGTATACTGTCTAGGTGAAATACCCTTATGCTTTATTAGTGTACTGTGTAGGTGAAATACCTCTATATGCTTTAGTGTACTGTGTAGGTGAAATACCTCTATATGCTTTAGTATACAGTGTACGTGAAATACCCTTATGCTTTATTAGTATACTGTCTAGGTGAAATACCCTTATGCTTTATTAGTGTACTGTGTAGGTGAAATACCCTTATGCTTTATTAGTGTACTGTGTACTGTAGGTGAAATACCCTTATGCTTTATTAGTATACTGTCTAGGTGAAATACCCTTATGCTTTATTAGTATACTGTGTAGGTGAAATACCTCTATATGCTTTAGTGTACTGTGTAGGTGAAATACCTCTATATGCTTTAGTATACTGTGTACGTGAAATACCCTTATGCTTTATTAGTATACTGTCTAGGTGAAATACCCTTATGCTTTATTAGTGTACTGTGTAGGTGAAATACCCTTATGCTTTATTAGTATACTGTGTAGGTGAAATACCTCTATATGCTTTAGTATACTGTGTACGTGAAATACCCTTATGCTTTATTAGTATACTGTCTAGGTGAAATACCCTTATGCTTTATTAGTGTACTGTGTAGGTGAAATACCCTTATGCTTTATTAGTATACTGTGTAGGTGAAATACCCTTATGCTTTATTAGTATACTGTGTAGGTGAAATACCCTTATGCTTTATTAGTATACTGTGTAGGTGAAATACCCTTATGCTTTATTAGTATACTGTCTAGGTGAAATACCCTTATGCTTTATTAGTGTACTGTGTAGGTGAAATACCCTTATGCTTTATTAGTATACTGTGTAGGTGAAATACCCTTATGCTTTATTAGTATACTGTGTAGGTGAAATACCCTTATGCTTTATTAGTATACTGTGTAGGTGAAATACCCTTATGCTTTATTAGTGTACTGTGTAGGTGAAATACCCTTATGATTATTAGTATACTGTGTAGGTGAAATACCCTTATGATTATTAGTGTACTGTGTAGGTGAAATACCCTTATGCTTTATTAGTATACTGTGTAGGTGAAATACCCTTATGCTTTATTAGTATACTGTGTAGGTGAAATACCCCTATGCTTTATTAGTATACTGTGTAGGTGAAATACCCCTATGCTTTATTAGTATACTGTGTAGGTGAAATACCCCTATGCTTTATTAGTATACTGTGTAGGTGAAATACCCCTATGCTTTATTAGTATACTGTGTAGGTGAAATACCCCTATGCTTTATTAGTATACTGTGTAGGTGAAATACCCTTATGCTTTATTAGTATACTGTCTAGGTGAAATACCCTTATGCTTTATTAGTGTACTGTGTAGGTGAAATACCTCTATATGCTTTAGTATACTGTGTAGGTGAAATACCCTTATGCTTTATTAGTATACTGTCTAGGTGAAATGATGGTCTCGACCTAGTTTCAAGATGAAGACCAGTCACGCTGCCTCACGCCACACGTAACCTAGAGACATAGCGACCTTAGCATCACACGTAATCCTAGCGTGACGACAAGCGCAGTAATCCCAGCGTGACGTCGTTAATGGCGTCAGTACAGTAGTGACGCACTCGCCTAGCTGACGGCGTTAATGTCGTCAGTGCGAGGCCATGACGTGGCAGTATTTATAGCCACGCCGGGCGCCCCACGGTCCTTGTTCCCTGTCCTCCAGCGCCGCACTAAGCTGATCGAATTCCTTCTCTGGAAGCCGCGTTTCACTTCTCAAGCTGCCCATTCCTCCAGATCCTGCTATCAAGCCATCCGCATTCATACCAGCCATCCGCATTAACGAGACCACTCACCGTTCGCTCCTGCATCATGTCGGGCCGTGAAAACGAAGACTTCGAGGCGCAGTACCAGTTCGAGCTCGAGGCATCCAGCTCCGACGAGGACTTGCCCGTCGAACCATCCACGCCTGGGCACGGGCTGCAACAGGCAAGCGGACGGCAGCAGGCTTCGGCAGCACCAAACGCATCTCAGACGGGGGACCTCATCGCCAGGGGAAGACAAGCGGGGCCGGCGCGCAGAGTAGGTAGGGCGCGCGGCCGAGGAAAGAAAGCAAACGGTGCCAAGTCACTAGGACAGGCAACAACTCGCAGTCGCGCAAGGGACGAAGCGGAGAGCGCTCCGGGCACGAGCACTCGGGGGCGCGGAGGGAAGCAAACGCGCGCCCCCGTGAGGAGCGCAGCAGCCCCGGCCAAAGCATACGGCAGGCCATTAGGGCCAAAAATCGCCGCGAAAATCAATATCGCCGCTCAAATTCCCGCGAGGAGCTCAGCCGCCCTGCCCACATGGCAGGCCAACAGCCTGGAGGCCATGCGCCCAGCGCAGCCACCAGTCCAGCAGGCGGTGCCCATACAACCAGCAGTGCCCGCAGACCCATAATTCGGCTCCCACGACTAAATGTATCCAGCCGGGACGGCTCGCAGCATCGTCAGCCCCGAACGCAGGGAACGCCCGCGGAGCCCGTCCCGGACAGCAGTCGAGCGCAACGGTAATGTAATCACCTCTTTAATACATAACAGTGCCATATAATTTTAGCAACCAAATCTTAATTTCAAATCACTTCGGCGTGCTTCAAAACAATCATCTAACCATTCCCTGCGGTCCGCACGTCGGGCGCGAAGGAAACGAGCGGCATAAGTAGCAATGCATTTATCATAGTGAATGAATGATCTCTTGACAATCTCCGTGAACTGGTCGTCATACCCTCGCCTACAGCTAAAGAAAGACGGCGGAGCTACACTAAATGTCTCTTCATCCAATAACGTGAAACTAAATAACCTGGTGCATTCGAGAGCAAAATGAAGAGGCTAAATCTATGGAGAACTACACACATCTCTAACGTGTTAAATAACTAGGCCTAAACAATTAACATTAAACGTATTCACACATCGTGCTCAAACTGCATTCATTGCATTTATTGCACAATTTACAATAGTTAATAGCCAGCCAGAATCATTGCAAATGGACGTTCAAAGCATCAGTTAGCAATTGCGTTCAGTTAATCAATGTCTAATGACAGCCAGATTCCGTTTTAACAAAAAAAAAAAAAAAAAAAAAAAACGTTTCCCTTTCTCCGAGTCGATGCTCCAGCCACCCAGTCAAATTAACAGAAGCCGTGCTGCTCACTGAATATACATATATATACATATAACATACATATACATATGGGGGGTTTCGCTAAGTCACCGCGCCGAAGCGCGCCGGATTGGTCGATCACCCAGCGCCTGCGTAGCGCTGCGGCCACGCCCAGGGGGCGTCGTAAGTCGCCGTGGCGGTGCCGCTGGTCCTCGTCAGCCCACGCGGCCTACAGCCGACCAGAGCAGGCCGCCAAAGATCTCTCCTACCCTAGGCGTCACATGGTAAGCACATGGCATCCATCCCTGCATTCCTCGCAATAGCCGTTACTTCGCATTTCATTGGTGGTGGACTCCCCGAATCGGTGTCGATCGAATTGATTAAGCGTTCTAGGTGCCGAGCAGCCTGCAAGTGTTCCGGGTGCCGAGCAGCCCGTAGTCTCCCCACTAATTCAGACCCCAGTGGACTACTCGAAGTGTTCTAGGTGCCGAGCAGCCTGCAAGTGTTCCAGGTGCCGAGCAGCCTGTAGTCAGGGGGGGGGGCTCAATCCAAATCTCAAAACCGAGGCGGCTCAACCCAAATCTCAACACCGAGGCAGCGTCACTAATTCGTCGATCTAATTGATTAAGCGTTCCAGGTGTCGAGCAGCCTGCAAGTGCTCGGCGCTGAACAGCCCGCAACAAATCACTAATTCCGACCACGGTAGACTACTCGAAGTGTTCTAGGTGCCGAGCAGCCTGCAAGTATTATTATTATAACCTTTATTTAACCAGGTAAGAACAAATTGAGATACGAAATCTCTTTTACAATTGCGACCTGGCCAAGAAGGCAGCAAGTTACAGATCAGATCATACACACATTTACATACAAGATACAAAAACTAATTAAAACAGAGCACAGACTACACCAACACTGCATCAGAAGTAATAGTAAAAAGCATATGAAATAAAATCGTATATTACGATTTACAACCTAAAATCATAGTCATAAAATGATGATAAAAGAAGCATAAAGTGCAGAGGCATATTGTGCACAGAGGAGTCCAAATATTGCTACGAGAGGCATAAAGTGCATAAAGAGACAAAGTGCACAGTGGAAGTTTAAATGTTGCCACAGGAGCAGCTCGAGACAAGAACCTCTGACAACTTGTGTTTAAAACTGGACAACGAAATCAAAGAAACCAACTTAAAACGTGTCTGCAGGTCATTCCAGGACCAGGGACCAAAATAAGACAAGCTTCTTTTGCCAGCCTCAGTCCGTACAGGAGGCACTTTAAAGCGCAACCAGTTGGATCTGAGATTATACGAGGTAGTTATGGACACAAATTTAGAGCATAAGTAAGAGGGTAACTTACCCAGAATGGTCTTATACATGAGAATATACATACATACAATATAAGTGTTCTAGGTGCCGAGCAGCCCGTAGTCACACCACCAATTCAGACCCCAGCAGACTACTCAAAGTGTTCTACGTGTCGAGCAGCCTGTGAATGTTCTAGGTGCCGAGCAGCCTCCAAGTGTTCCGGGTGTCGAGCAGCCCGTAGTCTCCCCACTAATTCAGACCCCAGTGGACTACTCGAAGTGTTCTAGGTGCTGAGCAGCCTGCAAGTGTTCCAGGTGCCGAGCAGCCTGTAGTCAGGGGGGGGCTCAATCCAAATCCCAACACTGAGGCAGCGTCACTATTTCAGACCTCAATAGACGACTCGAAGTGTTCTAGGTGCCGAGCAGCCTGCAAGTGTTCTAGGTGCCGAGCAGCCTGTAGTCACATAACTAATTCAGCAAGACCTCAGTAGACGACTCGAAGTGTTCTAGGTGCCGAGCAGCCTGTTTGGGGGGGTTCGGGTTCGAGGGGGGCTCGAGCCAACCGGTCGGCGACAAGCGTCGCCCGAGCCAACCGGTCGGCGACAAGCGTCGCCTTCTCGAGCCAACCGGTCGGCGACAAGCGTCGCCTTCCGCCCAGCGGGGTTCGAGCCAACCGTTCGGGGTTCGGGTTCGAGGGGGGCTCGAGCCAACCGGTCGGCGACAAGCGTCGCCCGAGCCAACCGGTCGGCGACAAGCGTCGCCTTCTCGAGCCAACCGGTCGGCGACAAGCGTCGCCTTCCGCCCAGCGGGGTTCGAGCCAACCGTTCGCGGGGGGGAGGCGGGTTCGAGGGGGGCTCGAGCCAACCGGTCGGCGACAAGCGTCGCCTTCTCGAGCCAACCGGTCGGCGACAAGCGTCGCCTTCCGCCCAGCGGGGTTCGAGCCAACCGTTCGGCGACGAGCGGGTTCGAGGGGGGTTCGAGCCAACCGGTCGGCGACAAGCGTCGCCCGAGCCAACCGGTCGGCGACAAGCGTCGCCTTCTCGAGCCAACCGGTCGGCGACAAGCGTCGCCTTCCGCCCAGCGGGGTTCGAGCCAACAGTTCGCGGGGGGGGGGGCGGGTTCGAGGGGGGCTCGAGCCAACCGGTCGGCGACAAGCGTCGCCCGAGCCAGCCGGTCGGCGACAAGCGTCGCCTTCTCGAGCCAACCGGTCGGCGACAAGCGTTGCCGTCCGCCCAGCGGGGTTCGAGCCAACCGTTCGGCGACAAGCGGGTTCGAGGGGGGTTCGAGCCAACCGGTCGGCGACAAGCGTCGCCCGAGCCAACCGGTCGGCGACAAGCGTCGCCTTCTCGAGCCAACCGGTCGGCGACAAGCGTCGCCTTCCGCCCAGCGGGGTTCGAGCCAACCGTTCGCGGGGGGGGGGGCGGGCTCGAGGGGGGCTCGAGCCAACCGGTCGGCGACAAGCGTCGCCCGAGCCAGCCGGTCGGCGACAAGCGTCGCCTTCTCGAGCCAACCGGTCGGCGACAAGCGTCGCCGTCCGCCCAGCGGGGTTCGAGCCAACCGTTCGGCGACAAGCGGGTTCGAGGGGGGTTCAAGCCAATAGGTCGGCGACAAGCGTCGCCTTCCGCCCAGCGCCCGCCGTATCGCGAGGCGAGCTGACCGGTCGGCCTTTCAGGTTCTCTCTTTTGGGGGGTTCTCCGAGCGGATGCCCTCCCGCCTCAAGAAGAGAGGCATCCTGCCTCAGAGTCACTACGCCAAAGAATCAGTTGCCATGCTGCCGCGCCATCAGAATTAATGCCATACCGCTTCAGGCCATGAATCCTATCGCCATGCCATACTCCAATAAAGCTTGCTGATTAACCTTACCCTCTGGTCTCTCATGATTGAAATGATGGTCTCGACCTAGTTTCAAGATGAAGACCAGTCACGCTGCCTCACGCCACACGTAACCTAGAGACATAGCGACCTTAGCATCACACGTAATCCTAGCGTGACGACAAGCGCAGTAATCCCAGCGTGACGTCGTTAATGGCGTCAGTACAGTAGTGACGCACTCGCCTAGCTGACGGCGTTAATGTCGTCAGTGCGAGGCCATGACGTGGCAGTATTTATAGCCACGCCGGGCGCCCCACGGTCCTTGTTCCCTGTCCTCCAGCGCCGCACTAAGCTGATCGAATTCCTTCTCTGGAAGCCGCGTTTCACCCCACCCACCTCCCCAGTCCACCACCAATGTATTGACTCCCGAAGAACCCCCTACGGGGGGGGGTTCTCCGAGCGGATGCCCACCCGCCTCAAGAAGAGAGGCATCCTGCCTCAGAGTCACTACGCCAAAGAATCAGTTGCCATGCTGCCGCGCCATCAGAATTAATGCCATACCGCTTCAGGCCATGAATCCTATCGCCATGCCATACTCCAATAAAGCTTGCTGATTAACCTTACCCTCTGGTCTCTCATGATTGAAATACCCTTATGCTTTATTAGTGTACTGTGTAGGTGAAATACCCCTATGCTTTATTAGTGTACTGTGTACTGTAGGTGAAATACCCTTATGCTTTATTAGTATACTGTGTAGGTGAAATACCCATATGGTTTATTAGTATACTGTGTAGGTGAAATACCCCTATGCTTTATTAGTGTACTGTGTACTGTAGGTGAAATACCCTTATGCTTTATTAGTATACTGTGTAGGTGAAATACCCTTATGCTTTATTAGTATACTGTGTAGGTGAAATACCCCTATGCTTTATTAGTGTACTGTGTACTGTAGGTGAAATACCCTTATGCTTTATTAGTATACTGTGTAGGTGAAATACCCTTATGGTTTATTAGTATACTGTGTAGGTGAAATACCCCTATGCTTTATTAGTGTACTGTGTACTGTAGGTGAAATACCCTTATGCTTTATTAGTATACTGTGTAGGTGAAATACCCTTATGCTTTATTAGTATACTGTGTAGGTGAAATACCCCTATGCTTTATTAGTGTACTGTGTACTGTAGGTGAAATACCCTTATGCTTTATTAGTATACTGTCTAGGTGAAATACGCTTATGCTTTATTAGTGTACTGTGTAGGTGAAATACCTCTATATGCTTTAGTATACTGTGTAGGTGAAATACCCTTATGCTTTATTAGTGTACTGTGTACTGTAGGTGAAATACCCTTATGCTTTATTAGTATACTGTCTAGGTGAAATACCCTTATGCTTTATTAGTGTACTGTGTAGGTGAAATACCTCTATATGCTTTAGTATACTGTGTACGTGAAATACCCTTATGCTTTATTAGTATACTGTGTAGGTGAAATACCCCTATGCTTTATTAGTGTACTGTGTACTGTAGGTGAAATACCCTTATGCTTTATTAGTATACTGTGTAGGTGAAATACCCTTATGGTTTATTAGTATACTGTGTAGATGAAATACCCCTATGCTTTATTAGTGTACTGTGTACTGTAGGTGAAATACCCTTATGCTTTATTAGTATACTGTGTAGGTGAAATACCCTTATGCTTTATTAGTATACTGTGTAGGTGAAATACCCCTATGCTTTATTAGTGTACTGTGTACTGTAGGTGAAATACCCTTATGCTTTATTAGTATACTGTCTAGGTGAAATACGCTTATGCTTTATTAGTGTACTGTGTAGGTGAAATACCTCTATATGCTTTAGTATACTGTGTAGGTGAAATACCCTTATGCTTTATTAGTGTACTGTGTACTGTAGGTGAAATACCCTTATGCTTTATTAGTATACTGTCTAGGTGAAATACCCTTATGCTTTATTAGTGTACTGTGTAGGTGAAATACCTCTATATGCTTTAGTATACTGTGTAGGTGAAATACCCCTATGCTTTATTAGTGTACTGTGTACTGTAGGTGAAATACCCTTATGCTTTATTAGTATACTGTGTAGGTGAAATACCCCTATGCTTTATTAGTGTACTGTGTACTGTAGGTGAAATACCCTTATGCTTTATTAGTATACTGTGTAGGTGAAATACCCTTATGGTTTATTAGTATACTGTGTAGGTGAAATACCCCTATGCTTTATTAGTGTACTGTGTACTGTAGGTGAAATACCCCTATGCTTTATTAGTATACTGTGTAGGTGAAATACCCTTATGCTTTATTAGTATACTGTGTAGGTGAAATACCCTTATGCTTTATTAGTATACTGTGTAGGTGAAATACCCCTATGCTTTATTAGTGTACTGTGTACTGTAGGTGAAATACCCTTATGCTTTATTAGTATACTGTGTAGGTGAAATACCCTTATGGTTTATTAGTATACTGTGTACTGTAGGTGAAATACCCCTATGCTTTATTAGTATACTGTGTAGGTGAAATACCCTTATGGTTTATTAGTATACTGTGTAGGTGAAATACCCCTATGCTTTATTAGTGTACTGTGTACTGTAGGTGAAATACCCCTATGCTTTATTAGTATACTGTGTAGGTGAAATACCCTTATGGTTTATTAGTATACTGTGTAGGTGAAATACCCCTATGCTTTATTAGTGTACTGTGTAGGTGAAATACCCTTATGCTTTATTAGTGTACTGTGTACTGTAGGTGAAATACCCTTATGCTTTATTAGTATACTGTGTAGGTGAAATACCCTTATGCTTTATTAGTATACTGTGTAGGTGAAATACCCTTATGCTTTATTAGTGTACTGTGTAGGTGAAATACCTCTATATGCTTTAGTATACTGTGTAGGTGAAATACCCTTATGCTTTATTAGTATACTATACTGTGTAGGTGAAATACCCTTATGCTTTATTAGTATACTGTGTAGGTGAAATACCCTTATGCTTTAGTATACTGTGTAGGTGAAATACCTCTATATGCTTTAGTATACTGTGTAGGTGAAATACCTATATGCTTTAGTATACTGTGTAGGTGAAATACCTATATGCTTTATTAGTATACTGTGTAGGTGAAATACTTCTATATGATTTAGTATACTGTGTAGGTGAAATACCTCTATGCTTTAGTATAGTGTGTAGGTGAAGTACCTCTATATTATTTAGTATAGTGTGTAGGTGAAATACCTCTATGCTTTAGTATACTGTGTAGGTGAAGTACCTCTATATTATTTAGTATAGTGTGTAGGTGAAATACCTCTATGCTTTAGTATAGTGTGTAGGTGAAAGAGTGAAACACCTAAGCTCAAAGGCCACATAGAAAGACTGAAGGAAACAGTTTGTTTACAGCTCAAGAAGCATTAATGAGTCATAAAACCACACAAAAAGCTGTGGAATCCCCCCTTTGATACTCATAAAAGGAGCAAATCAATCCGTTTTATGAATAAGCCTTGTACATGTTGAATGGTTTGTTTGTTTGTTCGCCTTAGGGGTGCAGTAGGTGTTTGGGGAGGGGCGTGGGAGTGATAACCTCTGTGGACTGTCTGCTATCTGTGTTTACCCAGATACCAGACACCTCGCAGAGGTTGAATATCCTCATTATTGCGCCGACGTCTTCCTTTAATATGACTCTGCTACGGCTGCTCAGAAGCCGCCTTATCAGCCAGAGAGCTCCCAATTTATCCTGGAAAATACTCCATGTAATTTGCTATGAAAAGTGGGAAATATTCATCTTTGTATGCAGTAATAAGTTAGCTCCCTTTAACTCTTCAATGTTTCATTAGTCTACTTGAACTGATATTTTGTTAAAGGGCACAAAGAAAGAATTGGGCAAATTGTACTAAAAGAAATGATGACTCCTCCCTAATTAAATGTCATTCAGTCACTGGAGGGATCTGAAAGGGTTTGATGTCCAAAAAAAGGAAATCCATATGTCATCATTTAAATACAGAGATAACTTGCAGATACAGTGCAATTATAGCCCCCTATTTCATACCAAATTAGTAGATTTAGCCACTCTCATTTCTAACATGTTACAGTAATATGGAGAGACCCGGCTCTTTGTAGTAATAATTGTATCAAATTGAATGTCTTAAACTCCCCCCCCCCCCCCCTCCGTGCTGTGACTGGATATATTGCTTCATGTGCATGTACAGTATATTATATATATATTGCTTCATGTGCATGTACAGTATATTATATATATATTGCTTCATGTGCATGTACAGTATATTATATATATATTGCTTCATGTGCATGTACAGTATATTATATATATATTGCTTCATGTGCATGTACAGTATATTATATATATATTGCTTCATGTGCATGTACAGTATATTATATATATATTGCTTCATGTGCATGTACAGTATATTATATATATATTGCTTCATGTGCATGTACAGTATATTATATATATATTGCTTCATGTGCATGTACAGTATATTATATATATATTGCTTCATGTGCATGTACAGTATATTATATATATATTGCTTCATGTGCATGTACAGTATATTATATATATATTGCTTCATGTGCATGTACAGTATATTATATATATATTGCTTCATGTGCATGTACAGTATATGCGGGCGAGGACAGATGAGAGTTGAACTTACTTTGATCTGCTCGGAGAAACCAAAAGGATGCTCTTATATATCTTGATCTCTGGTAGGGAACGTATGATGTGGCCATGGAGCATATCATTTCTGCAGCCTCTCAGTAAAACTGAACGTTGCCCTGAAGAGTGGCGTGAAGGGGGAAACTGAATATCAGGCTACACTCTGTGTTTTTGTTCAATTAGAGAATCATTTGTCTGCCACCCATGTCTCCTCTGCTCCACTCTGCAAGCCTCGCTGTATAATTAACCTCAAATGGCAAAAAATGATGTTGATAAATTACACAAGCAAGGGAGGGGGAAAAACAAGCCTATCACTCGCATGAAAGCCGAGAGAAATGTGTGTTCTATTCACAACTCCAAACTCAGGGAGGGGAATGGAGAGAAGGGGGGGAAATTAATGAGAGCATAATTTTAGAGAACTAATTATTTCTATTTGTCTTTTGTCACACTTCTCTAATTCTGCGATATTAACACAGTCTGTGTTTATTAATTGCTTTCACAGTGTTTTGAATCGGGTCCAAGAGGGAGCGTGGCTGTTTTCACAGGCAGGCAAGCTACTGGGACTGCACCTCGCCAGTACTGCCTGGCAACGGTGCACATATGCATATCTTCCCCAGTATCTTCCCTGGCTCCCGCCCGCGTCCCACTCGATGTGTTCGGCAAGTTTACACGACCCTGTGCACAGAGATAAAGTTCTTTGTGGCAAGATTAAACATCAAAACAGTTAAAGTGAAATTAAAATTAAATGAATGAATGTCACTGAAGCAAAAAAGACTGTAATTAATGGATCCCTTAATTGTCTTCATAAAATATTTGCATGGGCATAATTTGCATAATTTACATGTATTAATTAATCTTTCAAAGGAATTTTATGCTGAGAGAAGCCAAAAATTCCCTTTGTTTTATTTAGCATCTAATGAAATATTTATTCTCTTTAATGAACTTTTCATCTTGATTTGAATATAAAAATACTGAAGTTTTAACATATTTTAATGAGACATTCTTTCATAAAACAACGTGTCAAAACGTCACAGATTTTTCGTATTCGAGTATGTAAAGCAGATGTTTCAATATTTGCGGGAATATTGCACGTGGAGTCTCCAGGTTGCAGATTTGAATTAGTGAGATTTGCTTATCGAGCCTCTCCGCCGCTCATTCCCCTGTCGTCCGTGATCATTTTATCTCCTCCAAGTACAATGAGGCGATATCGAACATCCTCTTCTCAACTTATTAAATGTCACCATCTGTCAAACAATCCAATCGCCTTCCTTTTCATTAACGCCCCATAAACAGCTCCGACTGTGAGGCTGGTCAGACAGGCAGACGAACAAACAAACAGTGAGGTGAGCTTGTGATCACTTCTTCTTATGACAGCCGGGGGGATGTGTCTATCAAGTGTTGCATCCGGCCCCACACTCTTAGCGCTCTCCAGCCCCCTCCTCGGCTTTTGATTTTATTCTTAGCGCCACATTCATGCTGTAATGACTTTTACATATAACTCGCTGGTGTTGCTTGAATAGAGGCGGCCAGAGTGCAATGCCTTTGAGACCTGCAGCACTGCTGGGTAATTAGCCTGTGTGTTTGTACCACCCCACCCCCCACCCCACAACACACAACACACACACACACACACACACAAAACAAACGCACACAAACACACACACACACACACACACACACACACACACACATGCCAACAACGCCTTTGATGTATCCACTCACAGGCTGGAAAGGTGTTCAGGATGAATCACCGCACTAATTGATAAAATATTGATAAAGTATTGAGCACATTGGGAATCCGAAATTTGAAAATTAGCTCAAATGTTGAGGGGTAAAAACAGAAAACAATGCAAACAATGTCTTTTTAAATATAGAAAATGAACATGCAGTCCCTTCTCAGACCTATATGCGGCTTGTTAAAGTGCTAACGTACTGTAAGACACAGGTAATAGGTGTAACTGAGACAGAGGTGATAGGTGTAACTGAGACAGAGGTAATAGGTGTAACTGAGACAGAGGTGATAGGTGTAACTGAGACAGAGGTAATAGGTGTAACTGAGACAGAGGTGATAGATGTAACTGAGACACAGGTGATAGGTGTAACTGAGACAGAGGTGATAGATGTAACTGAGACAGAGGTGATAGGTGTAACTGAGACAGAGGTGATAGGTGTAACTGAGACAGAGGTGATAGATGTAACTGAGACACAGGTGATAGGTGTAACTGAGACAGAGGTGATAGGTGTAACTGAGACAGAGGTGATAGGTGTAACTGAGACAGAGGTGATAGGTGTAACTGAGACAGAGGTGATAGATGTAACTGAGACACAGGTGATAGGTGTAACTGAGACAGAGGTGATAGGTGTAACTGAGACAGAGGTGATAGGTGTAACTGAGACACAGGTGATAGGTGTAACTGAGACACAGGTGATAGGTGTAACTGAGACACAGGTGATAGGTGTAACTGAGACAGAGGTGATAGGTGTAACTGAGACAGAGGTGATAGGTGTAACTGAGACACAGGTGATAGGTGTAACTGAGACACAGGTGATAGGTGTAACTGAGACACAGGTGATAGGTGTAACTGAGACAGAGGTAATAGGTGTAACTGAGACACAGGTGATAGGTGTAACTGAGACACAGGTGATAGGTGTAACTGAGACACAGGTGATAGGTGTAACTGAGACAGAGGTGATAGGTGTAACTGAGACAGAGGTGATAGGTGTAACTGAGACAGAGGTGATAGATGTAACTGAGACACAGGTGATAGGTGTAACTGAGACAGAGGTAATAGGTGTAACTGAGACAGAGGTGATAGATGTAACTGAGACACAGGTGATAGGTGTAACTGAGACAGAGGTAATAGGTGTAACTGAGACACAGGTGATAGGTGTAACTGAGACAGAGGTGATAGGTGTAACTGAGACAGAGGTGATAGGTGTAACTGAGACAGAGGTGATAGATGTAACTGAGACACAGGTGATAGGTGTAACTGAGACAGAGGTGATAGGTGTAACTGAGACAGAGGTGATAGGTGTAACTGAGACAGAGGTGATAGATGTAACTGAGACACAGGTGATAGGTGTAACTGAGACAGAGGTGATAGGTGTAACTGAGACAGAGGTGATAGGTGTAACTGAGACAGAGGTGATAGGTGTAACTGAGACAGAGGTAATAGGTGTAACTGAGACACAGGTAATAGGTGTAACTGAGACAGAGGTGATAGGTGTAACTGAGACAGAGGTGATAGGTGTAACTGAGACAGAGGTGATAGGTGTAACTGAGACACAGGTGATAGGTGTAACTGAGACACAGGTAATAGGTGTAACTGAGACAGAGGTGATAGGTGTAACTGAGACACAGGTGATAGGTGTAACTGAGACACAGGTAATAGGTGTAACTGAGACAGAGGTGATAGGTGTAACTGAGACAGAGGTAATAGGTGTAACTGAGACACAGGTGTTAGGTGTAACTGAGACAGAGGTGATAGGTGTAACTGAGACACAGGTGATAGGTGTAACTGAGACACAGGTGATAGGTGTAACTGAGACAGAGGTGATAGATGTAACTGAGACAGAGGTGATAGGTGTAACTGAGACAGAGGTGATAGGTGTAACTGAGACACAGGTGATAGATTTAACTGAGACACAGGTGATAGATGTAACTGAGACAGAGGTGATAGATGTAACTGAGACACAGGTGATAGGTGTAACTGAGACACAGGTGATAGGTGTAACTGAGACAGAGGTGATAGGTGTAACTGAGACACAGGTGATAGGTGTAACTGAGACACAGGTGATAGGTGTAACTGAGACAGAGGTGATAGGTGTAACTGAGACACAGGTGATAGGTGTAACTGAGACAGAGGTGATAGATTTAACTGAGGCACAGGTGATAGGTGTAACTGAGACAGAGGTGATAGGTGTAACTGAGACAGAGGTGATAGGTGTAACTGAGACACAGGTGATAGGTGTAACTGAGACAGAGGTAATAGGTGTAACTGAGACACAGGTGATAGGTGTAACTGAGACACAGGTGATAGGTGTAACTGAGACAGAGGTGATAGGTGTAACTGAGACAGAGGTGATAGGTGTAACTGAGACACAGGTGATAGGTGTAACTGAGACACAGGTGATAGGTGTAACTGAGACACAGGTAATAGGTGTAACTGAGACACAGGTGATAGGTGTAACTGAGACACAGGTGATAGGTGTAACTGAGACACAGGTGATAGGTGTAACTGAGTGTATCGCACACGTCGCACACGAATTCTAAGGAGCGGTGTCTCCTCTGCTGTGTCATGTCCGACCGCCATCAACACCTTGCCCCCCCCCCCCCCCCCTAAATGTGCTGCTGCTTTGTCTTTTGAGTGTGCCTTTCCCTTTAACAGTGAATTATTTAGGCCCGCTGACATAGAGAGGTATGCTTCTTAAAGGCAGTAATGTAGCATTCTGACATAGAGAGGTATGCTTCTTAAAGGCAGTAATGTAGCATTCTGACATAGAGAGGTATGCTTCTTAAAGGCAGTAATGTAGCATTCTGACATAGAGAGGTATGCTTCTTAAAGGCAGTAATGTGGCATTCTGACATAGAGAGGTATGCTTCTTAAAGGCAGTAATGTAGCATTCTGACATAGAGAGGTATGCTTCTTAAAGGCAGTAATGTAGCATTCTCCGGCGGAGAAGCTGCGAGGGTAATAAACGTCAAACATGCTCCTGAGCTGTGCCTAACAGATGCTTTTACCAGCTCAGCATCGGAGCGGCGCTGCTCGCTCAGGCGAACACTCAGACAAGAGTGTTCTTTGAAAATGGACAAAGCTCGTTAGGTTGAAGGTGTCTGCAGAGAGCACCGCCGAGGAATGTCTGCCGTTTTCAATAAACACTATTTCCATGCAGGAAATGTCACTTATAGAGCACGTTACATCATGAGTGCAATATTATGTTCAAACAAGCGTATCGGGAAACACGTCTTAAACACATGTGACGTGCAAACCTGATGCCTGGAGTGCAGCTAGCACGGGCCCTTTTACAAGTTGTGTTGTGTTGCTAGTGAAATATGCATGCAGTGTTGTTCTCATATTTGTATGGACTAACTGCTATGTGATCTGAAATACAAAGACATTCTTATTACTGATACAGTCTGCTGAAAGGGCTAACAAGTAGGCAACCGTGAAATCGCTCAAATTAAGAGAAAAGATGTTTTTCCACTTTTTTTTCATATTACGCATGTTTAGATGATGAAGAACACACCCAATAGAACAAATAATGAGAGGAAAAAAGACAATGTCACATTTTCTCTCGCCTGGACACCACAGAATGTCCCCAGTAAATTACATAGTTTACCCAAGATAGCATCTAGCATTGTTGCAAGTAATAAACTGAGATTACAGCAAATCACAGCACATCTGACTTTATCGTGCTTACTGTCATTATTGCTCAGGTTATTTCTTTATCTTATAATATCTTTTTATTGGTTTATAATGCCATAATAATGCTGCTAAAAAATTACAAGACTAGAGGGCAATATTTTGAGGCTGTTGAAAGCTACGTTTCACCAACAATCACATCCGGAGCGATGCATTTGCGTCAGCAGGATGTGTTGGCTAATCCTTGGCTCCTGTGTGTGCTCTGTTGCAGATGGAAGACTGTTCCTGAAAACCACAGTGATGTACTGATAAGGCCGCGAGGAGAGCTGGAGGAAATAAAAAATAAGAAAAATAAAAAAAGGAAAAACCCATGAAGATTCTCGAGAGCCCTTAACCAGGGTGATTTAGTAGAGGAAAGGAGTCAAGCTGCTTGTACGAGTTCAATGGAAGTGCTGCGTTCAGCCAAAATGCTGGAGTGAGGTTGTGTCTGAATGTAGAATAAGAAATCTTTTTCTAACTGAGGCCAACATAAAATAGTTTGAGAAAGCAAGTTTTGACGTAATGGGTTGACTAAACTGAAGGATAAAGAATATATATATTGAGCACAGTAAAATGTACCAACGGACCACTGTTGGTAATAACTCATAAATTCACAGCACTGAAGATTTTTATACTGTATCTCAACCAGCGAGAAAGCTTCGAAAACAATTCGACTGAAGTTTTGTTTTGTATTGCAAATTGAATTTTGAGAAGATAGAAACGACACCTGGAGATGAACCTTGTGGAAAAAATGTGAATCTATCCATGTGTTGATCAAAACAGAAGACTGCTGTTTGATTTTAATGTTTTCTAAATTAGATGACAATACAATCAAGTTTCCTTTTTACCATTGTTGTATATACAAGCTCTGATGATAATGATAGGAGAACTCGCTCTATCAAAAGCCGAGTGGATTGATAAGGTATGTGTATATAAAGTTAAGAGGTATTGTGTATGCAGTAGAGCTATTAGGCAAACAATACCACCATTTATATAAACCTACATTTTTGTTTTGTTCTATTTCTGAGCCATCATTCTTTCAAATAGCTGCCATTTTGGTGAGAAAGCATGCAGGCATGTAAATGTTTGTCCTGGAATTATGATATTTAATAAATCCTATATTGTGCTGAACAAATACATAGGGTTGTCTCACTCAAGCCCAAATGATTTTGAAAACATAATTATCAAACATTTCACTTTCAAAATGAAGATTTTTTGCTGTCAATAGTACTGTAATCTTTGTAACAAAGGTAATATTCCTTTGATTTTATTGTACATTTTGTTTGTCCAAATCGACGCAGCTCAAAGCTTTTTTTTTACCCAGTCTATTAAGGATGGCGTATCGGCTTGAAGAACAGAAACAATCAGTCATGACACAGCTTTTCAAAACTAAATACCATTTAATGATATTGCTCAAATCCCTGTTCAACATACAGAGAGATTTTTTATTATTCTTTTATTTTAGAATGTGTGTTTCATGCTATCCTGATGAAAAAAATAAATCATCATAAGTAATCATTGCTTGTTACTTTCCCTGCAGACGATACTTCTCCAATTTAGGTGCTAAAGCGCCATGTACAAGTATATTCTCTAGACATGAGCTGATGTCGCAGTCTCATGAACAGCCAGGAAGCGGTTTTGACTTTAATGTGTTGCAATCAGGAGAGGAAGTGTGTTCACGTGTGTTTGTTCTTTTTGTTTTCAATGGCGTGTCTGGGTCTGTTGTCACTGATAACTTATAGCTTCTCAAATCATCTCTTCATTGTATTTCAAAATTCTAATAAAGTTAACATGTTGATGATAAACAAACAATGCGAGTTAACTATGTTGCCAGAGGTCTTGGACAAATTGCTGTGCAGCACTTCTGTTAACATTGTATTTTTTTTTCTTTCTGGTAGAGGGACTTAGGAGTCACACTTTAGATTGATTTCACATTTCAGATGTGGATGGAGATCGAGTGCCTAAGTCACACCCTCTTCCGGGTTCGGCCTGGCACCTTTCATTTTCCCATTGACGTTTCTTAAAATCCTTATAAAACTTGTGCTTGGTCCCAAAAGAGTTTATTCAGCTATATTCAAAATCAGGAGAGACCATAGAAGCCTTTTTTTTTGGTGTGGTCCGAGTGAAATGTTCTCTGGTCTCTCTGATTCTGAATAGAGCTGAATCGCTGCTTCTTCTTTTTTGTCCAATACAAGTACAACTCTTTTTATAAGGATTTTAAGAAAGGTTAATGGGAAAATGAATGGGGAATGAATTATCTTACTGTATGCCCCATGCCGTATCCGAAAAGTCCACTAAACTTGTGATTTTAGGCCTGTGTCATCACCACTGAGAGAGAGAAACCTTAAGAGTCCAAGATGACCTGAATCAAATGCAGAGCAGATTCGGGGCAGCTATTTCATTGTTGTGTTTCTGCCGTATTCAAAGCTGGCCTGTTTCTTTCTGAGCGGAGACCTTTACACTCAGCCCAGTGAGCTGAAGTCTTTGTCCCATTTCTATGTATTATGTATGGCATCAAAACATGCAGGTATTCTGTACTGTAGAAAGATTAATGAGCATATTGTTCTTCACTTTGTATAGCAGTAAAGAAAATGTACGAGTAATCAAATGATGAGAATATCTTGTGTAAGTATTTTTCCTTTCTTCTCGGTGAGTGAGGGTGCGAGTGTGTATGTACCCATGCTTGCATGTGTGAGTGTTTTTTATGCACAGGCTAATTCTTCATAAAATATGTGTAAATGAGGGTCCGACCAAGCTCACTGTAAATAAATTATTTCGTGTGTAATTTCAAGTGCACGTGTATGACACTGATTCAAAATACTCCACCATGAAATGGCTTCTGTATTCTTTCTCAACTCCTTCCAACCAATTGAACATAGAATTGTGCATCTGCATCTTAATATTCCCTTTAACATGCCGGCTTTGAGGGTTTTGTTCATATGAAGATGTTCTGTTGATGTTACATTCTTCACATGATCTGTTCTGCTTTGTAAATGTAACCTTCTCCCTTGTTGTGGCACTTCCCTGTCTTGAATACTGGTGATTTTTCATACAGATTTCGTCCTTTCCTCTTGTGTGTTTGTAATGATTATTGGCACTGGTTGCTGCTGCTGCTCCTGAGTGACTATTTGTTTGACTCTCAAGCTGCACTAGCGATCCACAGAGATCACATCAGACCCATCGCTAACAGGTACCTGCCCTTAAAACGTATACGGGGGAAAAAATATGGAATCGACATTGAGAGACAAATTTCTCTAGTAAGCAATTCTGAGTGAAATGTGTTGACACAGCATTGCTCGGCCCATTCCCGTTTTGCATGCTTTTTAAAGCATGGCCGTAACACAGCCAGAGAGATGAATAATTGACTGATTGCTGCATAATTCAACGGCACATTGTAAAAATTCAAGGCCTGAAATATTTCTTATTTAAAAAAATGAGGTTAAAGTTTCAATCAACCTTGAAAGAACAATATGACACACAATGTGCAATCAATCGTGCAATGAATGATACAGTATTTCTCGTTGAGTTCAGACTCCTCTCTTGAGCTAAATCTGCAGTGAGAGAAACTCTGACATCACATCCACTTTATCCAGATAATAATGACTCAATCACTCCCCTTTGCTGCAGCGAAAGATTGACTCACTTTCAACGAGCTCGTGAGATGTGGGTTGTTCACAGCTATTACTCAAGATATTCTGTTTATTTCTCCATCTGATGCCTTTTTCTGCACTGGCAGCTGAGAGAAGAGGCCCCGGAGCTACATGTTTCATATCACTGCACATTTTGTAATAAATTCAATTCAGTACAAATATGACCATGAGGCACAAAGACTTTAAATACCAAATGTGCATTAATGGTGTTGTGCTGCACTGTAGTGTGGTTTGATTGCTTATTCAAAGCGGTGTCTGTGTCTATACAGTATGTGAGGTTGTGTAGTGTATTTGCTTGGCTTGACATGGAGACATGCTCATGAAAACATCACCCAGAGATGATTCCACATAATGCTGTTTCTATCTCGCTGTTCTTTTGCCTAATTTGACATCGCCCAGTCTCTTGTTGTTTTGTGCTTGCTTGGCTATTTGAAGATAAGTGGTCTGGCAGATTTTCTTCACCCTTGAAACTCGAAAAGGGTGTCCCGGTAGTGCAGCGGTAGATTCCCTGCCTACCAATGTGAGGTTCGCAGGTTCGAGCCCCCGTGTTACCTCTGGCTTAGTTGGCCGCCATCCATACGGGCACAATTGGCCATGTCTGCGGGTGGGAAGCCAGATTAAGGGTATGTCCTAGTCACTGCAGTAGTGCCTCCTCTGGTCGGTCGAGGCACCTGTTCAGGGGGGAGCAGAACTGGGGGGAATGGTGTGATCCTCCCACACGCTACGTCCTGCCAGTGATACTCCTCACTGTCAGGTGAAAAGAAGCGGCTGGGGACTGCACATGTATCAGAGGAAGCATGTGCTAGTCTACAACCCTCCACAGATCAGCAGAGGCGGTGGAGCAATGACCGGGACAGCAAGGGGAATTGGCCAGGTACAAGTGTGGATGTCTATGACATCATCAGTGACATCATTATTGACGAAAATCATCTTATGACATGACTGATGATGTCATAGACATTGTGACATCATTGTGATGTCATCAGTGAGTGATGTGATCAGTGATGCAAAGTTGGGCGCTGCGCATGCCAATAGGGCAGGCGAGGCCCCGCAGCAGCCGAACTGCGGGCGACAGCGTGCAGTGGGCGAGCTGCGTATGCGAGCTGCAGGGCCAGCTCGGCGAGCTGCAGAGCGGGCAGGTGTAGGAATCGAGCACACGTAGCGCGCGAGATGCCTAGTTCTTAAAATAAACAACACCTGTTTGATACTCCCTGGAGTGCATATAGAAAAAACTATATGAAAATGATCAGGTGAAAATGTTTTAATTATGATTACAAAAAATAAAATAATTACATTATAAATACATCAATATATAATATAAAAGGATAAAAATGTAAAACGGAGATACCTGTTCTTCCAAATGAACTCTTCAAATTGACTTCTATTTATAGTGTAGCACATTGTAGCCTAGTGTCAACCTCATTGTTCACCTCAGCTGAGCTAATTCCTTGATCAGGAGATGAGCATTTAGCCAAAGCGCTGATGTTGCATCATGTCTCTTGATAACTTGGTGCTGCCCCGAGTCTGTGCAGAGGCATTAGGGAGGTGCAGACTGATCGGCTGAAAGATAGGACTAATGTCACCTAATCAGATAGACCATTATGTATTAGTGAAACTACAAAACAGTTTTATCTGACAAGGGCCAGGGCCACATTACCTAAATTAACATTTTGCAAGCGTGAACATGGAGGAGCACAGAGGCGAGGGGAGGGCTACAGGAGTGTGGCCTGCGCTTAGACATTGGGCAGTAATTATTAATTTATGATTGTCTCTGGTCTTAATGAAAATGAAAGCCAGGAAAGAGAACAGGGAGAGATAATGTGGCGTGAAATTGAGTTTCATTTGTACAGGGGCCACCTTTTAACTCGCCGCTTCTTAGACGGAAATGGAGCCGAGCGCTCCTCTCCC
>NC_139627.1:35296330-35373830 GCF_964638095.1 Poromitra crassiceps | reverse complement strand
CTCCTCCTCCACTCTCTCTACCTGGCTCTTACATTCAACTCGTCAATCAGCTGAGCCCTCTTTAGATGCACATCAGGTGAAACGACTGCATTAGTATCCGCAGTAATAATAATATCCCTTGTGGTACCTTGTGGTACTGTCCTATGGCCCGAGCCTCCGCGGAGACATGAGTGGAAAGTAAACCATATGATTGTGTTAACGCTGTCTTTCACGACACGCATCGTTGTGAGCGAGGCGGCGTTGGGGATCTACGGTGTCTCTTTAGCCATCTTGTAATGCGGCCCTCTCGTTCTGCCGTTACCCATAACATGGATCATGAGGAAACTGAAGTGAGACCGGATTAAATATTAACACAACCTGACACAGTCCCCACCGGAGCCCCCATTGCACTTCATATGATACAATTAAAAACATTCCCAAATGCACTGGGCCCAACACTTGAGAACACTGTCAAGAACACGCCGCTTTACCGACTTAAAATAAATCTTATACTAATCTATGGAGTACCTGACAAGAGGAGACCAAGGTTTCCAGGCACTTAGCTGAGTAGAGAGTTGGGGGGGCGGGGAGGAGAGGGCCTACATTATTTATACGTGCTAATGGTTCTGCGACTGTGTGTGTGTGTGAATCAGCAACAGAACAATCTGCTAAAATAGACACACAGCTGTAATCAAGGCCATACATTTCCCTCTCCCTCTCGTGGTAACTGCAGGGTCAATTGGAGTCAGTTTGGTAGCGTTTGGAACTCTTGCAGTAGATTATCTCCTTTTAATGGAGACAAAAGACAAAGCAGTGTAGATCTCTATTGCCAAAGGAAGAAAAGATTACCTCGACTACAAAGCTACCCTGGGTAAACCTGTTAGAAGCGTGCGGTGGAATACCTCACACCGTTTCTACTGGACACCAGGCATTATTGTAAGGGGTGCGGCCGGCATATACAGTCCATAAGCCGACTTCATATACAGTCCAAAACACCACAGATAAGAACAATACCTCATCTACTTAACCGACTTCATATACAGTCCAAACCACCACAGATAAGAACAATAGCTCATGTACTTAACCGACTTCAGTCCACAAAAGGAATCTATTAGTCTAGTTGCACGGTCCTTAAACTGAGCATCGCGGGGGGGACCCACTCTTGCTCCACTAGATACACACACATGTGCCTCTCATTTCCTATGGCGGTCCAGAAGTATCCTTCAACATCCTATAGTAAAGTTTACCAGGGGAGAGGTTCAGTATTAAAGTGCCCTGAGAGAAACGCTCAATGATGTAAATGCAGACAGCTGCTTGCTGCTAATGCCGCGCTGTAGATAGGGAGGCCCAGGCGAGGCTGGACTACACACAGCATATATCTATATAAAATGACTATAGGAGCTCTTTCATGTCCGTATGTGCTCTAATGGGAACAATATGAAGACTAAATGGATTAGTAAAAGTGTAGGGAACCATCCTTTAAAACAAACTGCAATGTTGTGTTTCCACAACATGCCTGGGTGGCAGGAAACTGCTTTGGTTGGATGTTTTTAAGGTTATTGTACAATACTAGGCATCTCCCGCGCTACGTGCGCGCGATTCCTAGACTTGCCTGCTGTGCGAGCTCGCTAACTCCGCCTCGCCCTCCCTTCTGAACGCACACAGTACGCAGCGCGGCCGCTGACACAGCCTCGCGCGCCCTGCAGCTCAACCGCTGTGTGGGCTCCTTTCCTCTTATGACATCACTGATGATCACTGATACTGTCACAACTTCGCATCACTGATGACATCACCACTGCTCTTATGACATCACTGATGATGTCACAATGCCATGATTTCCACCGCTGCGGGGGCTCGCTGCCTCACTCGCCCACTGCGCGTCGCATACGCAGGAGGTAATTAGGGCAATCACCTAATTAAAAAATCCGGCTCTGTCAGGTCACCCGCACGGGTGCTCTTTACACCCCCTGAAAGTTTCAGCCCGATCGCACGTAAAACGGCATAGCTGTGGCCGGCACAAAAAGTTTAACAGACAAACATTGCCCACTTGCTCCCTTTTAAAATAGGAGGATATCCATTGTATGTATGCAATTTGCTCAGATAATATAACTGTGGCTTAAACTGTGATTATCCTAGAGAGCCTTGTGGTTTCAGATGGTACTGTAGGCTGTGTACTGCAACACCGTCTACTGTCCTGTATCTAGAGGAGGCATTTGTCCTAAGTCCTCTTTAACCTTCATGACAGCATGGAACTTAATGTGGTAAGACTTAAAGGAGAACTTCACAGAAAAACAATGCTGATTTATTTTGTACATGAACTCACACATATCCGACAACTCTAAACACTTTGGCAAGAATTCCTTTAGTTTGACAGTTATTGAGAGTTGATTCGAGTTAAGTTGTGGACCAGTGATGTCACTGCATTTTGCCATCCACATCATCACAACTCTCAACTTTCAAACTAAATGAATGCCCGCAAAACTGTTTACAGTTTTCGGATATGTGTGAGATCAAGTGCAAAATGAATCAGCATTGTTTTTCGGTGAAGTTCTCCTTAAATCTCTCAAGGAACGCTTTGAATCTTGCAAGACAAATAGCTAAACAAAGCACGATTTGGAAAACAAATACAGCAACACTGTGTCTGATCATCATTTGATAGTGTGCTGACACGCAAACTCTATTAAGCTGTCTTCAAATATGCAAAAATGATATGATTTTACAATGATTACATATTCACTTCCCCAGCTGGCTGGCTCCGAGCGGCTCCATTTGTCATCGACTATTGTGTCCAATTATATGATTAGCTTTGAACACTCCAGCACTTCGAGAGCTCTCGTGTGTTCTGCCGCGCAGAGTGATTCACAAACAAAGTCATTACAACATGTATTCACACATATCAAATAACATAACAGATGGCCACTGTGCTTGCCGCCTGATTTGTTTTCCACGCGCCGTAGAAAAAAGAGAGGGAAAAAAGTATTTTCTCCGAGCTTTGTTTAATGCTGACTGTTTTTATTCCCAGAGAAGAGCAGCTGGCTGTCGCGCTGTTAGATCAGCTCCTATGAAAGACAATCTTGTTTTCATTAATTTCTCTACAACAAAGGCACTTGTTGTGAAGATTTAGAATTACAGCGGGTAAAGCTTCCGGATAATTCATCACAGGGACTTGACAGGAAACTTAATTGTTTTAAATGCCAGTTGCTGTGTGCAGCGTGCTCGGTTGTTCTTTGATGTCTAACAGGTGGGACAGATAGACGAACCTCTGATGTTTCATTTGACCTCTGACCTCGCTGTTATAAATCCTCTTGTAGTCCAGCGGCCAATAAACCGACCGTCATGTGATGAACTGCACTTCCCAGGATTCCACGAGACGAGTGTCTGCTGCCTCCTCTTTATTATGCTCCCTACATCCTCCTCATACAAACCAACCAACCAACCAACCAACCAACCACCAAACGCACTCATGTTTATCCTCCACTCATGCTCATCAAGAAACAGAAAACAGATGGGATTATAAGAGGCTATTCACTATTCAGAATGCATCTCTTTTTTCAAATCAAGTTTTTCTTTCGGTTTTTCTCCCTAATTGTACTTGGCCAATTCCCCCTGGTCTCCTGGTCGCTGTTCCACCTCTGCCGATCTGGGGAGAGCCATAGACTAGCTAGCCCATGCCTCCTCCGATTTTGTGCAGTCGCCAGCCGCTTCTTTTCTCCCGACAGTGAGGAGTTTCACCGGCAGGACGTGGGATCACGCTATTCCCCCCAGTTTCCCTCCCCGGCCCGGAGCAGGCACCCAGTGACCAGGACTCATACCCCACTGGCTTCCCACCCGTAGACATGGCCGATTGTGTCTGTAGGAACGTCTGACCGAGCCAGAAGTACCGCTTCCGTCAGAATGTATCGCTTGTCTACTTTACATATTTATCGGTAATTGTGTGTGTGGAGTCATATCCATACCAGAGTTTAGAGAATGGTCACGATAGGTATGGTTACTACACAAGTTGACACAATGCCTTGACCATGATGACTCACTGTCTAAGCCTCACTCAGCCTCACCCTTCATTTGAGCAATTGGAAAGTGAGCCTTTGCTTGGATGATATTTTGTGCAGGACACCTGTCAGGACCATATTAATGTTGTTCTTTGTTTCAACTGAATAGTCACATTCACTCACAACTCATCACTTGTCTTCCTCCGTCTCAGGGATAAATTGAGGAGAAACTGCAGGGTCTTGCAGCCTCATAGTCATTTTGCTCCGGTGCAACGAAAGACCTGATATGAAAGCATCACATGTGCAAAGAAGCTCTTCTCTTAAGCTTGAAGGTGAATAAGGTGAATAGCCACTCTGACATCTCTTGAGGATGTTACTGTAAAAGCACTCCAAAGTGACTGAATCATTTAACACCTAATCAATACTATTTGCATTTGCACCATAAACACATTATTTCTTATTCCTGTCTGATCACGCGGCCATCACTGTATTATAACGTCTGTGTGAGAAGGTGGAGTCATGTTTATTTAATTGGACAACAGCTCAAATCTTCCATAGGTCATTGTAAAGTTGCACAGCTTGTAAGAAAGTTAATGAAAGGAACAAAAACAAGTAAAAAAAAATATATATATATACAGCACCCAACAGTTAAAACAGACAATATCCACTCTTAATCTGGAGAAGACACTTAAAAGAAAATCTTTCTCTTGCTCTGCCAGGTAGATGGGATCCGCCTGTGTTTTCTGTGACATGCTGCCATCACCTGGCCATGACATAAACAACAGCTTTCACAAAGATTCTGCTTCTCATTTCCTGTCTCAATGCACCTCCTTCTGGTTGAGTTTAAACTTGTCACTGGTTGATGTGCCTTGACACCAAGATAGATCGACAAGTACAATAGTCAACTTTGTATTCATAAACATGACATAATACAGAAAATGGTGACAGCTGGATTTGCACGAGATCATGAGATCAGATCTGTTTTGTGAAAACAAAACCATCCATATGGCAGCATCAGGTATGGTGCAAAAAAGCGAGATAAAAACAGTGACCTTAAGAAGCCCACAATAATTTCCGGTTGGTTTCTTGTTTTCCGGATGCTGTTACCTCATGTCTGCTAGATGCAGACATGAGGTTGAGAAAGGTTTCTAGATGTAGGCATAGTATGAAAACAAGCACTAAGATTCTTCAAGGAGGCTTATTTTAGCCTTCATATTATGTTCCACCTGAGCGCGAGATGCTGCTTTGTCTGCCGGAGCAAAGATGCGTTGAAATCATCTCAAGTCTCATGGGTGAGTCAATCAGCTCGGAACGCAGATGTTTGTGCCACAACAACAATACTCCCATACTGTGAGTGTGAATTCACGTCTCGGAAATTAATTACAGTTTTTGATCCGATGGATAGCTAATGAGCGCTTAGACAGTGTAATGTATTCAGTGTTGCACTATGCCAAAATGTGCACAAGTACTTTGTACATACAGTAGAGCATGTGACACAGTGTCATTTTTGACATGGTATTGTTAGAGGCTTAGAGCTCTTCACGGGTCCAAAAAGTCATGCCCAAATCCAAAAGGACCCGAAAATGTAGTACCCAGAACCAAACCAGATCTATCTATTATTAGAAAGCTGAGACCCGTACCCATACAGAACCGATAAATGTTGGACCCGAGCCGGACCCGCAGTCGCTTCTTTTGAATGGACCCGAGGCCAGGCTGGCGGGTATTCGGGGGTTTGGGCATACCCGAAGACCTCTAACATGAGCCAGAATAAAGAATCAAATCAAACTACGGTACACGCCACATACATTTCCCCAAAGATGGTTTCTGTCATTTTAGGTAGTTCTAATCATGCTGATGTAGGTTCCAGTGCTCACTTTTCTGATAAGTTTGTTTTAAATTTGTTATTTGACAATATAAACAGCCACTTGCCAGGTCCACTCGGGTCCTAATGGACCTAACATTTCAATGTCAGAGATCCGAGACCCACGGCAAACAGTCCCGCGGTCACTTCTTTTGAATGGACGCAAAAGACCTGGCCGAGTCTGAGCCAGACCCTCGGGTATTCGGGGTTCGGCCATACCTGAAGACCTCTAGTTCATACCATTGCGCCGGTCAAGTTGCTCATTGATCTTATGCTGCCGGTGTGAGTGTGTCTGCTCTTTCTCCTAACACTTCGCAGATAGTTCCTATACAGAATCACACTGATCACCCTGTCCTGGAACTGCTTGGAGACGATGTAGTACAGAATAATATCTAACACTGTGCTCATGTTCATCAGGAATGTGGTGAAGGCTCCCCATGTGTTGTAGTCCCCTTCTTCGCCCACCTTCAGCAAAAGGACCACCAAACAAACATGGAAGGGCACAAAACAAACCAACATTTGGATGATGAGCGTGATGATAATGCGGATGGACTTCTGCTTGATTTTAGGCTTGAGTTTCGAGGTGCGGCCGTGGATCAGATTGTCCACGATGACGACGTAGCAGCCGATCATGATCAATATGGGCACCAGGAAGAAGAAGGTGAGCCGCACAAAGTGGACGGGGTTGTCACGGCGCAGGTGGATGATGTCGCGTGTCTTAATGCAGGTGGTGAAGTTGGAGGCACGGTCGGGGTCGTCCTGGATGAAGAGCAGGGGCACGGTGCTGCCCAGGGTCATGATCCACACCCCCAAGCTCGCCACCACAGCCTTGGGGATGTTCTTCAGCTCCTTCCCGTGCTTCGGCTGGACAATGGCCACATAGCGGTCAGCGCTGATCAGAGCGAACAGCCACAGCGCCATGCAGGGGTAGAAGATGGTAAGGGCGGCGCTGAGCCGACAGAACAAGTCTCCGAAGGGCCAGTAGTCCTGCTGGTTGTAGGCCATCCTGAAGGGGAGCAGCAGGAGGAAGATGAGGTCCACCACAGCCACGTTGATCATGTAGACCGTGACGGAGTTCCTCTTCTTGGTGGTGAGGGCAAACACCCACAAGGCGGTGAGATTGACTATGACTCCTATGATGAATATGAAGCAGTAGAAGATCAGGCCCACCATGCGGTATTCCACCGCAACCTGCTCCAGCCGCACTGTACCAGACTCCACCGACATGTTGGAAGTATTCAGATCCATACTGCAGCTTTAATTCAGCAAAGAGAGCAGAATGTTTAGAATTACTGTTGGCAATCAGGAGAAAACATTGTTCTTGTTTTTTTCCTCATACCGTTTCACTCTCAGTAGGTCATCGCACAGAATTCGGCACTGCACTCCGCAGGGTCGCCAGCAGCGCACCCACAGAGTTCGAAGTCGATCGGACAAATTCGAATTCGGCGTGTGCGCTGCTGAATTTCATGTGATTCGACCGATCGGAACACGGTTTTCCTGTATTTCCTGCATAAATTTGCATGAATTATGACATTACAAAGTTACAGCAGCCCAAGGTATAAATCTACTATATAAAGGCAGGACCATCTGAACACTGGTTTGCACCGAAAGTCAAATCCATCACAACTGAGCATGCTCAGAACACGGGTTTGTGCCGAAAGTCAAAACTGTCACAACTGAACATGCTCAGAACATGGGTTTGCACCAAAGTAAAGTAAAGTAAAGTAAAGTAAAGTAAAGTAAAGTAAAGTAAAGAAAATAAAAGATTCCCGGACTTCTGTCATAGACATTGTAACATCATCAGTGCAAGGATGTATTACCAAGTGGGCATGGGACGAAATTAATCTGATCCCTTAAGGCCCCAACCCTTTATTTTTGACGTTTCATAAGTTTATGGAAATAAGAATGTTATTGTGCTTTTGGCTTTAATTGAGTGTACCTGTGCTGTAAATCCTATTATTGACATACAGGTGAAATTATTTATTGTTATTGTGCTGTTGGCTTTGAGTGTTCAGGTGGCTGTGTATGTGCGCTATGAGTGGGGCTCTTTTCTGCGTCCAGGCCCAGGGGCCACTCATGTCATAATCCGTCTATGCATCAGTGATGTCATAAATCCTTCCATGCAGAGGGTATAAGTAGGACCAGTAGAGTTTGTGTAGCCACACAGTGAGTGAAAGTCCAATACAGTGAGTGGGTAAACGGGCACTGCACTAGTTTGTTCTCATTTGAGATTAGCTCCTAATTCACATATCTCGAAAGGTCACGTGCTGCTCGGTAGGTCGTAACAAGAAAGAAAAAGCTGGAGGTGTTTATGAAATGGATAAAGTCCACCTATCTAAGTTAAACTAGAGCATGTATATGCTGGTTTTCTGGGAGCCAGATACCAAACATATCGCAAAAAAATCTGAAACAGTACTTTACTTTTAAGTACTAAAAGATTTTCACATTGATTTGTTTTGCCTTTAAGTATCTGTTAGTGGCAGATTTGATTGAGTTTCAAACAACCTTATGAGCGGGAGAAGGCAGTGCAACTTTATTACATACCTGATAGCTCTCATTATGCGCAGATACATGGCTCAATGGGCCACATGAGTTGGAAATATCACAGTAATTATAGGGATAATAAAACTCCCGAATGACGGTATTTTCCTCTCACCCAAGGCGCAGTGCCAGCCAAATGAACGTTTCTTTGTTTGAGATAAAAAGAAAATGTGTATGAAACAAACAGGTTCCCAGAAGAAGTAATGAAGTTGAAATGGCCAGAGGCTGTTTCTAAAAGAGTATCTGTATTTCACAGTTTGCAGAACCTGCTGCTAGATCATTTGAATAGTTATTTTTGAAACAGCTGTGCAGCTGCAGTGTGAGAGCAATGGGAAGTCATATCTGTCTAATCTAAATGTATTCTATAACCTTATGTTACACTAACAAACAAGCATACGTACATACATACATGCATACATCTAACTAAAAACTATAGTAGGATATATATATATATATATATATATATATATATATACGGTATATATATATTTATATATATATATATATACACACACATAATGTACTGTGTATATTACAGCATCTGAAGAACATTTTGGAGAAGCGAGTGAAATCTGTGTCTAGGGTAGAAAGCTGGAAGTGAAATTAAATTATCGTGAGAAACTTTTGATCTTGTCTTGATGAGAAATCACGTGACTACGATGCATTTGCATTTGTGGTTTAAACTATTCACTTTTTCCTTTGATAAATGACATAAGCCACCAATTGCTGTACTGTGCATTGTGAATTGTGGCCATGTAAACTTTGTAAAGGAACAAACCAAATTTACTGAACACAATTATTGTCAAGCGACAGCATGAAGCAAATGAAGTGATGTGAAGCAGCATGTGCAGTAACTCCCAAACCTCCAATCTTGTTTTTCCATCTCAAAAGTCAAACAGATCAGATAGCACCGTCTGTACAATTAACGACCACACTTACCACAGGTATAGGCTATCTTTTCAGCATTTCCTAGGCATCAGCATCTTGATAACAAGCCCTCACCAAGTGCCTTGTGAAGCAGCGCTGAGTGCTCTGCTCTAACAGCCAAAAGAGGGAAGTGAATGTGTCTATTTCAGAGGGTGATACTGATGGAAACGGCGGTGACACAGAGCAGAGAGTAGAAAGCCCCCATCACTTCCTGTGTCTCGCACACACACACACACACACACACACACACACACACACACACACACACACACACACACACACACACACACACACACACACACACACACACACACACACACACACACACACACACACACACTGTAGTTTCTGGTACAGTACTGTACCTATAGAAGTATCTACAGAGTCGAAACACAAAAAGGGCTACAGCTTTCCACTTCTGCAATTACACCCCCTTAAAGAAAATGATGTGCCATTATAAGTGGGAGTGTGTTTGGCAGGCAGAGAGATGGCAGATTTAGGGCGAGTTATTGATTGGAAAAGTGGGGTCTGTCACAGCACATTAGTTCTCAGGGGAGTAATCCACAGCAGGTTGCTGTGAGAAGCATCTGCTGCCGGAGAGAAGTAATTAAAAACAGGATGTTGAGGCAGTTGCCATATAAACAGGAAATAAGACGATGGTAATAGACACTTCACGCTGATGCTGTGCCATGCTTTTACACCACGTCGACTATAATGGATGCAAAGCGCATACCTCAGGTGAAGCGCTCAAGGTCAAGCCGGACCCGGACTGAATACAGATGAATGCGTGTACAGGTATATGCATGTGTGTGTGCGAATGTGCATTATGGCCATTTGGCACAAAGACCATGTTTGATCAGTGTTGGGTATAACTAGTTATAATAATAATAATAATAATGATTGGATTTATATAGCGCTTTTCTAGACACCCAAAGCGCTTCACAGAAATCATTATTCATTCACACCATTCGTACCAGTGGTGGTAAGCTACGGGTGATGTAGCCACAGCTGCCCTGGGGAAGACTGACGGGAGTTACTTAGGAACTAGTTAATGTAACTACTTTTTGCAGTAGTAATCTAATTACTTTGTCAAATTTAGTAAGTGAATCACAATTACTGAAATTCAACTGGGCTAGTGACTAGTTACTTTAGGATGTGAAAATAGCGGACAACTTCAGAGGATTATCCAGTTTATGACCTTGAGTAGGCTCTCAGCCTCCTCAGTAAGTGGATGTAATTCCATGCCTACAATGATGGATACAATTTGACAGTGTATTGTCCCACACTGCGCCACAACAACACTAAAAGAATATGTGTGCATTAATAAGACAATCGAAGCAGACACAAAAGGTACTTTCCTAGTAACTGATTACCTTTATTATGCAGTAATTTCAAAGTAATGCAATTACTTTGTGAGAAAAGTAACTAGTAACTGTAACAAATTACACATTTTCAGTAAATTGCCCAACACTGTTTTTTGAATCAAAACTTCTTCCCCTGCTCTCCTAACTAATATTTTCCATTACTATCATAGATCTTCTGAGATAATTTAGAAACTCTGTCACACTTGCCCATGCAACATCTCCCCTCCCTGTGCCATGTGACTACTCTCCACAATGGTTACAACTATTTGTCACATTATTTTTGTTTTTTGATGAGCCAGGTTTCTCACTTTGTTTGGCGTAGTCTTGTTTCAGGCACTATGGTTGAGGACCTTCTTTCCAGGGTTACTAAATTGCTCTCTGTCTGTTAAGCACAGTGTCTGTGAGGAAGAGCTGCTTATTCGGTCTAATTCTTATTCCCAAGAAATAATGATCTGCTCATCCTCTCAATGTGTCTTAAAAAGTCTCTTACGCCAGATGGCACTTTGTGTTCATGGCAATATGTTGTTATGACAACAGTCTGTGTGATGTTTTCTTCTCTTTGATACCCATCATGTGGTTGCTTCTGTAAAGCTTCCCTTCCATAAAACATCTCTATATTATTCAACTCCTGTAAAATAACTAATATAAGGTGATTTTCTTTTACCTATAGTTTCTAATGCATCATGATAACACTTGGTGTGTCTCTGCAGATTGTCTCTAACTGCATTTTCCTTTCTCCAATTTATGTAAACTCTGCAATTTTCACAGCGTATCTGAAGAGATAAGTACTCTGTGCCATTTAAGATTAATACATCAAACTGTGTTTTCTTTAGTTACTTCCGTGAATTATGTGATTGCCTGATGTGATTGAAATCCCTGTTTGACTTCCTTTACCACATTTTTACTCTTGCAGTGTTACACTGTCCTCTGGAGGCTGAAAATAATCACTACAGCATACTTCCTCCCCGGAGGTTTAGGCGGTAAATTGTGCCTGATGAGAGAGCTCAACCACCCCGAGCGTGAGCTTGAGCGTCTGACTCTAGCCAGCTGACCCTGTTTACATTTTAAAAACTGCGACAGTTCACACAACTTTAACACGACATGCATAATATACATCAAACTCTTGGGCTAATTCTGCTCTCACTCAGAATGTCAAAATATAAGCGATGTGATGTATAGTTTTTGAGATATAAATGTTTGTTTGGAACGACTCATACTAAACTGCTGCGGGGTTCAGCACTGGGTGGCTGTGACATCACGCTGATTTGTCCTATAGGTACTCAAACACACACCATAGTTTTCATTTACAAATAAAGGAAAGACAATTAACTTTATTGACAAAAGTGGAGATACATTTTTAACAAGAAACAATAATATTTTAAGAGACACAATGTTACATTTGGAAATTAACACATTTTTATGTTATACACTACTATTTACAGATATTCACAAGCATGCTTTATGAAACAGTATTCTTTGCTTTTTGTCTCCTTTGCTGCAATATTGCCTTCATTCCTGAATTCAGTCACTATACCAATGAGAGAAGGTGACAGGAGGTGCTGGGTTTCCTTCTCGATAAACTTCTCAGCCATTCATTTGAGGTATTTTCTTCTACCAGTTGATCTTGTTGAGTAACTGATCCACGATGACCTGAGTATCTCCATTTCAATGTCTCAACTGATCAGTTTGATCCACAGTTCTATCGGTCCTGATTGCAGTATAGGCTTACCGTCTCTCTCATCCCATGTAAGCCTCTTCCTGCAAAGTGTATCTGACCCTGTGTGATCTCCTCGATGACAGCCTCTCACTGGTTGTACCTGGAGCTGTGGAGTGGGATCTTGTTGCTCTCCACGACGTCTCCCCTGGATGAGCCCTCCGGGGAGGTCCTCACCACGCTGGAGAACGACGCACTCACCTGCCTCTTCAACAGCTTCAGAACTTTCCTCTTGTAGCCCTTACAGGCAAAGAAGTAGATGAAGGGATCCAAGGAGGAGTTGAGGTTCATCAGGCAGACGGTGAAGTGCAGCGACACCTGGAAGGCGGTGAGTTCGGCGCAGACGGGGTTGGACACCAGCTTGCGGATCATGTACTGCAGGAGGTCGATGTGATAGGGGCTGTAACAGATGATGAACACCAGAGACACACTGCAGATCACCCTTGCAGCCTTGCGGCTCCGGCCGGACTTCTCTGTCAGATGGTTGTTCTTGGCGCTGAGGCGCAGTTTGGAGACCAGCACGGAGTGGCACACCAGGATGGTGACCACAGGGATTCCGTAACCCAGGAAGACGGCGCCGATCAGTATAACGGCAATGTTGTCCACCTTCTCAAAGTTGGGGTACTCCATGCAGGTGATGTAGCCATCTGGCTCCAGGTGGGTCATCTCCATGCCGAGGAGGGGGACGGTCTGTAGAAGGACCAGCAGCCATACGCCGCCACAGATGTAGCGGACGCGGCTGACCTTCCGGAAGCGGGCGAAGCGCAGCGGCAGGACCACGGCGATGAAGCGGTCTACGCTGAGGCAGGTCATGAAGTTGACCCCTGCATAGGTGTTGATGTAGAAGAGGAAGCCCGAGAGCTTACACATGGCCTCGCCCAGGGGCCAGTGGAAGCCCAGGGCATAGTACATCACCCTTAGAGGCAGGGAGAGAATGAAGAGGATGTCTGAGATGACCAGGTTGAGAGAGTATAAGGTGGTGGAGTTCATCTTCTTCACGTTGGGACGGATGACGTGGAGGGCCATGGCGTTACCCAGCAGCCCCACGATGAATACCACGGTGTAGAAGAGAGGGATGAGGACCCTGGCATACTCCCGGTGGGCATATAGGGTGTCACAGGTGCCCTTGTCAGACTCATTGCTGCTGACTGTGTGGTTAATGTCTGCAGACACAGTGGTGGAGCCCATCTTGATTTTTAGGGAGCCAGTAACTGTAAAACAGATGAATCACATTTGTTAATGCTTTGGTTAAGTTCAGGGGGGTTTCTTTTATTTTCATTTCGTTTCGTTTCTGTTTTTGTATAGAGAAATTACGGTAATTTCCACTATCTCGGTTTCTACTCCGAAAGCAATGATGAAACATTGAGCCTATATTTCTGTATTGAAATGAAACTGTAACCTGAAATGAAACTGGTTTGCTGTATAGGTTTTCTGCATAGCTACAGTAAACACATGTGTTGGCTATCCAATACAACACATTCAAAAAGGAAGTAAAACATATTGTTTTTCATTACTCCTCTCCAGACAGCATGTAATATTATGTTGAGGGGCTGCTTCCTAAAAAGAGCATGATACTCAGACAAATTCTGTTGCATAAGGCTACTTATTTTTTACTGTGATCATCTAGCCTACAGCACTGAGGAAGTTTTACAAAAGTCAAATTAAACATTTCATTTAATTTCATCCTAAGAAGTAATGCACGAAACAACTGTAGGCCTATTTAATGACAGCAATCGTACTGTACAGTATATATGGGTATTAATTAAAATTAACAGCTGCTTTCACCACATGATGAAATGACCCTTGCTAAGGAGACATGCAACCACAATTTTGTTTCACTTTCCCCCTTTCACTCAAAATAGTTGGTTTCAAAGGATAAACGGGGTCAGGGTGCAACCAAGGTGAAATCTCAACTGCCTTCTCTCCATTAATTTCATAATTAGACAGAGATGACACTCCAGCACAGGAATAGCTCTCTACAGACTGTGATGATAGAAGTTGCTGTGTGTGTTGTGTAGTGCCATCTTGTGGCTAAAGGTCCTCAATGAGCATTGAGCAGAGAGCAAACTCCACACACATCCTTGCCACAATCACTAGTAAAGCCTTTGTATAACCATATTTTCATATTTATTGGTAAAGCAATTTTTTTTTTTTTTTTTTTTTTTTAAACTGTGTTTATTATTTTTTGCACATAAGACAGAACAATACAACTCACAAGACATACGCACAGGCTTAAAAACATATTAAAACATATTAAAACAAACAACCAAAACAAAAACAAAAAAAAACACCTGACAAAAACAAAACTACAACACATAATTGGATGCACCATAAAAAAAAAAAAAAAATATATATATATATATATATATATATATGTAAGAAAAAATACTATCTGTTCCTCCTTGACACTAGTATTCAAAGGAGACCTTCTCCACTCCTGCCCGACACATTCATACTCCTGAAATGATCTACAAACGGTTGCCAAATCTTATCAAACTTGTGTTCCTGCTTCCTCAGAGAGAACTTTATTTTTTCCAGTTCCAAATGCTTCATTACATCGTTCATTAGGTTTAAATGGGTTGGTGCAGATCTCTGCTTCCAGTTCAGTAAGATGAGCCTCCGTGCCAGTATACAGACAAATAATACCATATACTGTTCGTCACCACTCATTTTTTCAGGATCAATAATTCCCAGAACTGCCGTTAAGGGGTCTAACTCAATAGGTCTGTGCAGAATGTTTGAAAAAGTTTGAAATATGCTATTCCAGTAGTTCGATAACCCTGGGCAGATCCAGAACATATGAGCTAAAGATGCTGGAGCAAGCCCACAACGATCACATGAAGGGTCAATATCTGGGAATATCTTACTAAGCTTTTGTTTAGACCAGTGTAACCTATGAATTATCTTGAATTGTATAAGACCATGTCTTGCACATACTGAGGAAGCATGAACCTGTTCTAAAGCAATCTGCCACTGCCACTCCTCAATCTCCCCACCCAAATCATCCTGCCACGCCACTCTCAGGTGTTCTACAGTTGCTGTACATGTCAACTCATACAAAATCCCATATATATAAGATATGCCTCCTTTGTAATGTGGATTCCTCAACAGAATAGCTTCCATTGACGACTGATCTGGAGAATTAGGAAAGGATGGGTCATTTTTTTTGCGAAATTATTTTTTTAAGAGAAAGGAGTGTGTATACCTGATGAACACAAGGCAGACTGAGACTCTGAGATCTGACCGATCGAGTGATTCACATCAATTCTGCGATGAACTGCAGGTCAAATAGTCTCATAGCTCTTTTGAGTCTGGAGTTTTGACATATGATATGAGACATAGAGTTCAGGTTATTATGTGAAGATAGCAAAATATCAATGACTGTGAGTGATATTTGACATGAAAGAAAAGATGAGAAAGAACTGAGCCCTGATCCAGTCAGGATATGTACTGTATCTGTGCTCCATTTACAAACTCCTTGTCCATTTACAGCCAATAACCTTTTTGACTCACAGGACATAGCTGTTTGTCCATGCCCTTGTTTGTAGCTAAAAGTGACATGACGGAAGTCTGTGAACAATTCCAGGGCTTTACTGTGATTGTGAATACAGCTGTGGTGCTCACTCTCACAGCAGAGAAAACATGGTGTTGAGAGACAGGCGGCGTTGCATATGAGGAAATCAGCTTCCCCAGGGTCCGCTGCCATAGAATGGCCGCCAGTAGGAAAGTCATATTGTCTGAGCCAAAAGCATGACCGACTCTAACTGCAGCTATCTGCTAGAGCACATGGGGCACTGAAGAAATATGTTTCCTGGACCATTAACACAAGTGAAGGACTCTTGATGGGGCATTCCTACAGTAACGCCATCTTTCTTATGCTGTCTCAGAAGAACAACTTTTCATTATACCTTAGAATTAGATTAATCTGAGAATACATACGGCACCATTTTGTGGGGGAGACACTCCCTTCCAAGAAGCGGTGAAATGTATTTGCATCTAACTGTGACAGAGTGTTGCCCTTCTGATTGGTCAGATCCATAGAGTAAAATACAACCTCCATTTGCAAAACACTTGATTTCCATTTTGGAAGAAAAAATAAACATACAAAACAATTACCTAAAATCCATCATTCAAAATGAAGTGCATCACTTGTCAATCAAGCACTTTTAAAAAGTTTCATTCTGGCTCATTTCATTTTTGTTTTATCTATCTCTTGTAGTAATTTTCAGTTTTTATTATTATTATTATTATTATTATTATTACCTATAATAATAATAATAATAATAATAATAATAATAATAACAATAAAGGTAATAATAATAATAATAATAATAATAATAATAATAATAATAATAAAACAATATCATTTTGACACACAGATCACATTCATTCTTTTATCTGACATTCTATAATCTATCTTATCTCCAAACTTGCTATGGAAATGCTATTGTTGTTATGAGTGAAGACACATATAACATAGATCATAAGAGTTCAAATTGAGTTAGACTGGCGCTCCTATTGGTGCATTCTACCTTTCACACATTAATTTTCCAGCCCTTGTCTCATGTGTCATCAGGAACGATTCGATTAATTAAAGTCATGGTTAGGAGAGGGAACTTACCAAACAGAACAGCTATGAATCGTCAGACTGCCTGAAGTTGCATCGATCCTGGCAGCATGCCCCTTCTTCTGTGGGCTTTGGCTCTAATAGTGAATATGTCCTGGTGGCACTAAGACCATGCTGGCTTAACTGAGAGTAGCATGACACAAACTAGTCCTGTGGCTGCCAGTAACCATAGTGACAATATCCTGTTGTAGGGATCTCTCTCACTCACTCATTCACTCACTCTCTCTCTCACTCACTCACTCACTCATTCTCCCTCTCTCTCTTCCCCTCTCAAGTTTGATCTCACAATAGCCCACAAGATTTTGAAATATTGCCCTCAGGTTATATGCAATTGCCTCATTGCACGAATGTCCACACGTCATAGTGATTGCATAAAATGTGATAATAAATAAATAAATAAATTAAATAATAATGTAGCCCACTTATTTGTTCATTTACTATATTATATATAGTGGAGATGTAGGTAATATTTGAGTTTGCCCATTCTCCCTTGTGATTCGTATGTGGTATTGTGGTACATGAAAGTAAAGGGGAAAAAGTCGACATTTCAGAACATCTTGTGCCATGTGCATGTACGCAGGGAGGATGTGGCTTCAGTTGTGTGGTGACACAATCCAGAGTCTCAAAATGGTTATATTTCATAGCAAGTCATATTAACACAACAATGCTTTCAATGTCTTAGCCAACTTCACTGTCAAGTATTATTTCAGCAAATGTTTACCTGCATAATGTACAAATGAGGAAGTTCCCCTTTGCTCTAGAAGTACCTACAGTACCGTACTTGTTTTGATGTTCTGAGAATGACTCAGACAGGAAAGTCCCATGTAAACCTTTACTTTAGATTAGACCCTCGGTCTGATTTCTTGGCTACTGATATGATTATGTTCTTCTTCTCCCCAAGAACTGATCCTACTGTACCACTGGAGTGCTTCTGAAAAGGTTTATACAACCAACAAGTCATATCAAATACGTGCTTTCATTTGCTGCTCATACTGTAGGCTACTTGCCTTTTACTTTCTATGAAAACTAATAGGCTACACAAGCAACACATTTCTTCAAGATTCTAAAATCTAGCGTGTGTAATCTAGCAGAAGCAGCGAAACCGGTTTTATTCTTATGTAAATTACAGCATGCATGTTGTGGCGCTGGAAGTCCGTTTAGGTAGGGGGTGCTGTAAGGAAGGGACTGTCGGTGCCGCCCGCAAGGGCAGCGGCGAAGAAAATTTGACGTTTTTTGGACTTTCATCCATATTTATAAGAATATTTAATTTTAAATTAACATTAGGATTATAATGTTGTGATGTCATTATTCAGTATCTTCTCCTTTTCTCACTCACTTTCATGTAAGCACCTGCTCTCCCTTTAGTCGTTTTACACTACAACAGACAGCAACACAGGCATAAACACTGAACTTATTATTATTATTATGGAAAACCAGATTATGATGAAAATCAAACACTTTTGAAGAGAGAGCGTATGAAATAAGATTAGAGCTGGGAAGCACAAACTGTTTTTTAATGCATTTTGTTGGTGGTATAAACACAAGACAGCCAAATCCAACAATTTCAAAAATCCCATCTCTTGCTACCAGGGGGTGCTGCAGCACCCTCAGCACCCACCTTCCAGCTCCCTTGTGCATGTAGGACCCGGTCAAGACACAATGGGCAATTATCGAGGTATTAAGAGAGAGAGAAAAAGAACGATAAGAGCGCTGTTCACCCCCGCCTGTGTTAGCTACGCTCACTGTACATTCATGGATTTGCAAAATGTTGCGCTCAGCTCACGTTCAGCAAAAATAATGAGCTTGTTCAATGAACAATATACTGCTGATGGGATTCTGGGCCAAAATATTTGACTGGTACTCTAAGGCAGAGGTTCTCAAATGTTTTTCAGCCAAGGACCCCTTACAAGATAGAAAATCTACCGGGGACCGCCTTATTCTGATTTGTGATTTTGAGCTAAGCTTAATTGTTTCCACGGTAACGTGCTTGACTTTTAAAATTATAGGTTTGTTAGATTAGAATGTAATCCATGAACCATTTTAGATTTAAAGCAGAAAATATTTTTTGTTGAACTATGAAGCTTTTGCGACAACAACAAAAGTTTTTATTTTTATTTTCCTTCCTTTTCGCGGACACCCTGGCAAAGTGCCATTTGAGAACCACTGCTCTAAGGCCTACAAAATAACCCTTCAGCCAGCAGCAGAACTCGCCATCTTCGGCTGCTCCGAGTCCTCTCTGAACTTCCCTACAGCAGTGCAACAGTCAGGGGACAACTAGCCTGGGTAAACCCAGCCTCCACGTGACCTCTATCTATGCGCTATCAGTCACTAGAGAGCGCATAGATAGAGATCAGGTGGAGGCTGGGTTTACCCAGGCTAGGGGACAACTGTTGCCAAAAAACTAATTCTGATGGAATGGAAGTCCCCCTCTTCAACTTCATTTCAACTGTGGTTGACGGACATGATCTCTGTTATACGGATGGATAGACTCAGGTTCCTGAGGACCAACTCACTTTTAAAAAATTCTACTATTTGGGACCTGTTTCTGGCCTACCTCGATGAGGTTAGGGGCGACGGATGACACCCCCGGCTGGTTTCTCATGGACCCCTTGTGTGGGATCCCATGCACAACATCTCTGACAAGCGCATAAGCACCTTATGCGGCTGGTAGCACCACGTTGTAATATTGAATGTTGATGATGTATGTATACTTTTTCTTTCTTTTCTTTTCCTGTGTCTGAGCGTGTTCGTTTCTTTGTTCATGTGTTGGTAAAAAAAGAAAAAGAACAAACAGACACAAGACAGCAAATTACATCAGACAACAGCAGTGTTCAGGAAAAGCATAGGCATTCAGTGGTCAAATAGTCCTTAATCCTGTTTTTATAATAATTCATGCTTATAAAATAATCTAGTTTAAGGTGACTCTGTAGCTCACCCCAAGATGAGGCTATTGCTCATTATATTGATTAGGCTATTGCTTAAAATCGCATAAAGCATAAACATTATGCATAAACTTCATGTCACTCTTTGCACACGGTGCAAGCAGTAATCTGTTGAAAATGTACCTCACCTCGCTGGTGACCTCACACCCACACCCACTCACAAGTTAGAGCAGTGTTGGGGACAACGCCATTGTGGTGACAACTCCTCACCACAATGTTGTTTGTTGATCTTGTTATGGTGAAGACCGCTAACATGTTTTTGTTTGTTTGTTCTTTTCTTCATCTGGGCCCTCATGGCCCCACAAAAAAAAAGAAAAAAAGGTTGAGAGTATCTACACACTTATGACCAATCCCACTATCTTTTCTTGTTATGTTAGACAATGTTCATTCTCATTGATCACACTCAAAAGTAGCCAGAAAATATTTAGTTCCAATAAGTAAAAAACAACATGTTGTTGAAATTGTGATGAAAATGTCAAATGTATCCTGTCACATGCCTACTTCTTTTTTGTGTATTGAAAGAGCCATAGCTCTCGTGTTCATGTGGTTTTCACACTTTGGAATCACTCCCGCCTACCTATTATGCAAACTACTAAAACAATCTTTCTGCTACAGGATATGTACTGTGAGGTGAAACACCCATCAACAGTTCCTGCCATGCCATGCCATGCGGTAGGTGCATTTTCAATGAAACATCACGATTCTATCATGACGACTGCACATGTAAACATTCACCTCACAATTTGTTACAGCCATCAACCTATTGATTCCAAAGAAGATGGTATGAAGAGTGTTAAGCTATGTGCTGATACCGGTAGTTCAGTGGAGCTGACTAGAACGGATTATCTCGAAATCAAACTCACATTGTATTTTTTTCCACAGACCGCAACTTGAAGCATAATTTCCAGTCGGTTTGTCTTGTAACTCAAAAGAGGCGTATGTAATGTTAAATTCTGCAGTTAAGTAATGCATCAACTACTCACACATAGCACTTCCTGTATGATCTTATATGCAGTTAAGTAATGCATGCAAATATGCCTGAAAGCTTCAGAGATGGCATTGTCTCAGTGAAGGACAGTAAAAATGAATTTCAGCCTTCATAGCTGTTGTTTTCCGTTCATGGCACGCAATAAAATCTTCCCCAATGTTTGTCTCCTGGGGTTAGGGTGGGAAACGAGCAGCCAGGAGGCTGCTTCTCTCAAAACAAGCCCAGTTTTCAGGCAGGGGAAGCAGTTTAACTTCCTCATGCCCCTGGCCTTGTGGGTATGACTCATTGGGACTCAGACGACCAGATCTCACACAGTGCTGACTGACAACAGACATGGACTTTTGCCAAAGCTATTCATAGGACACAGTAGGGTTAAATCCTGAACAATAGTCATGTACAATATCTTAAAATTCTGTATGTGGATATTATATTCAAATTTTCGTATAAAGAGCATTATCCTGCTGATCAAATGTCTGAGTGGGTAACATTCTCCAAAGGAACAATGGGGGTCATGACCAAAGGAGTATATGCGATGAAAACATAATGACCTGGTATAAATAAGTACTGGTGCTGCTATAGAGGCTGATGTCTCAGAGCATCTGGGGCTGATGTGATCTGCACTGCACATCCTGCACACAATACCAGAAGTTGTCAGGGAGAGTGTTGTCAAAAAGGAAATCCTCTTGAGCAGTATCTGTTGAAACACAGTTCAATACAGCTTCTTGGGAAGAAGCTGTATGCTTTGGATACTTGAGATTACATATTGTTTTTTAAGGAGTTTACACAGGAGGTGCGCAGAACATAACAGTGACCAGTTCAAAAGTGTCCATATAGTCTGAACCATAATTCTCTGCTAAGTTCATTGATCACATCAGTGATTTTCCAACTACTATCAGTTTGCCACCCTGCTGTCAGAGCTTTGTGACTCTCAGTAATATTTTAATGTGCCGTTTTTATAGGCATGATAATGAGTTTTAATGGCACCGCTTTATAAGATAGCATTATAATCATCTAGCGCTCACATGATTTCTAAATAACTACTATAGTGTTATAGGCATGCTGTTTGATTGCTACAGCACCATGTAGTACACCAAAAAGCAGATACAGTACTGTGTGCATGTCCATGGCTAAAGTGTCACTGATGTCATGATTAGAGGCTTGGGTGTGCCTGTGCCACATGTGGTTAAGATAAGATTGCAACAGTTACACAGGAAACTTCCCTCTGTCGTTGTTCTTGCTTACTTCTTCAAAAACAAATTAGGTTGAGTAACAGCATTTATGCAAACTGTCAACTGGTGACATTTTTTTTTATCAGATGATTTGATAGATTTGAATGTGAAAGTGATTCTAAGATATCTGCATCAAGGTTGTTTTAGAAAATTAAACTATGGATTCAGATAATTACAATATCATATTATTTATGGAAATATGAAGCTGATGTTGCTCAACACAAAAACAAACATTTAGGGCCTAGGCTACAGACATTTCTCCCCATCTTTAACAACGGATCCTACCGCTTGAGTCCTTCAAGTATTTATTGTTCAAACTTTGCTTTTTACTTTGTATGAAAACTCAGCAGCAACAAATTTCTTCAAAATTCTGGTTGTTTCACCACACAGAAAATCATTGGCTGCCCTCTGTCCTCTTTGGAAGACATCTCCAGATGTCTTGCGGAGCCAAAAACATTCTAACGGGCTCTTCTCATCCTGTTTCACCTGCTGCCCTCTAGCAGGCTAGCCTGGTTTCCAGCCCCCTATGAATCGCAGTTGCACATCTGGGGGCCCTAAGCAGGATAAGTTTGGGTATAAATACATTTACATTACAATTATTTGAAGCAGAGATAGCTCTTTGGATTCATAAGAGTCTCAGCTTTGTTGCCATACCCAACTTCTACAATTCCATGACTGTGTAAGCACCACAGTGTGCATGAATATGGAAAGACATGTGTCTTTCCATATTCATGTCTTTCAGACCCTGGAGTTCTTAAACCCTCTGTAGCTGATTATGTCACACATGGCTGTAAAGACTCCTGTAGTTCTAATGAGTCCAATGTCATCTTATATTTTGGATCGCTTGTCTGTACTTTTGAATTGGAAAACTTTTACTTTTACCATATTGTTATTATTACTGTGTAAAGCACTTTGAATCAGTGCAGGAAATATGCTATAGAAAAGCTGCCTTGCCTTGCCTACTGTGATGAAAATAAGTGAGACAGTCAGACAGTGCTAAACACGGTCATATTCAAGCCATAAGCCATGTGGGGCACTGAGCACTACACAACAGGCTACAATTTAAAGCCATTTACATCCAGCCTCCATGGCTCTTTTGATAAGCGGATTGGCCTTCATAGGGAATTCTTCTTTGGAAGGTTTGCAGCTTGATAGCTGTCAAGGTGAACCCTGGATGGATAATGATTTAAAGTGCTCAACGACACAAAGAGACCAAGCTAAAATATGTCCATGACATCAGGTTCAGAGAAAAGCATACTGTAGACTGCAGAATCAAGTAACCAAATTGAACAGGGTGAAAAAGAGAGAATCCTATCAGCAAAGAATAAAAGGAAATGGGGGAAAATGGGAGGATTTCCCTATGACAAGACACCTCCAGAATGTATTGAATGTGTTGAATGAATCATTACCCTACTGTTCTCTTTGATCAAATTGGATTTTGTTCTGATATTCATCCGTACAGGACTAGAACAGCCACTGCTGGACTACTTTCATTACCGTGCCCTAGAACTAATGCAATGAAAAAGATTGTATTATACAGAGCCTTTTCCTTAATATGCAACACACTTCCTCTGGATCATCAAAGCATTCCTGGGAAGATAGAATTTAAGAGATGAGTAAAATCACTTTTTAGTCTGCACCTCTTTTACCATTACTATTTGTAATATTTATCTAAACTCCTATATGGAGCAGCAAGCTAGCATAACATGGTTGGTGGTACTGCTACCTATTCTTCTGGATGCAGGGCCGCCGGAAGTACGGGTGCTGCCCCTAGTGGCGAGATGACCCCCCCCCCCCCCCCCCCCCCCCTTGTAATTAAAAATATTTTGCAGTGCACTATGTTCCTTTCTTGTTTGGGAATGTTTCGGGAAATGATTGCATTATTGATATACTGAAAATGTAGCCTATTTAAATAGAATTATCAACAATAACAATCCAGGAAGTTACATGCTTGTAGGCTAGAGAAGAAGAAGAAGTGCGCATGCGCGCACATGTTGTGTTGAACCAACCAACAACCAATACGAATTGTTTAATCTGGCAATAAAGAAATGTGAATTTGACATGCTATTTTAATAGCCTACTCAAAAATGCACCTCCCACTATACAGCAAAGAGAGGAGTCAATGTTTCTTGATATAATCATTGCCATTCACATCAGAATAATTAGTCTAGTCATTAAGTTTGCTGATAATATTTCTATCATGTTAAGTCTGTGTCATGTTAACTGGTGTATTCAGAGCAAATAGGGAGATATAGAGCATTATCATTGATAGAGAAAATTTACATCACATTAGCCTTTATTTGGACAATCACTAGTTATTAATATATTCATATACATTTCCATTTTAGTTACATATAGTTATGACACAGACATACTTCATATTTAGATGACCTGTGTACATACACAGATAGACATCATATTTGGATAACCTGTGTACATACACAGACAGACGTATTTAGATAACCTGTACCTTACATTTGCAGCTCCTCTCTATCGCACACTGTGCCCTGTCACCGTGCCACGGTGCTCTCTACAGGGCCAGAATAACAGATAGGTTGAGTCTACAGAGTGGCCTTCAAGTGTGCGTCAAGACATGTAATCTGATGTGTGTCCTATAAGTATCTTTGACTTTCTGTTCAATGTATGTAAGCCTGTGTATCCATTCGTGAATATGCAAGAGTGCATCTCTTGGCCAAGAGTGCATCTCTTGCTCTTGGCCAAGATCTATGTCAAATACATCATATCAGACGACTTCTTCTGACTCCTGGCTCCATCATTTCATTTCAACTGGTTTCCTTCAAGTGGTTCACTGTTTACCTTTTGGCTGTGGAATTTCATTCTCTATCAACTGGCGTCACGAACAGGATATCTACAAACAGTTCGGTAAGTTGAATTCAATTTTATAATTCCTTACCTAACTGTTTGTCTGATATAAAAGAACCAATCATCATGCTATATATCTCCCTCTTTGCTCTGAATGAGTGAGAAAAGGAGAAAATACTGAATAATTACATCACAACAGTATCCTAATGTTAATTTAAAATTAGATATTCCTCTAAATATGGCAAAAAAAATGTAAAAAAAAAAAAACGTAATTTTTTTTCCCGGCGGGGCCATTGCGGGCCCCACCGAGAGTCCCTTCCTCCCAGCATCCCCTGCTTAAAGTGACTTCCAGCGGCCCTGTCTGGATGCCTAGCTTCTGCCGCTAATACCAGTCCAGAAGCTCAGCTCTAGCTTAAAGATTGACGGTGGAGCCACACTAGGGCGTCGTTTGACGCATGCTGACACTGCTGCCCCTTTCACTTTGTATTGAACACGCTGCTCATCACCTCGCGAAGCATGCTGGGATACCAGGCGATGCGGAGCAGGCTTGTGAAGGGACAGTGGGCGACAGAGGGGGCGCGGTGGAGTTTGACTAAGCTAGCCAATTGGAGCTCGTCCTAGGTCCTACCCTCTTCTCCTGTCCTCTTCCGCTTCCTCTCTACCACCAATTTTCAAAGAAGCAATGTAAAAGAGAGAAATGAGCATGGCAGCAGCTAGCTGCTGCTCCCGGGTTTCCACGCCCACCAAGCAACGAGCGTCCATACAGCCAGGCGTCAGCATGCATCAAACAATGCCCTAGTGTGGCTCCACCGTGAGCATGTGAGAGCTGGTCAAGACCAGACCTCTGCCATCTTCTTCCCACAGGGGCCCCCTGGTGGCTGCAGGGCCCTAAGCAGCTGCTTAGATTGCTTATAGGGAGGGCCGGCTCAGCGCAGTTGTCAGCACACACTAATGAAGGGCACCAAAAAAAAAAATTTTTTTTTTTTTTTTTTTTGGTGCCCTCAGTCAGGCCACTCACTGAACAGCAGGCCAGGCGCCGCCTATTGGTTTACTAGTGGTTTTATTACTTTATTCAGGGTTAAAGTGGGTGCATCTCATTGTAAAATTGGACTCGGCCCAAATTGGGCTTCAAACGGCCCAAATCTGGCTTCAACCGGCCCAAATCTGGCTTCAACTGGCCCAAATCTGGCTTCAAACGACCCAAATCGGGCTTCAAATGGCCCAAATCTGGCTTCAAACGGCCCAAATCTGGCTTCAAACGGCCCAAATTGGGCTTCAAGCAGGCCCGTATCGGCCTGGCCTGCTTGGTATCTAATGCCCGGCCTGAATTATGATCCCAGTCCGTCCCTGCTTGCATGTACAGTTTAACAATCGCTTGTTTGCTGACATGTATGGTAATTCTAACAGTTGTTTGTTTGCCACATGTAATGTAATGTGAGATACACTAGTATCGTTCATAATGAATGATTATGCAGTCTTTCGTTTGACAGTTATTGAAAGTTTTGCGGGGGGGGGGGGGGGGGGGGCACCACAAAACAATTACGCTTAGGGCACCCAAATGGCCAGCAGCGGCCCTGCTCAGACCAGACATAAGAACAGTTTCTTTCCCTAGGTCATAATGTAAGAAATGTTAACTGCAACATGCACCCCCAAAAGAAAACAGATAAAAAAAATCGACAGTTTTTTAAAGATTTTGTCCGACTCCCAGGACCAAGTAGAAGTATTGTTATAAACATTTTAGTAAATGTCTATAGAAAATAAAATGGAGGATGAAATCCCTTGGTTCGTATGCTTAACCCAGAAGTGGCTCTATTTCTCCTGTCTAAGCGGTCCCGGTCATTGCTCCATCCCCTCTGCTGATCTTTGGAGGGTGTGTAGACTCTCACATGCCTCCTCCGATACATGTGGAATCGCCAGCCACTTATTTTCACCTGACAGCGGGGAGTTTCACCGCGCGGAGGTCCACGCTTCCATGACGCGCTGCTTCGGAGACGCTTCTGGTGTGTCCCAGGCCTGGGCTGAACAGGCCCCGACCCACCAGAGGAGACGCTTGTGCAGTGACCAGAACACATACCCTTGCTTCCCACAGACACAGCCAATTGTGTCTGTAGGGACACCTGACCAAGCCGGTGATAACGAGGGGCAAACCTGTGGCCCTCGTATAGGTGAGGGAATAGACTGCTATACCACCCCACGCCCCACGGGCGCCCATTTGATACGATTTTCTCCCAGGGTCCCTGCATCTGATAATATTTTTGGTTTTAGATGTTTTATTACAGAAAGTTTCTGAAATCCATCACTAAAAAATACTCAACATTCTGTCATTCTGTTACTTATGAATAGAATTATAGTGAAAATAATATTTTTTGCTTTTTGCTGGCCGGGGACCCCCTGGAACCCCCTCAAAGACTCCTGGGGGTCCCCGGATCCCACTTTGAGAACCACTGCAGTAATACATCAAGCCAGGCAGGTACCTCTTATTACAGTAGATTAACAGTTCTCTCTACTGGTTAGAGAAGAGTACTGCAGCTTTTGGGGTTCAATTCATTCAGTTCATCGAGGGAAAGGATAGTGGAGCAATAGAGTTAAAGGGTTTGAACTTGTTATTGATAACTTGACACAGTAACCTATACTGCTGCACTTGTGCTGTGACTTCAGCAAGACAGGATGGCAGTATAGCATCTTTACTGTTCTGTCAGGGGAAATTCACATCCAAATACATTCAAAACAAGGTGCAGACAAGAGGAACACACCTCATTTACTGTGTGCATATAGCATGTATGGAGCTACAGTATAACAGCCCAACTGACACAGATACACCGTGAACTGCAGTGCGTGCCAATGGTTTGAGAAGTACCTATTGTCTTACCCATCTCATTAACTGTCTCTACCACTGATCTAAAGCAATGACATGAATTGGCCGCAATCGCAGACTCACAAAGTCTGTACATTTAATCTCAAGATTCTGAGAATTATTGGTCATTTTCTTTTAGATATACAAGTCATAGAGTCATAACCAAATGAAACAAAGATACAAGATGTGGTTGAGATAGTCTTTGATGTCACACCATCCACCAATTCTCCAGGAACTGTGTTGTCAGACAGTCACCCAGAGAGTTGACATGGACAATTATTTTATATATTTTTTTATTGACCGAGGGGTGAGAACTAGAGAGGCGTAAAATTGACATTTTGGGCGAAAATGAGTCAAATCTATCAAAAGTATCAAATTAAAGCTTGAGTGCTTTCTACTGGAGGTCCCTGAAGATCATCAAAGACACAAACCACCCCCACAACAGTCTGTTCTCCCTGCTACCCTCAGGGAGGAGATACAGGGTCCCAAGAGCACGCACAAATCGCTTGAGGGACAGTTTCTTCTCACAGGCCACAAGACTCCTTAACATATACAAATAGTGTAGTAGCCGTACTGTACCGCACTGCAGCTGCTACCATCACGTATGACTAATGTTCAATAGTATGTTTAATTAGGTATATGCTATTTGCGCCTAACAGAATGTTATTATTGCTGAGAAGCTGAGAGCTTTCTGCAAAGCCCGACACCAACTAACGTTACAGGGTTAAATGCGGGGTTAAATGCGGGGTTAACAGCCTTTTTTTTGCAAAGAAGACATTAGCCCGCGTCTATTCTTGTACAAAACATAATTTTCTGCGAAGTATTAGTAAAGTTATAAGCGAAGATCGATTCACAAGGATCTGACAGCTGTCTCCGCCATTTGTTTTTTCTACATTGTCATTTGAGGTAACCAAAGCCTTTTAGTAAGAGAGTTGCCATGGCAACTCATAACCCATGGCCATGGGTTATTGGAATGGGTTACGGGATTTATACAATGGCTGTGAACCAATCAGATTGCTTGATTTGAGAGAGCCGTTTTATAAATATATATATATATACACACACATATATATACAATTGAGTATGTGGGCAATGTCTTTTTCAAGTTCTGTGTTCGGCCACAGCTATGCCGTTTTAGGTGCGATCGTTCTGAAGCCTTCAGGGTGTGTAAAGGGTGACCTGACGGAGCTGGATTTATTAATTAGACTAATTAGTTAATGATGTGATGTCATCAGTGATGATGTCATCAGTGATGATGTCAAAAGTGATGTCATACACACACACACACACACACACACACGCACGCACTCACTCACACACACACACACACACACACACACACACACACACACACACACACACACACACACACACACACACACACACACACACACACACACACTGTCTCTGCAACACCGTTATACTGCAAAATCATAGGGTACTGTTTCCACAACCTCAGGAAATGTTCCAGGTTAAATTTAGAGATGGGGCTGTGAAATACAGAGTGCACTATACATGTAAACAGCCTGCACCTGCTTCAGACACGTGCACACAGCAGCTCCACCACAACATGCACACAGCAGCCCCACCACAGCATGTGGGACGGAGCAGGAACGGGGCCTGTGAGGAGCGGGAAAGGTGGGTGAGGAAGTGGTGATTGTGTTCATCTACTCCCACTCGATTTGTGTGTATGAAAGAAAGAAATGTACAAAGTACTCAGGTGTGTTTGATTTTTTTAAGCATAGCTGAAGTTCATTTGTGCTCTCGCATTTTCTTGAATATGTCAAATGTTTTTTGATTGTGCATGCACAGTTTACAGCACTTGCATCCATTCCAGCACTAACTCTGAAGTTTGATTGACATCTAGGCTACATGTATGTGTCTGCGAGCTGCATCAGTGAATGATGCGATGTTGAGTTCTTAACAATCTGGGTATTATGGGTATGCACCCAATTGTCACATTTCATACGTTGAGATTTGTGGAGCCATGTTTGATCTCAAAACATGATGTTTGACTTTTTAGCAGTTTGTGTCTGTGGCTCATCACAGGTGTAAAGGGGGAGATGAGAGGGGAATTTACAGAGTGCCCAAGAAGAAACTAATGACATCCAATTACACGCTTTGCTAGTTTCTAATTGTTTCCACTTGACTTAGTGCAGATATTTATTTCTCCACAGAATGAAAGTGAACCAACTCATTATTGTACCTCATTTAATAAACCACAAAAGATCCACAATTACAGAGTTGGAAAAACAAATTCCCTGCCGGAATCCGGTTACTCATCTACGAATACACACAAACACACAAGACTAGCAACAGTTTTCCATAGAAAATTTTGTGTACAGACATTGATTAGCCAAAGTTTATATTGATAATTTTCTACATCAACCCATTACTGCATGATACACATCAGACATAAAATCATATCAGAAGACACAGCATAATATCTAATAAAATGTAAAAAATACAACGTACTGTAGGAAAAATGCAACAATATCAAGCATATAATGAAACATAACTGTAATATTCAGAAGACATTCAAATCAAAATCCTTTGTTTCCTGTAGGCTACTTAAGATACAGTATGTGGGTGCACATGAGCAAATCTGATCTTTCCTACTACATTTACAGGGCCCAGGGGCATCTATACATGCTAAATGCTCAGCATATCTTACGCATTTCCGCAGCGAGCATCTACTGTACAGTACACTAGAATATAACAATAGGCATTTTTAGTTTTGAGTTGAGTTTTCAAGAGCATAAACTAACCAGGTCTGCTATGAGACGCTTGTTGTATTTGTCTGTGTGAGTTGGGCTGTGGTGTCACTCAGGTGTTGCTGCTGCTGTTCTCAGTCCCAGTGGTGATTTTGGCAGAGGTACCTGAAGCATACAGATAGTCCTTAAAGAGACTCAACACTCTCTGCTTGTAGGTCTTAATGGCAAAGAAGTAGATGACTGGATCCAAGCAGCAGTTGAAATTCATCAATGAGACTGTAACCTGCAGGGAGAACACTCTGGATTATTAGACTGTAACCTGCAGGGAGAAGACTCTGGATTATGAGGGATTATGAACATGGATTGGATCCCCCCCCTCTATAACCAAGTGAACAACCACGGCTCCTACCTGCAAAGACACCTTAAAAGCCCTCAATTCCTGACAGCTTGGCTGGTGGTGTATCTTCTTAGCCATGAACTGTATGACATTGAGATGGTAGGGGCTGAAGCACACGATAAAGGTGAGGAGGATGAGGAGGATGATGGTGTTGACCCTGTGACTCCTCCTTGACCGGCCGGTCAGGGAATTCTTCTTGGCCGCCGCTCGCAGCTTCAGGTTGATCTTGGCATAGCAGCCTAGGATGACCATGAGGGGACAGCAGAAGGAGATGGCACAGGCCACAAGCAGGAGATAAGGTGTGGATTGGGAGCCCTCGAAGTTGAAGTACTCCATGCAGGTGCGCCTTTCCTGGTGCTCATGAAGCATGCTGCGGGACAGCAGAGGGGCGATCTGCAGGGACACCAGGGCCCAGACCAGGTAGCACACCCTCCGCACCACCCTCGCACTCCGCAAACACTGCAGCTGCTGTGGGTGCACCATGGCCAGGTAACGGTCCAAACTGATGCAGGTCATGAAGGCTATACCTGATGATAGAGGTGGCATGTGATATATGCATGGATAGACATTATGCAGTGTAATACATGTTTAGCCAGGGAAGCACATATAGAAGCACATACAGAAAGACAAAGAAACCGTTTCAAACAAAAACACTAGCGGGAGAGACCATGCAAACAGCCAAAGGTAGGGGGGACATTTGAGGTTCATGTAAAGTCATTTATGTGTTTAAACAGCCAAATACACCCTGAGTCATGATGGCTTTCCACAGCAGACATCATGACACATGATGGCTTTTCACAGCAGACATCATGACACATGATGGCTTTTCACAGCAGACATCATGACATTACCTGCATAGGTGTTTGCAAAGTAGAGAAAGGTGGTGAGTCTGCAGAGCAGGTCACCAAAAGGCCAGTCAAACCGGCGGATGTAGTAGGTAATCCTGGCTGGTAGTGCCAGAGTGAACAGGGTATCGGACAGTGCCAGGTTGACCAGGTAGATGGAGGTGGAGTTGAACTTTTGCTTCCTCTTGCAGATCACATAGAGAACCAAACTGTTGCCGCATACGCTGATGAGGAAAACCAGAGAGTAGAAAATAGGGAAGAGAACCACCGCAGCACTTTGGTAGACAAACACATCGCAGCTGCTCTGGTTGGCAGAGCTATGGAAATCAGCTGGGTCCAGAGTGATGTTATCAACAGCCATGCCACCTGTCATTTACAGTAAGAAAAGGTTTATGTTGTAAATGAGTCATTAGAGGAAACAGGTGTAGGCCTATAAGCAAGTTAGCAACTGAATAAGAGATCACTGAGGCATAATAAAGATCATATAATGATACTCACATGAGATAGAGTGAAACCAATGTGTTTCACGGTGTGGGCTATGCTCTGTGTCTGCTTGACAGTTGATTGTAAATTAAGCTGGAGTACTTGAAACTCTGCAAAGTTTGAAGTGTGTCAAATCCCACCCCCACTTTTGACATCAGATGTCTGTCACACTACCATTACCATAGCTGTAACAATGAAGACTTTGATGCACTGTTTTACAGCATTTCCTCCAGAATTTTACAACAATGGTTATTTAACACACACACACACACACACACACACACACACACACACACACACACACACACACACACACTTTACGCCCCTGGCCCACATTCGTTTTAAGTGATGTGATCCCATCGCAAGATGGTCTCTAGTTACATTTTCCCCCCACGGCACAGCCGAGCACATCAAGTCAAGTTCATTTGTATAGCCCGCTTTACAGAGAGTATGTCTATCTAATTAGCCGAGCACTAATAATCATCATCATCATCATCATGATTGAACAATCTTATATTAGAGAGAAACAGACAGCGAGAGAGGGGGAGAGAATGGGGGAGAAGGGATGGGAGGGAGCAAGAGAAGGGAGAGAGCAGGGGGAGGGGAGAGAGCAGAACAAGCAGGGTATACTGGGGCTGGGCGATACAGTTCAAATATATCACGATAGTCACAAGGGTCAGTTTTAAAACATACCAATGTTCATATAAGCAAAGTCAAATTTACTAATCCAATTATCATATACCTGGCGATATGATGCCACTGAATAGACAACAAATGATAGTACTGAATTATCCACCCAGCCACCCCGCCGCAGCGGCCGAGGCAGCAGCGGCACACCTGACCCGGCAGCGGAGTGGCCAAGCCAAATGAGCAACAGCCGCAGACATTCTGACTACTCTAACATTAACTACACACAAGGAATCTCAAGCCCTAGATATACTCCTGAGTTGAGGTGGACACGACAGCTGCGGTTCTGTTTATACTCAGAAAGAGGAGGAGCAAACTAATTGCATCTCTCAATTAGAGTCAAAGTCAGGGAAACCGTTCAAGGGTGTTTACTGAAGCAATGGCACATGATACAGCTAGGGGTGGCTTGGATATTGTGATGTCTGTAGGAGGAGGAAAATAAGCAGTCAAGCAGGCTTAGCACAACAACAGAAAGAGTAGCTAAGAGTGGAGCTAGCAGATGCTTGGCTTGAAGACAGTAAGACACCTCTGGCTCAGATAGTACTTCTTCTACTTCGCAGTTTGTCGTAAAACTGTTGCACTATAAGTTATCAATTTGAAAAACTACACACAATCAGTTGCGTAAATGACGTCATAACTTTCTCTCCCACCAGGTTGGAGTTGGTGTGATGTATGTGCGAGACAAGATATGTAGTGAGTGGTTTCATACAGAAACATTACGTTTCAGTTTTACGACAAACTGCGACTTTCTTGACTTCCAAAAATATATTTTAAATTGAAAAACAAACATCACATGTGTACTTCATGGCACAATTCAAACGGGATAAAAAAAATATTGTCTTTTGCTGTTCACTACAAATTCTTCCAATGCTGGTTCGTACAGTATGCTGAAGCAGGAAGCTAGGCCTGACTTTGGCTCTCTAGAGCTATTACATAAGCCTGCAGCAAAAACAAAATACAGGCCATACAGGCATAGGCTACTGTTAAATGTGCAAAAAATACATTTAGCAGATTTCTGATTTCTGAAATGAAAATCGGGGACATTTCCAGTTCGGCAGTCAATTATTAAAATATCCAATATTATCTATGAAATAAAAAAGGGAATTCCGGTTTCATGTAGGCCTATTTTGACCATGCAACTGTTGCAGCTACTGTATATGGTGCAAGCCGACTGATATCCCTCCAAAATACCACATTAAGACACAAAAGGAACACCATTAGAAAAATTCATGCTGTGATTCGCTATCAAAAACTTTTGACATTTTGAGATTTTGTTTGTGTTTGGGTGGTGAGCACATCTATTGTGGAAATTGCTCAGAAACCCCCTTATTGTCAATATATGGAAAGCCATACATCCCCTGAATGCCCTTAAGTCTCTAGTTTCTGCTTTGTGATTTCATGATATGAAATAAGCATCTTAACTCCCACTGGAGCATCTGAAAGACAATAATGTCGGCCACAGACAAGGAGTAGGAAAATCAGGGACATTTTCGGGGACAGCCCCAACCCCTGGGTCTCCCACCCAGGGCTCGGAGACCCCAGGTTGAGCCATTAAATGGGCTTTTTCAGGTAACCTGTGCAAGCTGGGTTGTAGAGATTGTACAACTCGATCCCAAAGAATGGGAAACATTTTATGCAATTCCTTTCCATTGAAGGGAGGATTGATCATTATTTTTATTGTCTTTAGTTAAAATTGGCTAAGTGGGCGGGCGGCAGTGTCTCTGGCGGTGGTGTCTGTCACGATTGTGATCTCATGATGCCATCAGTGATGTCACTTGGCAATTGTGATGTCACTCGAGCAACTGTCATGTAGCCTACTATGAGCCGATGGCGCACAGTTACACAATGGTGCCTAGGTGGGTGGGCAGTGCCTGTATGTCTGTCTGTCTGTCAGTCACAATTTTGGGAGCCCGATTTCCCTAACTTCAGCCATGGCACATAATCTCCAGAGTCTGCACCCTAGTACTATCAAAAGCTGATACACTGCATTGCTTTTAGTTTATAGATATATAAATAAAACATCGCTCACTCTAACGAGATGTGATGTGGTATGGTAGCATGCGTGCGCGTGCATGCGTGCGTGCATGCGTGCGTGCATGCATGCACGCGCACGCGTGCGCGCACGCACACACACACACACACACACACACACACACACACACACGCACACACACACACACACACGCACACACACACACACACACACACACACACACACACTCACATTGCACACACAAACATGCATAAATCTTGTTTTTCACATGGATGAATAATCCACAACAAGCATGCAGTTGCTGTTTGACACGTTGCACCAGCCCTTGCTTATATCCTACAGCAGTTTAGAGTTTAATATATCCTATCAGTTAGAGTTTAATATATCCTACTAGAGCAGCTACAGTTTAATAAAACAGACTTGCAATGGGGGCAGTTGGACTGGTAGCAGAAAAGAAATGTTAGATGAACAACTGATACAGTCTGAGGTTCTGTTTTTTGCCTCTGGTTTCACAAGGCAGCGCACATCCGAGGTGGAGGCTGGCAGGCTGAGGTGGAGCTGATGGAAGATTAGGAGGAAGTGTTGCTGAAGTGTTGCTGCTGCTGGTAAAAAGAAATGTCACGGTCCTGTGATGTGTGGATGAATCAGTAACAGCATGAACACAGACACATCTCTATATCTCAACCACCAACCACCAAAGATTAAAAACATGCTAAAAAGTTAAGATACACACAAAAAGAACGAAAGAAACACCGCCGTTGCTTTCTGAGAAATTTGCGTTGGTGTTAAAAATGAAGAACTGTGTATTTTGCTTCAGCACAGAGGTGGGGCAGCTTCACTTTAGTGAACACTAGTGACTCAATTTCCATCATTGTCAAATTATGTTTGGGGATTTATCATATTTTCTATGAATCCCTTAAATTTAGAGTCTGTTAATACTGCAAAAAAGGCCAACTGAATGGATCGATACAATCAAAAGATTGGAAATGTCTACACCTGCTGGTAGTAAAAGGAATTATTCGCTGGATTAGCTGGACATAAATTAGTGTAGCAGTTTGTCTAGAATAAATAGAAGAGGGTAGTTTATTAGCATGAGCAGTGATAGCCATCATGGCTGACAGACAAACAAAAGAGCGCTACAGAAACTCAAAATGCATCAACAGAAAATCCAAGGAAAAAGCTATGTTTAATTGCTCAGAGGGTAGGAAAGCAACCGACCTTGAGTCAAAGTGCAGTGAACATCGACATCGCCTTCCAAAGACGGAAACAGAAGGGAAGGGACAATGATGTGTGACCTTGTCCGAGCCAAACGTAGAGACTGAACGTCACCAATGCCAAAATGGAGAAAAACAAAAAATCTCATGGATTATCAAGATATACAAGTTTGATACAGTGTATGTTCGAGAGCTCTGCTTTATCGTGTCAAAGTGACTAGTCAGTGGCCAGGCCAAGAGTAGCTGTAGCGTAGAGGCACACTGTCTACAGCAGAAGATCCCTTCTCGCTCTCCCTCCAACGCTTTCTGGTTGCATGGCATAATTCAAATGGATGGCTGCTGGATGTGCAAAAGGCCACTAATCATCACCAGCCAAACGTGGTTATGATACAGCTCACTTAGGTCACGATAGCCTCATGGAGACTGCGTCAGCTGCAGATGCTCCATGAGTTAAACATCTCGTACCATGTGAGCAGTGTGCTGAAAAAGAAAATTACAGTTGTTTGTGGAACTCTCACTGGGTGTCCTGAGGGTCTGTCAATGCTAAGCACTGCATGAAAACAGGGTGAAATGTTACCCTGCTAGCCGGGCGATTCTCGCTCATACTGAGCAGTAGTGCCCGGGGACCCACGACGCATTTCCAATCAGACCGCCGCGCCGCTCTCGCGTCTAGGTCTTAAAAGCAACCCTTACCTGAACCAGAAACTTGAAGTGAAGACGCTATCCGACGCCTAACATCCTCTTCTTCTAAAGAAATATAGTTGCCGCTTCCAAATTGTTGCATAAAATCCACTTTTCTGTCTTTGAAAAACCAAAAATCATTCATCTGAAGCAACCCGGACATACGACTCACTGTTTACTCACTAATGCCCCCCACACTTCCGGAATGGTAGCCTATTGCAACTACATTTCTGCGTTTGGGCCTATGGTTTGGGCCAAGCAAGTTGCAATACCATTCCGGAAGTGTGGGGGCAGTAGGCCTAGTGAGTAAACAGTGAGTAAACAGTGAGTATTTCCGGATTGCTCCAGATTAATGATTTGGGGTTTTTCAAAGACAGAAAAGTGGATTTTATGCAACAATTTGGAAGCGGCAACTATTTTTATTTAGAAGAAGAGGATGTTAGGCGTCGGATAGCGTCTTCACTTCAAGTTTCTGGCTCAGGTAAGGGTTGCTTTTAAAGACCTAGACACGAGAGCAGCGCGGCAGTTTGATTGGAAATGCGTCGGGGGTCCCGGGCGCTAATGCTCAGTATGAGCGAGAAGCGGCCGTCTAGCAGGGTGAAACGGAACTGTGGGGCTTGATCACTGCTGCTGCCGCTTCACTGCGAATGTTAAGATTAGTGAATCAGTCACTTCACTGACTTTCAGCCCTAAACTCAATTCAACTCAAAGATAACACATTGCAAAATTGGGTGGTATTTTCTGTATCGAATATCTAAATGTACAATGAAATTGTATAGCCTAACCGTCAAAAAATGCTTACAAAATATCACACATTATATTACAATATTATACTATCAACACCATGGAAAGTTAAAATGGTGCACATGGTAATGGAGTTTTGTGGGTTGATGGGTGTGTGACATGAAACGTGTTAGGAAATTGAAAGTGACAACCCAGCTTGGAAGTCACTTCTCAGAAATGTGACCTTTTTCTAGTTGTTAAGTGAGGGGAGGAGGGATGGGGTGAAGCGGGCGGGGATCAAACTGATTTGAAGGGAATTATACTATAGTCAATGGTACAAGTACAGCCCATAAAATAACACCCCAGAGGGCATATCGTTTTAAAGGCACCCTCATGGTGGAGGGGGACCAGTGATGTGTTTGTGAGGCAAACTGGGAATGACTTCTGGTGTCCACAGCATGCGTGGAATAACCAGCATGGTTCCACAAATGGTGCCTCACCAAATTTGGGATGACTTTTGCTGCCAAAATGAATTTTGTAAAAAACTTCCATCTGTTTAATTTGTCGTCACTGTGTCTAGCCATTATACAGCTGCTATATTGCTGACCAAATGCATCAATACTGTAGAATACAATGTTATTCTGCTTTGATAGATTATGATCATAGCATTGTCTTTTTCTTAACATTCTAGTTTATTTGGAAATTTACAGTTGTAATGAAGGCCTTCAGATCTTTAAACAATTGCTATACAACATAACACCACTAGAGGGGGTGCTATCATAACGTATCAAATAGATTTTGTGTGTGTGTGATATGGTGCTTTTCGTTGAGAAGAACAAAATGTCTTTGGAGAACAAACTTGTTTTTAACAAACTTGTATTTAATATACCCTTTTTTTTTTTTACAAGGTCAGTGTATTAAAATTGAAATTGTACAGTAGGTGTACACAAATGCATGTGGGTACTGTAATATTGTGTGTGTGTGTGTGTGGTGTGTGTGTGTGTGTGTGTGTGTGTGTGTGTGTGTGTGTGTGTGTGTGTGTGTGTGTGTGTGTGAGTGACTGTGTGTGTGTGTGTGTGTGTGTGTGTGTGTGTGTGTGTGTGTGTGTGTGTGTGTGTGTGTCTGTATGTGCGTGTGTGCATGCACGCACGCGCGTCTGTGTGTGCAAATGTGTGTGTGCACGTGTGCATGTGTGTGTGTGTGTGTGTGTGTGTGTGTGATGTACACACGGGCACACATTAGCAGACTCCTGGACATACTGCAGGGGACCCCTGCTTTGTCAGGGGGCCTCATGTGGCTCGTGTCTCTTCTCATCATCACCATTTCCCCCATGGATCAGCCCAGGTTAGGCCCCGTCCCCCTGGTCCAATACGCTCGCCTGAAGACTCTCCGTTCACACTTAGCCTTACGCTTGTCACCTTTATCACTGGTGAGCTATTTCTTGATTTTAGGGCGACAGTTTTAAAAGGAAGCCCTTTGCTGTAGGCCTACAGAAACACGTTCATCTATAGCATAGATAATAGGCCTTGTGGCTGTGTGAAAAATAGGTTGAGAGGAAGATCATCGCCCTGGCTCTCTCTGTCTGGCACACACATGTGCACAGTCTGCACACACACGTGTGCACAGTCTGCACACACACGTGTGCACACAAACAATATGAGAGCATTAAGATGAACATAGACGTGTGCTTGCAGCCGTGCACTGATTCAGCGTAGGTATGCCTACTGTAGGCTACTGTGAGAAAGCATCATTGTATTGTGACAGGTGTCTATGGGCAGCATCTTAAAGAATGTTGTGAAGCCTGTTGATTTCACAGTGATGCTCTTAATCTAACACATCATCACATTGTGTTGAGCTGGTTGTGAAACACGTACTGGTTCTTTGTGCCCAGTGTCCTTTTGAACTGCTCATGACTTCACACCCATGGGCATGCTGTGAATCCCAGCTTTCCTCTCTGCTGTTCCACACTCGGGAATGTCTCATGGAACATGCAGGGACCGCTTTAACAGGCACACAACTCACACAACTCACAAGTGGGTTCCTACAGTACGTGTAGTAGAGCAGGCATAACAGACGTTGAGGGTCAGCGAGTCACGCTGCTGGCTTTGTTTGTGGTCTTCTTTGATTCTAGGTAATTGCACAATCCGACATTATGTTTGTTCCATCCAGATCCACAGATCAATACTGTCTCAACATTTACATTGTGATATCAACATTTTCATGCCGGAGCTATGGTGGCACACTTTGCACCATATGTTTCAGCAAAATGAAATACGTTGAATCCTTTTTTTATTTTTTTATCCGGTTCATTGATTTAACTTACTCAAAGTAAACAAATACATATGCCTTGCATTATGTTATTGTGCAAGAATGTGGGCTGAAATTGTGATCAACAGTAGCAAATGGTGATGATGATAATCACACCTAATTGTCCCAGTTCTGAAAAATAGGCACCTTTTCACCTGGATGACCATTCAATTGACCTTCCAGTAGAGATCAATCCTATGTGAATTCTGAGTTGTTTGACCATATTATGATGTAAAACTTTCACATAATGCGTTTGTGTGAGTCATTTGAACACATTTTATTGTATTGCCTACATTAAATATTTTACTGGGCTATTTGTTTGAAAGTAGTTTTATATCTAACTGAAATTGAGCACACACACATATTGCAGGCTTTGCATACAGCCATTGTCTAGGGCTCCATTGTGGATTATCTTTTTATCAATAATACGGTAATAAAATATCCCCATGGGGAAATTACCCCCCCCCCCCCCCCCTCCCGTGTGCACCCCCTCTACCCAGAGGTCAGAGGTCAAGGTCAGCTACAGCACAGCACCCCTGGAGCTGCTAGGGATTTAGTGGCTTGGTCAAGGATGCTTCAGCAGCGTGGATGCTTTCCAACACCCTGCTGCTCTTTGGGGCAGATATAGTAAAAACGTCTACTTTTTCAGTTTGAAGCTTTCATTTTCAAAAAGCCAAAAAGACGAATTTCAACTGATCACCACCATCACCAAGCTCTCCATAAATTATGATCCTTCCAGCTCTAAGCTTTGGCCTCTGCTGCAGCCTCAGCTATGTGTCTACTGTACATAATGGAACTTGCTATAGTTGAAACACTATTGTGGACAGACTGCTGATGACTCAAATCTCCTCTCAAAGACACTATTTTATGGTGCATACTAGAAAGCTCACCTGTGATAGTGATCATTACATGAACTGACTTCTTTGTCTTCCAGGCTTTGGAAGTATTAAAAGCACAAACAAAAACTGATTTATGGTGATAAGATAGTTACATACTGTACAAAACCTGATTTAATATTTCCTTCAAAGTACTGTTTTCAAGGACTTATTTGTTATGAGAGTGATGTGGGTTCCTACTTAGTGCTCTCCCTGATGTGATCACGATGTTCAAGGTACTGTGTAAGCCTCTAACAAGGACGTGTTGAAACGCATGGCATTATCATGATGAATATAGAGAGGGACATGGAGCACAACAGCTTCATAACAGTGTATAGATCAAAACTGCTCTCCCGTATGGACACCAGGTCAAACAAAAGATCTCCCAACAATTGCTGTATTTTGGGTCACTGTTCCTCTGCTCTGATGTTACCACATGTACATAATGCTGAAACAAACTGTGTCTCTGTGGACTCTGGGGCTGCGTTTGAAGACGTGGCATTCTTCTGCGGTCCGTGCCGTGACAGGTTTTCAGGTCATCTAAGGCAATGTGCATATTTTGGACGTCATCTTGGCTGTTGTATTACTGTTTTATTCACTGTTAATTTTATTATTTTTTTTATTTTTATTTTTTTTATCCATGATTATTTCAACAGCTCTCTTCATTGGGGGGTAGACTGACAGTTGCCATCATTGGAGTGATCAGTCTGTTTCTTGGACTCGGCTGAGGCTATTTGATGTATATTAACAATAATTGGTGCCAGAGCCACAACGATGTTTACTAAACCTTTGTGCCATTTTCCAGGAGGATGCCCACAAGGAATGTTGAGTAGCTGCTCCGTCTACAGAGACGCCTTTGGAGTCGGGACAGATGGGCTGCTGTCCACTGCAGATCAGAGACACCACAATCTAATCATCATTACCATCACCTTAAAGGACATACAGTCTCTCTCCCTGTCTCTTCTGATGAACCCCCCTCCCATCTGCAGACAGGCAAATGTCCAACACATGCACTCCTGTTTCATTAGCTGCTGGAACATCATCACTTGAATCACATACAAGTAAAGAACTATGTGACACAGAATGGTTTTCTTATGATCATAAACAGCTGCAAGATAGCCTGCTTATTTTACTCATAATCATCAGGGACTACAGGTGCAAATTAGCTGTTATAGCTAACCCTCTCATTTACATTGATATTGATGTTGTTGATTAATGTGCACTCTCCCTGATTAAATAAATAAATACATATTTATTTATTTATTTATTTATTTATTTATGATGTGTTAGCAATTCATGCCCCTTTTTAACAAATCTGTTAGTGTTGGTGATTAGGCTATGTGATTTATATGGAATTACCAGTTAAATCAGTAAAAGTAGGCAAAATGGCAGTTAATACATCAGATAGACTATCTCAGAGAGAAGATGCGCAAGCAAAAAAAAGGGGGGGGGGGGATACTACTTACTGCTAATGAACTATTTTTCCAGTTCTGAGTATATAACAATATATCAAGGCTTAATTAAGGATTTTGCTTTGTGTTGTTGACTTTATTTCGATGTGAGTATAAATTTGTTTGTCAGGTTTGTCAAGCTTGTTGTCTGGCAGCCTGTGCTGATGCAGTGAGGTGGCAGTGTCTGAAGTTCCACAGACTCCAGCAGGTTATGAGGCTGCCAGATTCTACAAGTGAATGAGAGGCAGATGTGCGGTGACAGCGCTATGCTCATTAGGCCGAATCAGCGTCACACTGTGACAACACTGGCCAACTTGAGGCTTCGCTCGTCACTCCAGCACCAGCTCCATTCACTCAAGACCAGCCCGTATCCGCCCATCTCCAGCCACTGCTTATCTCTTACCTATATCCTATGGCCTCCTGTCCAACCCTGCTACTCTCTTAATGCATTTCCCTGTATCCATTCAAAACATCTCTCTGTGCAGCCAACACTGACAACATATCCCTACAAATGCCCCACAGCACAGCCCCAAATCTTGTATAGCCCTAGCTCTATCGCCACACTTCTCCCAGGTCCCAGTGCTCTCCCGGGTCCCTGACGACCACCGGTCTATCCCTGCTCCTCAACCCCAGCTGTGTGGTCAGCTCTGACCCCCGAGGGTCTCCGTCCCTGGGCTGGAGTTGTGATATCTATTTCAGTCGGCCTGAGAGCAGACAGCCGCCACCGTGGCTCCAGATAATTCCCTGTCCTGTGATTTCCGATGGTAGCGCTCCGCTCATATGTTAGCATCTCCCGTGTCCAAACTGCTTAGCATCCGATGGGTCGCTCTGAGCCATTAAAGCCAGCTTGCAATTATAGATGTGTGGCTGCTGGACGCAGAAACAGATGTGCTTTGATCTATTTACGGTAGGATGGACGGGGGGGTCGTAACAGCTTACTTCCATGCGTGGGTCAGATCACGCACCTCTGACATGCCTTGTCATTCAGTTCACTTGACATGCACTTGTGAGTGTTTTTCACTCATAAAAAAGTTCAGCGTCACGTAATGAATGGGCCTCCATAGCGAAAGGCTCCTTGCATCTTCCAGCGTGCTTTTGAACAGCAAAAGCAGTTGCTGTCGGTATATTCAAGCATGTGTGAATGTACTGTGTGTGCTTATGCATGTAAGATCTATGTGCCACTGCCAACCGCAACCAAGCATGTGTGGAGGTGAGAGCTTGTTGAATGGAATGTTGGACAATCCTGTTGCACTAAATAAAAGGGAACTAATTCATACCCCATCTGTTAAACTGCCAAAATTCACCAAAGGGCAAAATAGTAAGTGTTGGGGTATATTTTTAACGCCTTGTCTCCTTTTTCCCCCCAGCTTGAACTGCTTTGGGTGGTGAAAAATGGAAAACAAATGTTCTGCTGACAGCTTTCTTATGCCCAGGGTGTGTGAGTATTTATATCATAAAGGTGCCAACACATCCTGGTTTTACAGGCTGACCATCCCTGGGGGGGGGGGGGGGAGAGGAGGAGGGGGACAGAGGGGGAGGGTTGGTTATCCTCAAGCTCATTCTGGTAATTACAATATTGGTGATGAATTGGTCTTGATAAGCCAGAGACAAATTAGCTTACTATGTCTGCTGCAGCGTGGAATTATTATTCAATATACCATATTGTTAGCCTGGTAAACCATCCGGATCACGTCAACTCAATGGGTGGAAGTAGTTTGCCTTGACAGACAACTCTAGTCCCCCAAATCCAGTCCGTCACCCAATCAGCGTAGGATCCAGTCAAATCCAAATCCACTTGGAAGAGCGACGAAAAAGTATTTTCTGCCGAGAAACTCCGCTGGTCCGATAGGCTACTCCTGTCCTTGTTTAACTGTTGTTATTAGCTCTATTTCTGCAATAACTGCACATACTCCTGTGTAAACTCTACGAACGTTGACTTTACTGCTTGCTGCTTCGGGAGCCGCAGAGCCATGGGAGCAGCCATTACTTTTTGGCCAACGGCGTCCCTGATTGGCCGGTTACGATGTCAACTACTGTACGAGGCAGGTCCCTGATTGGCCCGTGCACTTTGTAAGTTGGTGAAAACAAAAATGTCAGTTCACGTGATCAGATGGTTTTTACCACGCTACCATATTATTGTGACTTTGTAATCACTGTTACACTGTTCAGATAGAGCCTGATCAGTACAGACACTTTCTTTATGTTGGAGAATGGTACGACTGCAGTATCTGGACCTGGAGTGCATTGTGTCAAAGTTGGAGGCCAAGGCTTGATCTAGCTGCACTCTGGTTTAGTCCTCAGTAGGCTAATAACAGGACTTGGCATTGAGCTTTAAGCAGAGTATGCCTCAGTAATATTCAGTTCCCCATTCATTTGTCTTCCTTGCCACTTGTCTTATTGTCAGCACTTTGCTTGTATTAAAAATTCACGGGTCACTTGTACGGCATTTAGTGGTCGTCTCCAGTGTACTGCATGCCTGTGCTAACTAGTCAATTGTGACCACTTTGCACAGCAGCAGCAACGCCTTGGGCGAACTGTGATTTCATAATGTTTATGGTGTCAGTGGCAAGCCTGATGGGAAAAATGGTAATAACACCAGCACCAATATGAATAATGAATGAACTCATATCATTTCATAAATCGGAGAGGATGTACAACATATGGCAATAAGCAATATTCTTGCCACTAGGCTTGCCTATTAAATAAGAGCCGCACTTTTTCATACTGTCTGTTCTGTATGCTATAGCCCACAGCATGCTACGTGTACGGGAACGCTGTGTACTGTACCATCACAGAGGTGCATATAGCGCGCACAGAGGGAGTCCCACGTTGACATTGTGCTGCGAGCAGGTCTGTCCCCGAAGTGAACCGTGTGTACACAGCTTTAGGTCCTCTCTGATGTAGGTGTCTCTCAGACCGCCTGTGTCATGTAGGTGTCTCTCAGACTGCCTGTGTCATGTTGCGAGGCCGCGGCCCCACTGCGTTTGCTCCACATCAGTGTGGTGAGTGGAGGACTGTGGAGAGAGTATGGGGAGGCATGAACATTCATTCATAAACTCACAGCCAGCAATCAATGCCCAGATTGCCCACTAGAATACTTATATTTGGAAAATTCAAAAGTGTGGTGTTGCTGTTGTTGTTGTTGTTGTTGTTGTTGTTGTTGTTGTGATGATTTTCACCTTCTCTTTGTATCTTTTTTCCTCTTTTTTTGCAGCTTATATTTTAGCAGAAGAAGTTTCTGGAAATGACATCCATTCGCTGTCAAATGTAAGCAGAGTACCGGTAAGTGTGCTTATTCATAATCAGATTATCCCCATAACCCTTCATGCAACACAAACACAATTCCTCAACTAAATGACGGATGCCCAAGACGTTGATTTTTCTGAGATCTGACTGGACCTGCTCATTAATTCAGTTAAATGAAGTGAGAAAGGGGGAATCAGAGTGAACCGAGCAGGAAAAAAAACTTTAAAACCATTTCCTGTGATTTGCATAATGTGCAGAGAAGTCCGAAGCTCCGACTGTGTCTTTCGCTCTCTTTTTCTCCTTTTCTGCCTTTTCTCTCAATCTGTATCTTATTTTTCTCATGTTGGTTTTATATAACCATCTGTAACTGTCACTCTCATATTTGGTATCTCTCTCCCCCTCTCTGTCTCTCCCTCCCTCCCTCTTTCCATTGCTGGGTCAGTAACTTGGTGGTGGACTGGGTCAGGGGGCTCAGTCTGGTTTCCACCACCAGCTTTGGGCTGTGAAGCCTTAATGTCTCCTGACACTCTCAGCTCCATCAGGCCCGGCCGCATCATTCTAGTAATGCAGGAGCCATCAGGGCCCGGGATCGCGTGAGGGCTCTCATCTGGAAACCCAAACAAACTTAACCTCATTCAATTCCTGTTGAAGAACGCAACAAATAATAAATGGATTAAGTTGCTACTTTGACTCACTGGATGACAAGACATTTGTGATTTATAATGAGAAATCTATGTGAAAACAGTGTCTGATTGTAAGACGGATGGCCACAAATGTTGTGTTAAGGTCAAGATACAATATTGAAAATTTACAGGGGACATTATAATTTCAGCCCGCCATAGCCAGCATTTTATCTGCATTCTGACTGTGGCCTCTCTAGCTGGCGTGCCGGCCTATCCCAAACGTACTTCCTTTACAAGCACTCATCTGAATTGTTGCTTAACCTGCGCAGTGACCCTGCCAAATGATATCTCCATTCTTCTACCCCAGATCCAACACTACACTATTCCCCTCCGGGGCAAGGGATATCTGTACGTGTCAACCAGGGCCACAGACTGGCAGAGGGAAATCCACAAAGCTTGCGTTAAGGGTAGGGGGAAAATCCAGCACCAGTGCTTACTCATCTGTTAAAAACGGAGTGATCTGCAAAGTTTGTATGAGAGGGTTTTTGACGGTGCCCTGCTGCTTTGTCAGTGCAGCACATGCTGCAGGCACTGGCATCCCCTACTGCCTTCCGGGTCATTGGCCAGGCTCAGCAGGAGGCGGGCTTCTAGCCCCATGACACGTCCCTGATTCGCAGCTGGATCCGTAACAAGGTATCATAGTAAATGAGTCGGTAAAACATCACTGGTTTGAAGAGCGTGAAAAATTGTCATGATATCATTTGTAAATCCTGATGTGGACTGCCGGTGGAATAGGGAGAGAGAGGTAGAGAGAGAAAGAGAGAACGAGAGAGAGAGAGATCTGGTAATGAGGGGTTTTATTCCTCTTCATCATCTCCAGCAGTTTCCCCCGTCCTCCCCTCACCACCACCACCACCACCACCACCACATCACAGCCCGACCCACAAACTGACGCCTGAAGGGGGAGATCCAAGCTAATGTAAGGAGGCAATAATGAAACATCTCGTGCTTCTCGGCCACGCAGCTTCTAGGCGTTGTGGTCTTAACATGACAGCTTTATGACACGTTGTCCTGTTCTTGAATGTGGCCTTTGCTCTTCAGTACCCATGACTCATGAGCAGTCGTGATGTGTCAGATTGGGCCTGTCCTCCTGGGGAGCTGTGGGGAGAGAGAGTGGCTGATGTCTGACTGAGGTCCAGCTGTGGGGAGAGAGAGTGGCTGATGTCTGACTGAGGTCCAGCTGTGGGGAGAGAGAGTGGCTGATGTCTGACTGAGGTCCAGCTGTGGGGAGAGAGAGTGGCTGATGTCTGACTGAGATCCAGCTGTGGGGAGAGTGGCTGATGTATGACTGAGGTCCAGCTGTGGGGAGAGAGAGTGGCTGATGTCTGACTGAGATCCAGCTGTGGGGAGAGAGAGTGGCTGATGTCTGACTGAGGTCCAGCTGTGGGGAGAGAGAGTGGCTGATGTCTGACTGAGGTCCAGCTGTGGGGAGAGAGAGTGGCTGATGTCTGACTGAGGTCCAGCTGTGGGGAGAGAGAGTGGCTGATGTCTGACTGAGATCCAGCTGTGGGGAGAGAGAGTGGCTGATGTCTGACTGAGGTCCAGCTGTGGGGAGAGAGAGTGGCTGATGTCTGACTGAGGTCCAGCTGTGGGGAGAGAGAGTGGCTGATGTCTGACTGAGGTCCAGCTGTGGGGAGAGAGAGTGGCTGATGTCTGACTGAGGTCCAGCTGTGGGGAGAGAGAGTGGCTGATGTCTGACTGAGATCCAGCTGTGGGGAGAGAGAGTGGCTGATGTCTGACTGAGATCCAGCTGTGGGGAGAGTGGCTGATGTATGTGAGGTCCAGGCTGAGTTAAATTAAAAGAGTTAAGTGCAATGTTTCCAGCAGTGTCAAGCCAGACAAATGACCACTGTATGAGACCAGAATGACCTTTTTTTTAAGCATTGCATGATTTACTAGAGAATCCACTAAACAAAATGTGTTGGAAATCAAATTCCATTGTGTTGCTGTGGTAATGACATGACAAAAAGCAACAGCTCATCATATGCTCTACTAGAATGTATAGTTACTGTATATATATATATGTGTGTGTGTGTGTGTGTGTGTGTGTGTGTGTGTGTGTGTGTGTGTGTGTGTGTGTGTGTGTGTGTGTGTGTGTGTGTGTATATATATATATATATATATATATATATAGTTGAAGATTCTGCTGCTTGTGTTTTTGTGTTTTGTTTGTATGTATGTATGTACCACTCAGGGGATGCACTAGTTCCATTGTACAGCTGTCATTCTATTCTATTCTATTCTATTCTATTCTATTCTATTCTATTCTATTCTATTCTATTCTATTCTATTCTAGTCTAGCCTATTCTAGTCTAATGTTTATTTTTAATTATTCTTTAGCTATTTACAAACAGACTTTGAGCTGGTATTTAGAACTTGAGGATGACTGGGATCATGTCTCACGTGGAAAACCATTTTAAATGGCCTAAAACCTTTATTATGCTCTTTTCCCAAATAACTGTCAGTGAATAGAAAGCATTATGTTTTAGTATATTCATCGTTCAATGCCAACTAGTGTCAAAATATCCATAACCAATATATAATGTTATATACATATTATATTATGTAATAAAAATGAGATACATCAACCTCATCTTTATGATCTTGAACCTTCCTGTGTTTAGAGTACAGTTGGCTGTGAGGCTGTGTGTGGGTTAGATGGTGCAAGCTTCCTCTAAAACCACAATGGAGACCTTGGATCTAAATGTCATGGTTTCATAACGGATACACTGACATTTGTGTGATGGGATTTAGGCATGTGTTAATGTAGCCAGTGCTGGCACACTGCATTGATGTCCACCTCACTCGGCCTGTGAAGTATAGCTCACCGCCCTCACAGAAGTGTCTTTCAAAGAGACAAATTGGATTCTATGCTGTTATAGCCAATTATTTTATCAGTAAAGACGGTTTGATATGTAGGTTTGTTTTATATGATATTAATGTGCCTCAGGAGCTGTTCAGATCATTCGTTTTTTTTTTTGCTGGGTGTTGGGTTGGGGGTGGGAGCAGTCGGGGAGGGCGGGGGCGATCAGCATTGAAATCAGAGGCATGTAAATCTAATCAATTATACAGTTTTTCAGATAAAATATTGGTAAATCAAAACACATTTTCCAAAAGTCACAGTATAATGAGAAATTTAAATTGGAAACAGAAACCATTTGTTTATTATAAATGCCAGGGTGAGGTGGTGACTTGCCATCCATAAATTTTGTTATCCTTTCATATTCCTTTTATCTATGACTCCAGCCTTGGCTCTCGTTCAAGATTTTAATGAATCCAGACTTCTGAGGCATCAAGCCCGAGTGATGCATTGTCCATTTGGATCAGGGAGTACAGACAGGGACAAAGGCAACCAGGGCTTGCCTTTACCATCATATTTTATATTCTATTTGCCTTACAGGTGGGGTCATTAGATAGTTGCAACATTTTACAACATAACAGATCGACAAAAAAAAAGGTAATTAACTGTCAAAATGGTGAATGTTGATCTTGATGTGTCTGTGTGTGTGTGTGTGTATGTGCGTGCATGTGCGTGCGCGCGCATGCATGTGTGTGTGTGTGCATGTGAGTGTGTGCCTGTGGCAATGGGTGACTCGAATCGAAAAATAATTTTCGGTGCTTTATGAGGACACAGAGAACCCCCCTGCTCTGGCGCGACCCGGTGTCGGCTGCTTTCTTGGGCTCAGGGGTTCCTAGGGGAGACCAGAATGGAAGTTGAGCATCTTGCTGTGATCCAAAGAAAGTGTGCCAAATGCTATCAAAACTGGATTAGTGGACAACAATTGTGTTCGATGAACGGAGGGGGGAGGGAACAAAGTCGTTTCCAAGTAACTCATGGATGGAATTTTCCAACTGCATTGCTATTTTTTTTTTTATCCCATGTAGGAATGGATGAGCACAATAGACCTCTTGTTGTCAGGAAAACATCATAAAAGGAAATAATAATTGATATTTCAAATTATTTTTTGTAAACACTGACATGTTTTTTTTAAATCATATACATTGTTTATACTGTTGTACAACAACAATATTTCATTATCTGATCATTGATACTGTAAAAGCAGTCAGCACACTATGCATTTATGTCAGATGTCGGCCCTATAAACAGCAAACACTGCTGTGTCAGATGAGGATCCCTCATGTTTCAGTCACGTGTGAATTTCATGCTGACCCACCTGCCATTGTGGGAGGGGGAGAAAGTATTAAATATGTATCTAACAAAAATGTCCTGGAGAGAGACCCAAGGAATCTTAGTCACAACATAAGCCATTACAAGTCACCACAGATAATACGTCTACTTCTATCAATACCTCGCTGTTGTTTAGGCCCTGGACGTATACCTTTGGTCTCTAATAACAGGAGGGAGGGGGAAACCATGTTTGAGTCATATTGAATTCTCAGCTCCATATGAGGTTATGCATAAGGTTTGTTCTTGCCTATACCTCTTTTCTTTTGCTTAGTTCTGGTCTGTGATATCCAGCCAGGACAGTGCCTCAAGACACAATCATATTTAAACAGGAAAACTGCTGTTTTGCTCGAGGCACCGACAAATATATTTGTATGTTTTTAAATCTACATCCTTCCTAAAGTACAGTAAGTCAAGCTGCACTTACAAATAAACACACGCACGCACGCACGCACGCACGCACACACAGCCCAACGGCTGTCCTCTGAATGCTGACATTTGGAGCGAATCTCCTGCTGACTTAATCATGGCAAATATTGCGTGTCATTTGTGCACCACACTCGGACCTGGCTGACGGTAGTGGTAGTAATTCACCACTGCTGTGAGAGAGGACTCCTGGGGTGACGTGCCTGGCTGGTGCTCTAATCTCTCTCTCTCTCACTCTCTCTCTCTCTCTGTCCTCTCCTATATTCCTCCCTGTTTCTCTCTGTTGCGAGCGTCAGCTCTCTCTTGTCCCTGCTGTCCCCTCTGTCTGTCTTTACTTTGCTATTATGAGCAGAAGGGCACAAAAGTTGCTGTGGACAAAGGCCATCTGTGTAGTAATAAACACACTGAATAATCTACTGAGGTGCCTTACCAATATGCAGTCTATAGCCTACAGTATAAACACATAAAAAGAGACTGATTTTCGGTTTTCATTGTTTAATAGGCTACAGTTTTGATGAATGCCAACATCTTCCTCCCCCTTTTTTGTTTGTTTATTCGGCATGTTTTGAATTAACTTGTGACTGAGTGCTTGTATTTTTAACATACTGTAGGTCTAATGGGTTACTTCCCTCCCCCAAATTAATTCATCTTCTAGAGCAGTGGTTCTCAAACTTTTTCCACATCAATGACCCCTAAACTGACACAAATTAGACCACGGACCCCCATGAGATTTTGTCCCAGGGTCCCCCGTCTGATAAGATTTTAGCTTTTGTGATGACCCTCCTGGCCCTGTCTTGCAGGAGTCTGTTGGGGTAGTTGGTTGACAGCCAGGTGCACCCAATCAAAGAGTGGGAGGGTTGGCACACTTTTAGATGTATTACCACTGACATATTGATTATTACAGAAATGGTATGAAACCCATAACCAAAATAGTCATTCTGTCATTGTGTTACTTTAAGATTGAAGATACTTTGGAATTCCTGTGAAAATATATTATTCTTTTTGCTGGGGACCCCTTCAAGGACGCCCCCAATCCCTTCTCCACACAGCAGCACTGCAGCCTGCTACTGTACACTTGTGTACACTGTTTACCATGCCATGTGCTACGAGTTCTTATGGACCCGCCCCTGTCTATCCTGTGTCCAATCACAAGGCTCGGGCGGTTCCGAGGCACTTCCGTAGCCAATGGCTGCTTGCCCCTTGTGAGCGTCACTCAAAGAAACATGGCGGCGCACATCAGCAGAGTCAACATCATATAATTGCAGCGCCGCAGAGCCCGCAGAGCCAGCTGGCTACGCCTCTTGACACTCTTGACACGGTCTGGCTACGCCTCTTGACACGGTCTGGTATACACATCACCCTTCAAAATAAAATACTCGTTGCTTTCTATCTTCCACACAAAATAAAATACTCGTTATTTTTCTCTTGATTTAAAGAATTACAAGAACAATTATGCTTTCTATCTTCCACACTGAGCGTAGTTAGGCTCGTTTTCAACTCACCCAACACATTTTGTTTTTCATATGTATATTTTATGGATTTGGAAAATGTTTCTAAATCCTTTTTAAAGGTTGTAGACAGAGTAGAGTTTTGCTATACAGTATTTACATTTCTGTATAAAATATTTGGTCAAAATAATTACATTGTTCATTAAAAATTATTTTTTTTTACCTTCAATGAATATTCAAAATTTGACAGTTTCAAGTATAAATGGTGGTAGTGCATCAATGCTATATTTAATCCATAAATTCAAATTAGACCAAAAGCTAGTAGCTAATCCAGTGAAAAACATAAATTATCTGTTGTCTCTATCTCTGTATTACAAAAATGGCAAGAATTACAATCAATATTAAAATTATTCTCAGGAATAATCCCCTTGTTGGAGTGGATATTGCGTTATAAGAGTGGGGGGCACAGGACCCCCTGGTGCGCAAGGTCCTGGAGGTGGGGGGTCTCTGCCGGAGGTGTGGTACCCGGGCAAGGTGAGGGGCAGGGCGGGTAGTGGAGGGGGACCTGCCTGGGTCTCTGGTGCCCAGGAGAGGGGCTCCAGGCCTGGGTAGTGGATGGGTGGTGATAGGGGACTTGCCTGGGTGTCTGGTGGCTGACAGAGGGGCCCCAGGCCTGGGTAGGGGATGGGTGGTGATAGGGGACCTGCCTGGGTCTCTGGTGCCCAGGAGAGGGGCTCCAGGCCTGGGTAGTGGATGGGTGGTGATAGGGGACCTGCCTGGGTCTGTGGTACCCGGGAGAGGGGCTCTTAGCCTGGGCAGAGGCAGTGTGGAGGTAAGGGGACCTGCCTGGGTCTGTGGTACCCGAGATAGGGGCTCTTAGCCTGGGCAGAGGCAGTGTGGAGGTAAGGGGACCTGCCTGGGTCTATAGTACCCGAGATAGGGGCTCTTAGCCTGGGCAGAGGCAGTGTGGAGGTAGGGGGCTGGCCTGGGTGTCTGGTACCCGAGATAGGGGCTCTTAGCCTGGGCAGAGGCAGTGTGGAGGTAGGGGGCTGGCCTGGGTGTCTGGTACCCGAGATAGGGGCTCTTAGCCTGGGCAGAGGCAGTGTGGAGGTAAGGGGACCTGCCTGGGTCTATGGTACCCGAGATAGGGGCTCTTAGCCTGGGCAGAGGCAGTGTGGAGGTAGGGGGCTGGCCTGGGTGTCTGGTACCCGAGATAGGGGCTCTTAGCCTGGGCAGAGGCAGTGTGGAGGTAGGGGGCTGGCCTGGGTGTCTGGTACCCGAGATAGGGGCTCTTAGCCTGGGCAGAGGCAGTGTGGAGGTAAGGGGACCTGCCTGGGTCTATGGTACCCGAGATAGGGGCTCTTAGCCTGGGCAGAGGCAGTGTGGAGGTAAGGGGACCTGCCTGGGTCTGTGGTACCCGAGATAGGGGCTCTTAGCCTGGGCAGAACTGACACACACGAACTCTTAATGCGTTGTTGGACCGTGTCAAGAGGCGTAGCCAGACCGTGCCAAGAGGCGTAGCCAGACCGTGTCAAGAGGCGTAGCCAGCTGGCTCTGCGGGTCTGCAGTTAGATGTATCTCAGCAGAGTTGTCAAACGGCTTGCTCCACAGTAAGTCCGAGTTTATCCTTTTCTTCTTCCTCTTAATATTGTCTGTGCACAAAATAATTATGTGGTGGAACTTAACGACGCTAATTTCGTTTTATATGTTTTAATGCACTTTGATATCACGGTAGCAACTGTGACCGAACGACAGTTGTTGTTCGGGGAGATACAGAGCAGCATTACTGTGCTGTTCAGCCAGGGACAGACTACCCGACGGTTGTCAGTCGCTGTTATTTTCACACTACACACTTGTCAATTCATGGTTCATCTCTGTAATGTGTGCAAGAAAGAGAGTAATGGCTTCACTTGTTTGCACTGCTTGTGTGTGTGTGTGTGTGTGTGTGTGTGTGTGTGTGTGTGTGTGTGTTCACTCAAATTCATTGTAATAATAAGTAGCGTTATATAGACAATTATTCTGTTTTTTCTTTGCACTTGAATATACAGTATATCTCGAGGAATGGTTTGCTGAGCATGCAGTATCTTTTTTCAGGAAAGCCCTGCTTCACATTTCACAGTTAGCCTATACAGTTAGCCTATACATACAATTAGCTTTAGCTTATACAGTATACTGTAGGTTTCAACTGCTGGCCAGCAGCTTCACTGGACCCATAGGGACTGAAGTGACTTGCTCATGGGCACAAATGGTAGTTGTCTGTACTCCATTGTAAGGAGGTGCTCCTCTTGAGGTGAGAGGAGGGCATCTGTATAGGCTAGGATGGAGACAGAACCCCCCCCCCCCCCCCATGTATTTTCTGATATTTAGGATAGTCATGTAAAGTATATTGCATTTTTGTGTAGCCTCTTACAGGTACCAAATTCTGTCTACAATAAGTCTGATAAGCTGAAGGCTCACTAATGAAAATGCTTTCTTGCAGCGGTTTCTATAAGTTACGTTTTCAAAGTAATGTTGAGAGTATTGTATTGTATTGTATTGTATTGTATTTCTTTATTTATTTGTTTGTTTTATATATGAAGATATTTGTCAGACCTCATTCAGGTAAAGGAGTAGGTAGTAGTGTGTGTTAGAGGTGTTAATGGTAATTAAGATGAAGTCATGAGAAGCCAATCATAGATGTTAGTAGTCAAATTTGCCTGATAATACTATGCTCCTCTACTTTTGTAAATCTTCATTCAGTCCAGTCTCTCAGGAAGAATAAAAGCAGGACTTCAAACAGTTTCAATGTCAGTTACAAAGAAGCTAGTGGGCATCATGACATGTGGCTCTAATTCAAGGCACATTAATTTCCAGAGGCACTTGACGATCCTGCTAATGCAGAGTGTGAAGTGACTGTCACGCCAGTCTGTTGTGTGTGTGTGTGTGTGTGTGTGTGTGTGCGTGTGTGTGCGTGCGTGCGCGCACACGTGCACGTGGGCGTGTGTGTATGTCTTTGTCTTTGTGTGTGGTTGTGGTTTAATATGGGGTGAGCCCAAACAGATCAAAGATAAAATGTTTGGTCAGTCTCAGTAGTATTCCCCATTTGACTAATAATCTGACATTGATATTTGATGGGTGGGCCTATTTAATTAAAGTATTTTCCTGTTTTTTCCTTTAGCATTTGAAATACACAGACAAATCAAAGTAAAAAAAACAATGTGTAGCCTAAGCATATAAACTGGCTATGACTTCCTATTGGGATTCATATTAGATGTTTGCTGAGGTCCTATAGGTGCTTTGGGGGAGCAGCACTTCCATGGTTAAAGGCAGCCCCCTCACATGGCTGGAGCTGGAGTGGAATGCGTGTGTGTGTTTTATGGACAGCCTAGAGCCCTAGCCCTGGCATTGGCGGCAGACTGCTCTTTGTCACAAACACCCTCATGTCAAAGATGCAACAGCATCCTGCAGGAAACATCGACTGCCGCTATGAAGTCGACAAGTGATGAAAGTAGCCTAGAGGTTGTCAATTAAGACAGCCAAGGCCTGGACCTTATAAGTTAATGGGCAGTTTCCCCTCTCAGGGCCTGCCAGGGCTTTATAGCACAGCTTATAAAACCCCCAAGTGTAATGCACCCCTATAACGTTTTCAATTAACAGAAAGGACGTAAAGCAGTGCAGACACTTGGCAATCAGGCTAGACTGTTTGTAAAGTGGCGTTTGGCATAAATTGGGAAGTGAATTTTCGATTGCCGCAGTTTTTTAAATGCGCCAGCTACTGTGTACATAATTTTATTTTGATGGCACTTCATGCTGACTCAAAGCACTAAAGACTTCCTGGTGTCTGCCTATTACCAGTCCTTTGAGCTTGGTCGTATGGATGTGCAGCCTGAAATGAAAAAAGACCTGTTTTATCAGTTGCAAAAGAAATTGGAAACAAGACGCATTTTATTTAGCTATAGATATTGCCCATAAATTTAGTGCAACGTCTGTCTGCTATAATTGCAATGTTCATTTCACAGTATGTTGCCTAATTGCTATAATAACATTGTCCTTTAATATTAGGTGGAATAGATGAACACATTTTGGGAAAGAAACTGACAAATATTTCACACCGGATGTTTAACCGCGCAAGTACCTAAAAATCACAGATTTATTTATTGTAAACATCATAAAGTGTTGTACTTACCAGCAGCTTATTTGTGATGCTAATATATATACAAGAGCAATTATTCAAAATGCTCCAAGAAAATCCCTCCACTCATCTGGTGCCCTGCGTGGTGGTGGAGTTGCGTTGGCTTCCGGTAGAAAAATAAATGAGTGTTGAATAAACAGCAATGTGTTGACACCTCATTTCCTCATTGATTGGTGGTGGAGGCCGGGCCAGAGGTGTGTGGCCATAATCCAATCAAGCAAGAAAACAAGCTTGGTGACTGTGTAACCCAATGCTTTAGAGCAGGCCCAGCCAAGTCAAGCCAGACCCCACGTGCTAGGCCTTTCTTCAGCTGTCTAATGCCTTATCTCATCTGTTTACTAGCCACATGCGTGGCCATTGCCTGGTGAGTGACCCCCCAAGTGTGCTGGAGATTTTGATAGATGCTGTTGGAAAATAAGTGGACCATTTTTAAAAGCCTATCTTCTTCCCCCCCCCCCCCCCCCTCTTATAAGATATATGAGACGTTTCAGCCCCTATAAGCAGGAGATACTTTATTTGGTCTAGATGGATTTAATAGCATTGGGGTTAAAATAAACTAAATCTACATCACTGCATTACTCTGTGTGTCCCCACACGTGAGTGTATGCACCAGTGCACACCTACAGGGACTTTTTTTTTCCACTTTTCCTTTTTTCGAGCCAGTACATCAATAAATCGCTCTATTACCTGTTGTTGACCCAGCTAAGCTAGCCTTTGAAATGTGTTACAGAGCATTAAGTTAACACATGTTGCTGTGTGAAAACAAAGCTCTGGCGACTGGCGCGGGGACCAGCTGAGTAAACGGGGGTTGAGGGAATAGGATGCGATGGCAGAGAGGCAGAGAGGAGAGGCCTAACACTTGTCCCAGGCAGCGCCGACCATGGCGGATCCATACGGCTAACAGATGGATGTGTTACCCTGGGTCCCCTCAGACAAAAACAACCAGCCCCAAAACAAGTGCCTCTACTCTGGCACCCGAGCCTTTGATCAACAGCACATCTTTGGCTTCGGAGCAGGACTCCTCCGGACCCCAGAGCGCACATGGGATCGCATCTGTCCAAACACGGCCAGAGAGGAATGTGTGAACAATGCAACAAAAGAATTCTGTTCTAGATGCTTGGGCTGGACTTGGCTAACGGCTGGTTTATGTGGTTTAGAGATTGAGCGTGGTGGTCAGATTGAATGAGGAGCTGGGGGAAATATTCAGTGTTTTTAATGATAACACAAGTGTGTTTGCTTTTTACAGATGTGAGCCAATAGAAGTGCTGGGATGAAATCTCGCATATGAAAATGACCCCTTTCAAGAGTAGCCCAGATTGTTATATTTTTTTACACCGTTTGATAACTATCAATATGTTTAGTTCGAATTGTCTTTGATGGTGAAAATATCTGTTAATCAAATGGCTACAGTATTGTATATTATTTTACAAAACTGCCCTTGTGTTGTTGTTGCGGTGGTGGTGCTATGCAAAAAAAGAAGATGAAAAAAAGCCAACATTTCTAGGTCTTTATAGCTCTGCCTTAGCTACTTTTTCCTAAAGTTGTTTGTGTGTTATTATTTTTTATATAGGCACAATATAGCTACATTAATGGTCAATTCATAGCCACCAGGTTATTGTAAATAGTGCACACTGACCTCCTTATGAGAGACCACCCAATTTCTTGACGGTGGTCATGAGAAGTTGTAGCCTATGTCATTCCTATTTATTGAACTGTATTGGAGCATTCACTATACAGGCATGATGATTAACAATTCCTATTAGCCCCCTGAAAGAGAGCGCTGGGCCGGTACAGTATAGCCCACTTAGCATTAATTGGCTAGCAGGCAGAGTTGTGTGTGGGCAGGATATTGCTTCCAGGTTTGGAGTCAGCCCCTCTGTCAGCCCTCCACAAGGGGTCCATTTGGCTGTTAAACAGACACAGATCTGGGTTCAGCTTACACTCCCCTAAACCCATAGGTGTACGCCTACAACAATGACTTTGGATCAGTTTTTAGTCGGTAAGGGGGAAACTTCCCCTATCCCCTGCTTTCTGGCATCCTCTGCCAGGATGGTGCTCCGCTCTTCTCACGGCACCTGGGTTGGCCCATTGCCATGGTGATGGGCGGCTAGTTCCAGTGCGATGAGGTGTAATTTACCCAGCATTTCCTGTCTGATACACACCACCCTAATGAGAAAGAGGCCCGCTTTTACAGCACAGTGTTTGTTAGCCAGGCACAGCAGGGTTTAGTGTATGTTTGTGTGTTTGTGTGTGTCTGTGTGTGCCCCTCTGCCTATGTTTGTGTAAACGTATGGACATCTATAGGTAGGAGTATCTCCAGGTTGATTTTCGTATGTAGGAAGGTAACTGTTTTGGCCACATGAGATGCAGTTCTCAGTCCAACCCCTCGGTGTCAGTGTTGACAGCGAGCTCTGTGGAGGGAGCTCGGAGAGCAGCTTGGGAGTGAAGCTTGCATCTCACGTCTGACTTGCTTTCATTAAATAGACCCAAACTCTCATTGATTGACTATCTGAGGCAGTTTTGTCTGGAATATCAACACCAAGCTCTCTCTGCATGGTGAGGTTATGCTGCCCAGATTACCTTTTTCAAGAGAGACATCTTGAATATATATATATATATATATAGAGAGAGAGAGAGAGAGAGAGAGAACACACACAATATTTTTAGTAAAGTAGTAAATAATAAGTACAAAGCCTAAAATCTCTCACTGTTCAAACAAAATGTGTTCCTTCTTTTCCAATTGCATTGGTATTGAGCTTAACTGAATGAGTAAAATGATCACATTCACTATAGGATGTAATTATGTATAATAACTCCAGTCACACACAGGATTGTGTACATTGTGTGTTGACCTGACAATGCATCAAAGCAAATGTAATGGCCCAAATGTAAATGAAATATTAAAGATACATAAGCAATACGGGTTGTGCTAATAATGGGGCTAGATTTCCCATGGCGAGGGGGATGTAAACGAGGGAATTGGACCCTGAGGACTTGCGTGTGTGACAGAGAGAGAGAGAGAGAGAGAGAGAGAGAGAGAGAGAGAGAGAGAAGAGAGAGAGAGAGAGAGAGAGAGAGAGAGAGAGAGAGAGAGAGAGAGAACATGTATGTATGAATGCACCTGACATTTGTTTGTGTGCACTGCATACATGTAGGGTTCCAGTGTAAAAGGTGAATGCCATGATGAGCAGACCTGTTAGGCTGCTACACCACTGAGGAAGGAATGAGGAACATTTCTTTTCTCTGTCCATTTTTGCAGCGTAGAGTAAATTGAAGCCTCTCTGAATTGGCTCTTGACTTTATATTTTGCACTTTATAATTTGTGATTGTTTTTCTGTATTGCTTCATCTTCTACTATTGATGTCATGTGACCAGTGTACTGCATACTTACACTAAGTCAAATTCCTCGCTTGTAATCTGATTACTCACTGTGGTGTGGCTATTACAGTGAATCGTGAATCTTGAATCTTGACACTTGAGCATTCAGTGTGTTAAACAGAGAAATTATAACTCTGTCATAATAAAAACAGGAAATCTGTGATCCGATTTTTCTGAAATCCTGAAAATAGAGAACTATCACTTCCCCGGTTATCATATCAGGGTACGCAGTACGCAGCAAGAGTTGACTATAGTTTCTGTTGGTATTTTGCCTCATTTGGAACTGGCTCGTAGTAGCTTCTCATCACGTGCAGAGAGGCAGCCTCCTGTTACACTACACTTCATTAGAACCAGGGTTCAGTGGTACCGGTACCAGTACCACACACACACACACACACACACACACACACACACACACACACACACACACACACACACACACACACACACACACACACACACACACACACACACACACACACACACACACACACACACACACACACACACACACACACACACACACACACACACACACACACACACACACACACACACACACACACACACACACACACACACACACACACACACACACACACACACACACACACATTCAAACAGCAAAGCCAGTGCACCATCTCCCCACCATGAAAGGAGGCTTTACACAAAGGACGCGCGTGGCTGTCTCTGTCTGTCTGCCCATCAGTGTCTGCTAATGATGCACGCCAGACGCACACTTTTTACACTGACACCCTTCTCACCGGACTCTCCCCATCACTCTATCTCTCTCACTCTCACATGCTCTCTCACTCTCGCTCTCTCACTCTGTCTCTCACACTCTCTAACTCTCACAGTCTCTCACTCTCTCTGTCTCACACTCTCTCACACTGTCTCTCTCTCACTCTGTCTCTCTCTCTCTCACACACACACACACACACACACACACACACACACTCTCACGCTCTCTCTCTCTCACACTCTCACTCTCTCTCTTTCTCTCACTCTCACTCACTCTCAGTCTCACTCCCCCTCTCTCTCTCTCTCTCTCTCTCTCTTACTCTCTCACTCTCTCTCTCTCACTCTCTCTCAGTCTCACTCCTCTCTCTCTCTCTCTCTCTCTCTCTCTCTCTCTCTCTCTCTCTCGTGGTGTTTGTTTGGCTGCTGGGTTTTGTTTGTTTATTGTTTCCAGATGGCAGACGCAGACTTCATTTGTGTGGCTTTCAAGTTCCCAGAGAGCTTTTTACTGCCTTGGCTCAAGCGCTTATCCTGTTTCCTCTAGCCGGGCTTTATGATGGGCCCTTACCTAGCAACTGGAAACAACTGTCACTACCAGTCTGCGTGGGCTCACGAGGAGCGGGAGGAAGCACAGAGAACACGCGCGCACGCTCTCCATCAGAGCACCCTCATTAGAGACAGTGATCCACAGATGAGGAGGATGTTTCTGCTCCCTTTACACTTTACATGCTTTCATATGCATTCATATGCATTGTGTGAGGCTGATTCTTTGTTGACATGACCGCTTGACAGCCTGCTCACAGTGGTGATGAGGCTGGTAGTCCCCCCCCCCCTGTCCTCTCCCATGCAGGTCTAACTGGCTCTGGTCTGGGCATCATTAGGCGCTGTGACGTCAGTTATTTACAGGAACCCAGGAGGGCCACTCGCCCAGTAAATGTGGGGGAGGACCAGTGCATGTCTTTACTCATCGGATGCGGTTTAAAGACGGAGCGGTAATCAAAGCTCCCAGCTATATAAAAGCCTCCCCTTCTCCTTTTCTCCTGGCTGCTGCTGAATGACTGATTACCCTGGCATTCCAAACGGCCTAATCCCATTTCTAGCCGTGATTTAACCCGGAGTAACAACAGTGGCCAAGGCACTGCTCCACTGGCTTACCCCATAAAGCTACTCGCTGAAGGGAAAAGTCCACAGCCCTCATCCTACGTTTCTGTGGGCATATTAACAAATAAGTCAGACAAGTTTCCTCCCGTAAAAGTGATTGTTTCGATGATGCTAGCTAGCAAGGCGTTGAAAGTGGTTGCACGGGGCTCAGACGACGTCAGCTGTAATCAGGGGATAATGAAGTGCGTGTTAAGGATGTGACGGGGTGGAAGGTGGGGCTAAAGATAGAGGTAGCAGCACAGTGCCGTACTGCATGTTGGGAACAGAAGCACGCGTCGCTCGCTCACTACACTCACCCGCTCGTGACCCTGCGTGAGGGGAGCCCAGCTGAAATGTCACTTCAATGCCCACGTAATCGCTGGTGTTTGTGTTTTTATCAGCGCCGAGTGCCTGGCCCACGGGCTAATCTCACCAGGGTTTGGGCTCTGGTGCTGGGCTGAGGCAGAGAGGACTGCCCGCCGTGACCCATATCTCCGTGCCATGGCGGCTAAAACACTGGCGGGCCGGCTCTACTTTACAGTGCCATCAGAGTTGACTAGCAGGCCCTTTGCCAGGGTGTTTACTATGAAGTGTCTGCCACAACAAGATAATGCCTGCACTAATGCCCTCTAAGGAGGACACAGCCACGCTCACTGAGGAGGGCCCGGCCAGCTCTGCTTCATCAAGCTGGACTTTGTGAAACCACTCGACAGCAGTAATACACTCAGCAGATGTTTTCACACCGAGTGTTAGGTGGTGTTGTACCGCCTTTATAATAATAACTACTATTATAGAGTACCACAGGGATGACGTCATTTCGTAGGCTTACCCAGAAGTCCCTGCACTTCCTGTTTCATATAAAAGTCGATGGGATTTTTGTATGGGGATTATGGTTAAATGCATGAAATAAGGTCTTCGGTTAACAAAAGTTTATGAAACAGCGAACTTTGTGTTCAGCAAAATAATCCTCACAACTGAGGGCCACTTTAACGACTTTTGAAGCGTTCAAAAAAGCGTAAAAAAGTGGTCCTCATTTGTGAAGATTATCTTGCTGAGCTGACTAAGCTGCTAAGTTGGCTTTTTCATAAACTTTTGTTAACGGCAGACCTTATTTCATGCATTTGACCAAAATCCCCATACAAAAATCCCATTGACTTTTACACGTAGGAACCGGAAGTGCTAACATCCAGGTCTTCCGGACTCATTCCTGCTGTACTCTAGCAATGTGGAAAACAGTATATACAGTAGCAGGCTCATCTATCTTGCTGAATATGTCTTTGATCACTCAGCAGTGCACTGTGTTCTTGCTGGTTAGTCGTGAGGATCAGGGTGGGATTTCACAAAGCAGAATCAATGTTGCTGCTTTCATATTGACGCTGATAAATTGCCTCGAATAGTTTGTTTTTGCCATTTATGAAAAGAAGAGGAACTGAAAAGTGTACCCTTACAAATATTCTACAAGTTTCACCAAGTAAGTGTAAGGTTTGGCCATTGTGAAATAGCCTGTGTGTGTGTCACATGATAGATTGTTGTTCTAGTGAATGGACACCTTTGCACTCACTCAGCTGCACCCATGGGAGGTCAGAAACCTGCTCAACCCTCTCTCATATCCCCGTCCACCCTCTACACACACACACACACATGCACACGCGGCACACACACACACACACACACACACACACACGTGCACACACACGTGCACACACGGCGCACACACGCACGCACGCACGCACACACACACACACACACACACACACACACACACACACACACACACACACACACACACACACACACACAGAGGAAATATGTCAGCAGTGGAGCGTTTGATGGTCTAATTAAAACCAGTGGATATTTTTGATTCATTTCAATCCCTTGACGTCTGTGTGTGTGGACACAGGGGCATAATAAAGGAAGTTCCTCTATGCAATGGATGGATAGTTTTCCTATTTTGCTGTTAGGTTGCAATTCTAAATATTTCGTTTTCCATTTCATAACAAGGCTTGCCATTGATATGGATGCCAGGAATGGCTGCACCACCCTTTTGTGAGTACCTCTTGCTTTGTCTGGAGTTCACATTTACTGATGTTTCTGTTTCACTGGGCTCCAAGTAAAGCACACACACTGACCGTCTTTTCACAATAAAAGTCAGATCCACTATGGTCATGAAAACATAAGAGACAAGTTGTGCAACACTTCTTGCAGTTCTCCATCATCATGAGGATCATGCTACTACATGTTAGATTGCAGATCCAGATGTGTGTGTGTGTGTGTGTGTGTGTGTGTGTGTGTGTGTGTGTGTGTGTGTGTGTGTGTGTGTGTGTGTCATTGTCATTGTACTTTCCTGAGGTCATACAATATGATCTATTTACTGAACATTATATACTGCTGAGTTGCAGTCAATAGAATTGTACATTGATGCCTTAGATCCTGTTCTGTAAAGGCCTGATTCAAGATTCTGCAGATCCTTCTCCAATGGACCCTTTTCACGGGGGCCATTTTGTGTTGAAAAGGCAGAATAAACACAGGTGCAAGCAAAACACTAATGAGGGTTTCCAAATTCCAATCATGGAAGTTTGAAACCCTCATTAGTGTTTTGCTTGCACCTGTGTTTATCCTGCCTTTCCGACACAAAATGGCCCCCGTGAGAAGGGTCTATTATAGTGTGGTGAGATGACAGGCGATAGTCAACTGTACATTTCCATCAGCCGTGTATTAAAACTTGTCATGTAATATTCTGAAGGGTTGGCTGCTTCTTGTTTTAGAAAGGTTACATAAAGTGTTCAAATACAAAGCAGGTTTTTAATCTGAAGCTAGTCTCATTATGTGTCATCTACTACCCTTGCTGCTTCATTTGAGGAGCAAATAGACAAGCTTATAAAATCAATGGACTAAAACAGGTTGCCTTACTGTGTTATTAAAGAGCAGAGGACATAGACACGCATGCATGGACAGACACACAAACACAAGCAGCATGGTCAGTTGGCTTATCTTTGATGTACCCCGATTGAGAAAGACATTCCCCCCCTATCAAAGGATTACAAATAAACTCCAATGAAAAGACTGATGCGCAAAAGGTGGCCTGTGTTCTTTCTGTTTGTATCACATTTGTTTGAAATAAAGTCTGTTAGGCTGCTTTTGATCTAAATGTGCCACATGACGCCTATAGTCCTTGATATCGATTTGATTTAAGACGTAGGCCTAGTTTAGGCTACGCGAATAGTCTTCAGTTTCCTACTTCTACAGAATATTCCACTTCCTGGCTTTTCTTAATTTGGCTGCGTCTCCAGCCGCCATATTCACCATGAAAAGTGGCCTGCGCACTGAATCCGAGGGCAGTATAGGCTGGAGCACAAGCAAATTGCCATGCCTTTTAGTCCCATCTTCAGTGATGCGCTACTTCCTCCAGCTTTTGTCTCCCGTGTGGGGCCACAGCTGTGGGGCTAGGTGCTATCCACGCTCCCCTCCCAAAAACGTGCGGCCACGCGCCGCTGCACCCCAAACACTAAATAGGAGCATTAGACACACCATGTTAAAGGCTGCTGGTGCCTGAGCTGTGCCTGTGGGTGCGTGTCTTGTCCCATGGCCAGGGACACGCGCATTAAGCATCTACACACTCACGCAGACACACAGACACACTCACAGTTGCACACCGCATGACACAAGTTGTCTTCTGCTCAGTATTCTTCCACCGGCCAAATGCATTTTAGATATATTCTTTTGTGTTTAAAAGCCTACCCATCATGTCCCCATTGTTCCCGTCGTTGACTTCTGCTGTGTCTGGTGGCTCCGCCGTTTGACGTGTCATTACGCTGCCCAAGAGTCGCCATGTCCTTTTTTGCTCCCGTGGACTCTTCCCTCTGCCTTGGCTTTCCCCCCGCCCAGCTACAGAGCCCGGCGCTGTGAAAATACCCACAAGGCCTATCTACCCATATGTAGTGTTGCAGATTTTGATTATGCACCAGCAGCATCGCACCTCAGCAGGGTATATCCAAACATGAAAATTAATTCACAGCTAAATGCTGCTATATGCAGTCCGAGAGGGAGAGGAGAGGAGAAATCAAACACAGGTTTACACCAGTGAACAGACGAGCAGGGAGAAGACAGCCTAAAGGCAGGCAGAGCCCTGTTCATTAATGTGCAAAGTAAATGGAACAGTAAAAAAACAACAACCCCAAAACACACAATTTCAATAGAGGGAAGAGCCCTTTGATTGCTGGGAATTTCAATGGGCATAAGAAATTGACCTAAATAAAATAGATGTAAAATATTCTTCGAGCTGATTAAAAATCAAGTTAATGAAGAAGGAGAATAAAATCAGCGTAATGAGCTGAAATGATCAACTCAGCAGCGCTCTCACAGGAGAGCTACATTGATCAGTCTCAAATGAGAAAGTTGGGGCCAGCTGCTGTCTAGCTTTTACAGGCAAACTTGCTACCTTGAAGCCGGGATTTGTGTTCAGGTTCAGCTATCAGGTTATCAAGTTCACCCTGGTTTCTCTCCCTCTACGCTCGCCTTGTACTGGCTCATGAGAGGGAACTAATCTGCCTTTTTTTCCCTTTCTTTTTGTTGTTGTTGGACTTGTTCGACTTCTCCCAGTATACTGTGAGCGAAGGTGGCCTGTAGTAGCACCTTACTGGCTGCAGCAGCTAGCGTCCTTCTAGTCTATCTGTAATGAAGTTTAGCATGAAAGTACTTGGGCATGACTTTGTCTCAGAGCAATGCAAATGGAATTGCCCCCCGATGGTTTGGAATGCACCCAGCTGGCCTTTAAAAGGTGATAATTGGAAAATACAGGATGCAGCCGGAGTGGAAGGAGGGACCTCGTGTTCCACTGAGTTAGCCATTGCATGGGTGGAGGGAGGAGAGATGTAGGAGGAAGGTGATGTGGTGAAAAGGCACCAAATATATCATATGAATACAACGTACTTACATAACCATATCTTCTTTAAGGGTATTTTTAATTGCGGTGTGCACACTTTGCTCCTGTGTAGTGTTGGAAGAAATACTGGGCCACTAGTGCTTTCCACAAAATACTGTATTTCTTGTTACTGCCTTGTTTTGAAGGTGGATCAGTGATGTAATGTGATTGTGAAGTCAATTTCTGATGTCTAAACTTTGCTATCAGTTACCTATTTTTATTCTTTGCCCACCATGGTTGTATGGTACCAAGTGACTTTTTATATGTAAATAAATTCCTTTATTATGTTAAAGTTCCACTTTCCACCATTCCACCCAACAAAGGTAACACAAATGGGCACAGTGGCTCAGTGGTTAGCACTGTTGCCTCATAGCAAGAAGGTCCTGGGTTCTAACCCAGGTCCATCCCAGGTCCTTTCTGTGTGGAGTTTGCATGTTCTTCCCGTGTTCGTGTGGGTTTCCTCCGGGTGGTCCGGTTTCCTCCCACCATCAAAGACATGTATGTTAGGGTTAATACTCCTGTCAGTGCCCCTGACCAAGCCACTGGCAATCGAACTGGAGTTGGTCCCCGGGCGCTGCACTGTGGCTGCCTACTGCTCCTAGTTCTAGGAAGGTTCCTAGAGGATGGGTCAAATGCAGAGGATGAATTTCCCCACGGGGATAAATAAAGGATAACTTAACTTAACTTAGAAATCACGTGATTTATTAGTGTTTAAAATATGACCACCTTTTAAAAACCTATAGTAAATAATGCTGTTGAAGCAGGTTGGAAACCCAAAAACATGATTAAAATACTCTAGGTACATACAGTACATGTAGAACATAGGTTGGTCAGTGACAGACCAGTGTTATGTTACAGACAGTATATCAGTGGCATAAATACTGTAGGCTAGTCTGATAGAAGCTGACACAGCATTCCTTGACTTCTGGGGAAGGAAGTGGAATGGGAAGGTCAGGAGGCCTGGACAGGAGTTCTTCCCTTTACAAGGCCAAATTCAAAGCATTTCTCCACTCCTCTCCTTGTGTTGGCCTAACCTAGCGTAAGCCCGTCCATCCGTTCTCCATTACCGTGTTCTCTTCAGAGAGAACATGACAGTGATAAGGCTCTTTTGAAGTCCAGCTTTACAGGCACTAGAGAAAGACAAAGCCAGGGGCAAGCTGCTGAAGTAGAGGGGAAACTTGGCCAACGCTTCACTTTTCCAACATTCAAGCTGGCGTTAATACTCAAACGTCCATATTACTACTCAAAAAGTTCTTGACATGTACCATCTTTACCATATGATGCAGCATCTATCCCTTTCCTGCCTGGCTATAAAAGACTTACAAGTACCTCTTTAAAACATGAGGCTACTAGGCTACATTCCAGTCAAAACATTCTGCAGCATCTCAACCTGCATGCCCTGTGTCAATCAGCAGACATTTCCAGCAACAATATGCCAACGCCCAGTCCACACTGTGTTCAGGAAGCCCTTTAGTAACTCCAAATGGAATATTCTTAATGACTTCCTGTACCTGAGGCCTGCTAATGCTATCTCGGATGATCCAGCAATGGCCTAATTTAACTGTACCCCTGACCTTTGACCTTGATGAAGCATTGTTGTCGGCACTCAGGAATGACCATCAAGGCTAAAGTTGATGTCTAGCCTCTCTAAGATTGCGAGTTTCTACATAGGATGGGAGATAAAAAATGATACAGCACAGTATCGCAATATTTTGTGTGGCAATATTGTAACAATACACGGACCCAACATATTCATCTTTTAAAATCGCAATAATATTGTATCGTGACTTAGGCTAAGGCTGGCTTTACATGGTGAAACTTTCACGCAAAAAGTTGCCGGTTGCAAATTGCATGAATTATAATTTTCATGCAACTTGGCAGTTACATGAAGCAATTGAAAAGTAATCAAGGCTCATGCAACACAGTAGTTTATGTCACTAAAACTAGCCAGCTACATTGGTCATTTTTCATCTGTCATTGTTTTCTTGTTTTTCTTGCTCTAAAGTTGGAAGTGTCATTCCATCTTTGTATCTTATTTCATATCGTTTTCTCGCTGGATAATATCAATTTGGACATGTTGTATGGGTTCTTCTTCTGGCGCTGGCTGGCTACTTTCTTTCATTACGGCTGTCCTGGAGAATAGAAGATGGCAGACATTAATAGCCTATATGCTGGGGGGGGATGCTGGACGACCTAAAAAGACTAAACGTCTGTGGGAGAAGGACTGGCTACTCAAAAGAGGGACCAAATGGTATTTTCACACTATTCAAGGAGCTTGATCCCATGAGTCTCTGGTGAGTGCATTCTCCCAAAACAGACAGCAAACGTTTGCAAAATGTTCAAACAACCGTCATGTTAATGGTAACTAATTGTCATGGTCACACACTCGTATGATTGGTAATTCCTGGCTGTTAATCAAAAGTGGGCGAACAAAGCTAAGTTGGTGACGTGATACGGATGTCCTTATAGAGCAGACCTGGGCCCGGCCCTCCTGATGGTTCTGCCTGGCCCGGGAGATCTAAGACAGCGGGAGAGGGGAGGGCATGACGTCACACAGAAAAATCAGATGTGTTGTGTGAAAGTTTCAGCATGTACGCTATCAGAGTATTCTGATAGCGTGGGGCGTGATTCCCACCCCTACTTCCTACCTAGGACTTTTCCTTTGGGGCCATAATTTATATTATCCGATGAACTGATGTTTGCAGCTCTGTGTTGATTAGCCTAATGTTTCCGTGGCATTTTGATTAACTTTATGATTTAATTCCTTTTGGAGCAAATGTTGGTTTAACAAATCTAACCTTGACGCTTTAGGCTACGTTGTTTACTGGTATAGTGTGGGTAGGGCAGCCAAACCTAGTAATGTTAGCCCACTGCGTTAGCCAGGCTGCCTGGTCTCTTCTCTGTATATCCTTCCAACAGCTAAGAGAGGAGCAGCCTGTCCAGCCAATTATTACGGCTTGAGACTGGCTGCCACAGCTCTCAATCATCCCTTTTTATATGTCAAATAACTAATTAAAAACAAACTGATCAGAAAAATGACCACTTGCACAGGCATTAGCGTTTTAGCCATTTCCCCATCCACAAACATGGGGAGGCGGGCCTTGTGACCTATACTGGTACCTGCCGCCAGAGCGACGATCTAACATGCAGCAGCTTCACTGAACGGGACCAGACCAGACGTCCATCTTTTCTGTGTTGATGCTCTGTACCTACAATCTATGGTCAGGTTCCAAATCTGTCACCGTTCCCTCTGCTCCTCCACCAGTGCAGGACGCCTTGCCCCTCCTCCCCTACGGCGGCTCAAAAGTCGCTCATCCCGTTCACGACTCTTCTCGTCCCTGGCACCTCAATGGTGGAACGAGCTCCCACCTTCGGTCAGGACGGCCGAATCACTGCCGATCTTTCGGCAAAGACTAAAAACACACCTTTTCAGGCTCCATCTGGGCCCTTCTTGAACTAACATCTTTCTCTCTCTCTCTCTCTCTCTCTCTCTCTCTCTCTCTCTCTCTCTCAAAAACTTTACCACTATTCCTTCAGAAGTTGTAGCTGTCATAGACTGTGTTGCATAGTTGATTTCTCTATTGCTGACAACAATGTGTTATTATAAGTTGCTTTGGATAAAAGCGTCTGCCAAATTACGTAATGTAATGTAATGTAATGTAATGTAATGTAATGTAATGTAATGTAATGTAATACATATCGCAAAATCTTTTGAATCGATTTCCACCCCTAGATTCTACAGTGGCACAGAACAGAAGACAGGTTTAAATGCTCTAAGAGAGATTGTCAGATGTGTAAAAATCTGTTACTCGTGCATCAGCTACAGCATCTGCAGTAGTGTAGTTCCCCGATTGGAGAGCAAGCTTCTCCTCTCTGCTTTCTAACCACCTGATTGGCCAGCTTGTCATTTCCACTCACAGTATTTTAGGTCTTTTCTATGTGGATTTCAGTGTAATTCTGAAATGTGTTGGTGTCAAACAAGTTGAAAACGTCACTTTGATTTTCCATGATCCGCCCTGTAGGGGAAGGAAGGGGCACTGGTTGCTGCCCGCCCTGCACCACACCCTTAACGGAGAAATAGGCCAAGCTAGGGTCCTGCTCTTTCCCTCTCACTTTCCACATTGTAGTTGGGTCGATGTTTATGTTTCTGAATCTTTCATCTACTGTAGAATCCACCCACATAAGTTACCCTGCAATATAGCCAGCACCATCTATTCACCATTAGACCAGTGTGTGAAAAACAAGGGTGTTGACACTTGGCAACTTTTGGTACCACATAAATTAAAAATTAAAATTAATGTTGGTTTACATTCAAACTAGAAAATAGCTCATACATTAAAGGTCCCAATTCGTGCAGCTGTAACCTCTTAAAAACGTGTGTCTCTGGTCCATAAAACATGATTCTGGATTCATTTGTCGAAAATATAGCAACCCAATAGTTCGTTCTGACGGAGTTGTCACTTCCTCATCTCGTCGCTTCCCAAGAATGGTCTGTTTCTATAATATATTCAGAACTAACAGTTCCCATTGGCTGCTGAGGGAGAGCCAATCAGATTAGCGTCCGTGGACCAGCACGCTAGGTTGTGTCCACAACTAACGTTAGCAACGAGCTATCGCTAACTTAACGGATGCTACGCTAAAGAGGACATCTCAAAATGCCTAGACTTACCGAATGCACCTCCGCAGTTGCTGGATCACGTACAGTTGGCGTCGCTCCAGCTAGAAGTGTTAATTTTGTGGCTATAGACAAAATGGTGCAGGTAGATTGTGTGAGAGAGACTGCGCGCAGTATGCTTAAAGACCCGAGTGACATCACATTAACCCGTCTGGGGGAACAGTGTAAGGGGCGTGGCTTGAAGGAGACTGCAGGGGGAAGCTGGATAGGGGCAAATCCAACTCTGGCAGTTCTGAGGTTGTGACCACTCATTACAGGGAGGGATGACAGCAGTATATATGCATTTACAAGTAAAAACAGCTTTTGCACGGAATGGGACCTTTAAGATATCGAAGGACTGCTGTAATAAGACAGACAGCCCCCGGAAAAGCTCCCTCAATATTAGGGTACTCACTCTGCTGTTGTATTTGAACCCATTTGTTTTAATCTGTAGCTTTAAACACTGTAGGATGTAGGTAACAGCTTGCCTGGTTGGTTGGATTTGGACTCCTCCAGCAGAAGGTCAGAGTCTTTAACTCTAAACTTCTCTCCTGTCAACCGCAACACTTCACTCCTCCTCTCCAATATGTCCAAGCCCTTCAGGATGCTGTGGAGTCTCCTTCACACTGTGAAGTAGTCTCAGGGCTGTTCAGCTGAAATCTGCATCCTCTTGGCATTTTGCCAATTCAAGTGACTAAACTCAACTGTTTGAGGAAAGAGAGCAGGTGCTGCAGTTAGCCTGGTTCAGAAGTCTACGTTTCCTCCCTATTATAACCTTAGTTACCCTATGTGGTGCAGCGGTACCTTGTCCACCTTACTGTAAGATTTTATACCGCCTGTTTGTCAGTCAGTCTTGTCACACCTATTGATTTATGTTTATTTTGCATGTCATATATATTGCAGTATACATGTACATTATTCATGATTTTAAACACTTCCCCTTTACGTTGAGGCCTATGGAAGTGGGACAGCATGTCTATGTAGCTCTTGCACTTTCATGGGGCTTGCTGACTCATGGGTGGCTGTGTTGCGGAGGAACCCTCCATGTGGTGCACACACAGCACAGCACACAGCGCTGCCTGTGACAAGCCCAGCTTCCTTTTTGCATCCCAGCTTTTGCTAAAGGAAATGTGTTGTTGATTTACTGACGCTGCGGTTTGAGGAGGGTCTGATGTTGTGGAGAGGTTTTTGCTGTTTCCCCCAAAAGACTATTTTGATGTAATAAAAATATGATCACAAAAAAGCAAAGAAATAAAAGAATAAATAAATATGTGAGGATGAAACCTAGTAGATACTAGTGAATTATACTGATGCGTCACCATCATTTATCTCTCACATATGTTTTGACTTAATATGCGTGTGTATAGGACTAGGCAATATTGTGATATGAGACTAGTAGATATTGTCTTAGATTTTGGATATTATTTTTTGGCCATTTCTGCCTTTAATTCAGGGTATCCGCATGGTCTTGAAAAGTATAAAAAGTTGATAAATCAACTTAGGGAAAATTAAGGTCCAAAGAATCTACTGTATATACTATCGTATCGTGATGAAACTTGTGATTTACACCCCTATCACTGATGTGATGAAAGTGGCGTTGGCCGTGCGAAGGCCTAAGCCTTTGTGGTACGCACTCTACCAGGTGAGCCACCTGAATTTGGATATTGTAAGAATGTGGCCTAAATGTTGTATTTTCCTGATTTTAAAGCCTGCATTAGCCTACAGTACGTGATGTCATTTTCTCAACTTACCAGACTGTTGTAGCTGTTCTATTATTTGCCTTTATCATTATATCCACATTATTTATCAAAAATCTCATTGTGTAAATATTTTATGAAAGCACAAATAGTCATCCCTACAATAGTGTTGCAATATTGATATTAATATATATTTGGTCAGAAATATTGTGATATTTGATTTTTGTGTGTGATTTTTGTGTTTATGTGTGTTTGTAGAAAGAAACAAATGGGGGAGACAAGGAGGAAAAGAGGGACAGGAGGAAAGAAGGTATTTTTTATGTTACTGACAATGTACTGTAGTATGTAATAACCTACTTTGATCATGAGAGATCTTATCAAGACAACTTTAAGCTTAGTCCTTTTTTATGTCATCATTTGTCACTTTAAAGGACTTTTTATATTTTGCTCTTTCTATTTTGTGGTTTTTCTTCTGTATTGCGTATACTATTGATGTAACCGCTGCACTGCATACTTGTACTAAACAAAATCCCTTGTTTGTAATCTGATTACTTACTGTGGCTATTAAAGTGAATCTTGAATATTGAGTGTGTGTGTTGTGTGTTGTGTGTTCTGTGTTGTGTGTTGTGTGTTGTGTGGGTGGGAAGTGGGGGTCGTGGGCTGCTGCTTTAGGGGTTTTTAGCAGGCTGATTTTCAGGAAACTTCCTGGTGTGTCAGGATCAATCGGGCTTAAGCCAGTCTTAATTAAAGGCTCGGGGTTGGGCAGAAGTCGAGGGCAAAAGGCATCCCCGTTGGTTAAAAGAATGAATTGTCTGTCTTTGGAGCACTATAGCGAGCATCAGCATTATTGCAAAAAAAAAAAAAAATCCTCACAAAAATCATATTGTTCAACAGTGAACAGGCAACAGATGATGGTGTAAAAATTATCAGCCCACTCAGTTATCACTCTGTCTCTGCCATCTTGTGACATGCTAAAATTGACATTTTATGTTGTACTTTCATACATTCAAATTCAAGAGAAGTTATATTTATACACATAATAGAAGCCTGCATTATTGATTTGTTTCCTGTAATACTTTGTCACCGTACGCATTCTGTTGACTGATCTTATGTGTTAGAGAGCACAAGTGGATCTCTTGAGAGACCATAATGCCCACTTGCTCACCACTCAGTATCGACTCAACAGTGCTTGAGTTTAAGTGAAGGAGTCAGTGAAGGATTCACTATACAGACCATCATACTTTGATTACCGGTCTTATTTTTGTCTCACTTTCTCTCTGTCCCTTTAAAATGTCAGAGAGGTGTTAGGCTTTAGCTATAATAAGAAGTAGGGCTGGGCGATCAATCAATATCTATCACAATATGGTTAATGTATGCAAAATCACGTTAAATAATCAAATTAATGTTCATCTCATTGAACCGAATGGTAATGTTAGGTGTGATGTCAAACAAAACAGAAATATTCAAATAATAATTAATTATCCCATACCTCATTTTATGAGAGTTTTTAAATAAAATGTGCTTGTCATCATCAATTTAGACAGCACAACTGTGTCATAAATAATATTAGAATACCTGGAAGGCGACAAACAATAATATTGAATTATGGCCCAGGCCTAATGAGAAGTAGTTATACTGGGCATCAGTCATCGTCAACCTTTCCTGCTGAAACACAATGGCTTCACAAGTTTCCATGTAAAACAGTTGCAGTGATCGTATTTTACCACTTGGGGGCACAGACAACTTACGAGCTAGAGAAGATGAGCTTTGAGCTGGGGTGTGAACAGTGAGGAAGAAAGGGTGTGCATGTGTGTGTGTGTGTGTGTGTGTGTGTGTGTGGGGGGGGGGGGGGTCCATTAATTAAATGGAATATGATCCAAAAGACTCTGTACTCAGTCATGACACATCATGTCCCACTAGAGAGGAAATAAGACAAATGTCACAGATGTCCCCCCTTTTTTTGGTCTCGGTCCTGTTTTTTCTCCGGTTGTAGTTTCCCTCCAAGTCCAGCCCTCAGACAGACAGCGCCTTAGTATGTTTTGGTCTCCTGAGTGGCTCTTTCCAGTCCACCCATCTGTCAGATTTCTCTGAGGTCCGAGGAGGGGTGTGTGTGTGGGTGTGTTTGTGTCTGTGCCTGGAGGGGTGGGGGGCAAGAGACAGTGTATATCACAGCCTAGACCTAATATCCTAATATATCAGTCTGATCTGCTGTCACACTCATATCCATCTCCCGGGCTGACCCTGGCCCACCACGCCTCAGTTATCCAGATCATCGTATTAGTTAGCCTATGTAACTTATCCATCCATTGCTCTCTCTCTCTCTCTCTCCCTCTCTCTCCCTCTCTCTCTCTCTCCCTCTCTGTCTCTCTCTCTCTCTCTCTCTCTTTCTCCGCTTCCAACTCATGCAGTGCATGTGCTTCAGGCTTCACACCCCCCTACATTCTCCTCACCCACTTCTTCACATTCCTCCCCCCCCCAACAGAGGATCCTTGACACCTGTGGAGTCATGACCAGCCAGGCCATACATCTTTTAATTGACTTTTTTCCCCTATTGTCATATTGTTTAGATGCTTCATCACTGGGATGCCATGCCGGTCAGCTTTGAGGTGTATCAGCGGTTGTTTTACCTTAGATAATTAACTTGATGGAAGCTGGTTTGACATCCAGCAGTGTTATCTATTATGTAAATTGTGAGAAGCGCTCTCACCTGTAGACATGGTGGTAGACCTAATGCTGATAATGCATTCATGTCAGCCAAGGGTTATGTAACTGCACTGAGCACAAACTGCTGAGATGGAAAAGTGCAGACACCTTGCCAGTCTTAATGTATTCAGGCTCCACGGTGTCAGATGGCCCGGGTGATCCACAGGGCTCAAGGCAGCAGTCACCACGTGTGTGTGTGTGTGTGTGTGTGTGTGTGTGTGCGCGCACACACACACACACACACACACACACACATGAATATAGGTGTGTGTGTTTGTTAGATTAGGCTTGGATGTGTGTGTCCATATGGTTTGGTGGCAACACATTTGAATCCTCCTGGCCTTCCGCCAGAGGAGTATAACAGACATAGCATGTATATTTGGGTGTGTGTGTTGTCTGTCACTGCTTTCACGTCGAACCCTTCCCAACGTTGTGTGTGTGTGTGTGTGTGTGTTTTGAGGTGAAGCGCGTTTCTCGTCTCTGCGTTGATCATGTGTCTTTGTATACTGTGAGAGTGTGTGTGTGTGATGCATAGACTGTAAAAAGAGATGGAGGGGAGTGAGTGTTGCTTTGTGGACTCTGTTTTGAAGCCTCCAGTTTGCCATTTTGGCCTCTGCCATCTTGGTGTTCACGCAACTCGTGCGAGACCAGGGCTTTCCCACAGAGCTGCAGTGTGACCTGCTATTGTTCCAGCAAGCTGCATGCTCACTGGACAGGCCACCTGTCAATCACACCCAAAAGATAGTCTTTTATGGTCTAGTTGTCTCTAAACTGGTGACTTATAAAAATCCAGCCCGTACAGTTGTCATGAAAGGTGAAATTAGCTGTAATCGAGGACAAAATCGTTTTTTTGAACCAGGCCGTAAACATGTTTATTTCTACTGTAAAGTTGGGCATTTTAACATGGGAGTGAATGGGGAATCACTCTCCCCTTTGCAGTCAGCCTCAAGTGGCCATTGGAGGAACTGAAGTTTTTGGTACTTCCACATTAGCTTCATCTGTCCAACAAACAACTCCCGTCTCGGTGTGAAGCAGGAGATTGAGGGGTGTGTGTGTGTGTGTGTGTGTGTGTGTGTGTGGGGGGGGGGGGGGTGGAATAGCTAGCCCACAGCAGTGTCCAGGGAAGACAGTCCCAGTGCATGCTGGTCTCTCTGTCTCCCCATTGGTTGAGAGGCTGCTTAAAAGCAAACACCAATCAATCCTCCCTACCTCCCCTGCCTCTCTCTCTCTCTCTGCTACAATTACGACAGGCCCGACGACATGAGTTGCAGAGAAAGCCCCCCCCCCCCCCCCCCCCCTCTCTCTCTCTCCTCCTCCTCCTCCTTTCTGCACTCCACTGTAATCCTGACACTGAAAACCGCCCCTCAGAGAACAAGTGTCAGGCTCAGAATGGAGCGTGGAGTCAACTCCCCTTTTCCCCCTCTGGTTAGCATGTTAGAGGGTGCTAATGTTGATGGAAGTGACAATTAACAATGCACTGATCACAGTGATGTGCTTGTAGTGCCGCCTCACAGCCTCGCTAAAGAGATAAGTGACTGATCTCAACGGGACCGGGACCGGCCAGATGACAGATAAGCACATAAAGGGACAGCGACTTCGGGGAACATAGCCTAAGCTCGCCCACCAGATACTCTGCAAGCTCTCTGCGCTTATAGTATGGGGTTATAGTATTATAGTATACGGCTTTGAGCCGTTATGGAGGCCTCTTCTTTCATTATGTACTGTAGGGTTATAAATACCAGCCATGATAGTATGATACTCTGTGTTAAATGTTGGTCTTTGAAAACACAAGTTAGACAGAGACCATGCAAAGCAAATCAGTGGGAAATAACGCGAGTTGTGTGTTGGACGCATAGAGACACACGATATCTATGCCACAGACTGGCAAGATCAGGCACACA